>NW_027327471.1:0-300000 GCF_047675955.1 Chlorocebus sabaeus | reverse complement strand
AAAGTAATATTTGGAAGCGCATAGAGGGCTATGGTGAAAAAGGAAATACCTTTCCTTAAAAACTGGAAAGAAGCTATCTGAGAAACTGCCTTGTGTTCTGTTAATTCATCTCACAGTGTTACAGCTTTACCCTCAAGAAGCCTTTCCCTAAGACTGTTCTTGTGGAATTTGCAAAGTGACATTTGGAAGCCTATAGCGGGCTGTGGTGAAAAAGGAAATATCCTAAGATAAAAACTGAAAAGAAGCTTTCTGAGAAACTGATTTGTATTCTGTTAATTCATCGCACAGAGTTACAGCTTTCCCCTCAAGAAGCCTTTCGCTAAGACTGTTCTTGTGGAATTTGCAAAGTGATATTTGGAAGCCCATAGAGGGCTACGGTGAAAAAGGAAATAGCTTCCGTTAAAAAATGGAAAGAAGCTTTCTGAGAACCTACTTTGTGTTCTGTTATTTCATCTCACAGAGTTACAGATTTTCCCTCAAGAAGCCTTTCCCTAAGAGTGTTGTGGTGAAATTTGCAAAGTGATATATGGAAGCCCATGGAGGGCTAGGGTAAAAAAGGAAATATCCTATGATAAAAACTGAAAAGAAGCTTTCTGAGAAACTGCCTTGTGTTCTGTTAGTTCATCTCACAGGGTTAGAGCTTTCTCCTCAAGAAGCTTTTCGCTAAGATTGTTCTTGTGGAATTTCAAAGTGATATTTGGAAAGCCATAGAAGGATATGATGAAAAAGGAAATATCTTCTTTTAAAAACTGGAAGGAAGCTTTCTGAGAAACTGCTTTGTGTTCTGTTAATTCATCTCACAGATTTACAGCTTTCCCCTCAGGAAGCCTTTTGCTAAAGCTGTTCTTGTGGAATTTGCAAAGTGATATTAGGAAACCCATAGAGGCCTATGGTGAACAAGGAATTATCCTAAGAAAAAGACTGAAAAGAAGCCTTCTAAGAAACTGCATTGTGTTCTGTTAATTCATCTCACAGAGATACAGCTTTCCCCTCAAGAAGCTTTTCGCTAAGACTGTTCTTCTGGAATTTGAAAGTGATATTTGGAAGCCCATAGACGGCTACGGTGAAAAAGGAAATAACTTCCGTTAAAAACAGGAAAGAAGCTTTCTGAGAAACTGCTTTGTGTTATGTTAATTCATCTCACAGAGTTACAGCATTACCCTCAAGAAGCCTTTCGCTAAGACTGTTCTTTTGGAATATGCAAAGTGATATTTGGAAGCCCATAGAGGGCTACGGTGAAAAAAGAAATATCTTCCGTTAAAAAGTGGAAAGAAGCTTTCTGAGAAACTGCTTTGTGTTCTGTTAATTCATCTCACAGTGTTACAAATTTCTCCTCAAGAAACCTTTAGCTAAGGCTGATCTTGTGGAATTTGAAAAGTGATATTTGGAATCCCATAGACGGCTATGGTGAAAAAGGAAGTAACTTCCGTTAAAATCTGGAAAGAAGATTTCTGAGAAACTACTTTGTGTTCTGTTAATTCATCTCAGAGATTTACAGCTTTCCCCTCATGAAGCCTTTCCCTAAGACTGTTCTTGTGAAATTTCCAATGCGATATTTGGAAGCCCAAAGAGGGCTATGGTGAAAAGGGAGATATCCTAAGATAAAAACTGAAAAGAAGCTCTCTGAGAAACTGCTTTGTGTTCTGTCAATTTATCTCACAGAGTTACAGCTTTCCCCTCAAGACGCCGTTCACTAAGACTGTTCTTGTGAAATTCGGAAAGTAATATTTGGAAGCCCATAGAGGGCTATGGTGAAAAAGGAAATACCTTTCCTTAAAAATTGGAAAGAAGCTTTCTGAGAAACTGCTTTGTGTTCTGTTAATTCATCTCACAGAGTTACATTTTTCCCTTCAAGAAGCCTTTCCCTAAGACTGTTCTTGTTGAATTTGTAAAGTGATATTTGGAAGCCCATAGAGGGTTATGGTGAAAAAGGAAATATCTTCCGTTAAAAAGTGGAAGGAAGCTTTCTGAGAAACCTCTTTGTGTTCTGTTAATTCATCTCACAGAGTTACAGCTTTCCCCTCAAGAAGCTTTTCGCTAAGACTGTTCTTGTGGAATTTGCAAAGTGACATTTGGAAGCCCATAGCGGGCTATGGTGAAAAAGGAAATATCCTAAGATAAAAACTGAAAAGAAGCTTTCTGAGAAACTGATTTGTGTTCTGTTAATTCATGGCACAGGGTTAGAGTTTTCCCCTCAAGAAGCCTTTCGCTAAGACTGTTCTTGTGGAATTTGCAAAGTGATATTTGGAAGCCCATAGAGGGCTACGGTGAAAAAAGAAATATCTTCGGTTAAAAACTGGAAAGAAGCTTTCTGAGAACCTGCTTTGTGTTCTGTTAATTCATCTCACAGAGTTACAGCTTTCCCGTCAAGAAGCCTTTCCCTAAGAGTGTTCTGGTGAAATTTGCAAAGTGACGTTTGAAAGCCGATAGAGGGCTATGGAGAAAAAGGAAATATCCTATAATAAAAACTGAAAAGAATCTTTCTGAGAAACTGCTTTGTGTTCTGTTAATTCATCTCACAGAGTTACAGCTTTACCCTCAAGAAGCCTTTCCCTAAGACTGTTCTTGTTGAATTTGCAAAGTGACGTTTGGAAGCCCATAGAGGGCTATGGAGAAAAAGGAAATATCCTATGATAAAAACTGAAAAGAATCTTTCTGAGAAACTGCTTTGTGTTCTGTTAATTCATCTCACAGGGTTACAGCTTTCATCTCAAGAAGCCTTTTGCTAAGACTGTTCTTGTTGAATTTTCAAAGTGATATTTGTAAGCCCATTGAGGGCTATGGTGGAAAAGGAATTATCCAAAGATAAAAACTGAAAAGAAGCTTTCTGAGAAACTGCTTTGTGTTCTGTTAAATTATCTCACAGAGTTACAGCTTTCCCCTCAAGATGCCCTTCGCTAAGACTGTTCTTGTGGAATTTGCAAAGTGATATTTGTAGGCCCATAGAGGGCTATGGTGAAAAAGGAAATATCTTCCGTTAAAAAGTGGAAAGAAGCTTTCTGAGAAACTGCTTTGTGTTCTGTTAATTCATCTCACAGAGTTACAACTTTCCCCTCAAGAAGCCTTTTGATAAGACTGTTCTTGTGGAATTTGCAAATTGATATTTGGAAGCCCTTAGAGGGCTATGCTGAAAAAGGAAATATCCTTAGTTACAAACGGAAAAGAAGCTTTCTGAGGTTCGCTAAGACTGTTCTTGTGGAATTTGCAAAGAGATATTTGGAAGCCCCTGGAGGGCTATGGTGTTAAAGGAAATATCTTCCGTTAAAAGCTGGAAAGAAGTTTTCTGAGAAACTGCTTTGTGTTCTGTTAATTCATCTCACAGAGTTACAGCGTTCCCCTCAAGAAGTCACTCACTGACGGTTCTTGTGAAATTAGCAAACTGATATTTTAAGCCCTTAGAGGCCTATGGTGAAAAAGGAAATATCTAGACTTAAGAACTGCAAGGAAGATTTCTGAGACACTGCTTTGTGTTCTGTTAATTCATCACACAGAGTTACAGCTTTCCCCTCAGGAAGCCTTTCGCTAAGACTCTTCTTGTGGAATTTGCAAAGTGATATTTGGAAGCCCATAGAGGGTTATGGTGAAAGAGGAAATAGCTTCAGTTAAAAACTGAAAAGAAGGTTTCTGAGAAACTGCTTTGTGTTTCCGTTAATTCATCTCATAAAGTTACAGCTATCCCCTAAAGAAGCCGTTCACTAAGACTGTTCTTGTGAAATTTGCAAAGTGATATTTTAAACCCATATAGGGCTATGGTGAAAAAGGAAATATCTTCAGTTAAAAACTGCAAAGAAGATTTCTGAGAAACTGCTTTGTGTTCTGTTAATTCATCTCACAGAGTTACAGCTTTCCCCTCGAGAAGCCTTTCGCTAATACTGTTCTTGTGGAATTTGCAAAGTGATATTTGGAAGCCCATAGAGGGCAAGGGTGAAAATGAGATATCTTCTGTTAAAATCTGCAAAGAAGATTTCTGAGAAACTGCTTTATGTTCTGCTAATTCATCTCACAGAGTTACAGCTTACCCCTCAAGAATCTTTTCGCCAAGGTTGTTCTTGTGGAATTTGCAAAGTGATATTTGCAAGCTCACAGAGGGCTATGGTGAAAAAGGAAATATCTTTAGTTAAAAACTGGAAGGAAGCTTTCTGAGAAACTGCTATGTGTTCTGTTAATTCATCTCACAGAATTACAGCTTTCCCCTCAAGAAGCCTTTCGCGAAGAGTGTTCTTGTGGAATTTGCAAATTGATATTTGGAAGCCCATAGAGGAACATGGTGAAAAAGGAAATATCCTAAGATAAGAAATGAAAATAATCTTTCTGAGAAACTGCTTCGTGTTCCGTTAATTCATCTCACAGAGTTACAGCATTCCTGTCAAGAAGTCTTTCGCTAAGACTCTTCTTGTGGAATTTGCAAGGTGATATTTGGAAGCCCATAGAGTGCTATGGTGAAAAAGGAAATATCCTAAGATAAAAACTGAAAAGAAGCTTTATGAGAAACTGCTTTGTGTTATTTTAGTTCATCTCACAGAGTTACAGCTTTCCCCACAAGATTCCTTTCGTTAAGACTGTTCTTGTGGAAATTGCACAGTGATATTTGGAAGCCCTTAGATGGCTACTGGGAAAAAGGAAATATCTTCCCTTAAAAACTGGATAGAAGTTTCTGAGAAACTGCTTTGTGTTCTGTTAATATATCTCACAGAGTTACAGGTTTCCCCTCATGAAGCCTTTCGCTAAGACTGTTCTTGTGGAATTTGCAAAGTGATATTTGGAAGCCCTTATATGGCTACGGGGAAAAAGAAAATATCTTCCGTGAAAAACTGTATAGAAGCTTCTGAGAAACTGCTTTGTGTTCTGTTAATACATCTCACAGAGTTACAGCTTTCCCCTCAAGAAGCCATTCGCTAAGACTGTTCTTGTGGAATTTGCAAAGTGATATTTGGAAGCCAATAGTGAGCTATGGTGAAAAACGAAGTATCTGTAGGTAAAAACCGAAAAGAAGCTTTCTGAGAAACTGCTTTGTGTTCTGTTAATTCATCTCATAGGGTTACAGCTTTCCCCTCAAGAAGCCATTCGCTAAGACTGTTCTTGTGGTATTTGAAAGTGATATTTGGGATCCCATGGAGGGCTACGGTGAAAAACGAAATATCCTAAGACAAAAACTGAAAAAAAAGCTTTCTGAGAAACTGCTTTGTGTTCTGTTAAATCATCTCACAGGGTTACAGCTTTCCCCTAAAGAAGCCTTTTGCTAATACTGTTCTTGTGGAATATACAAAGTGATATTTTGAAGCCCATAGAGGGCTATGGTGAAAAAGGAAATAGCTTCAGTTAAAAACTGGAAAGAAGCTTTCTGAAAAAAGGCTTTGTGTTCTCTTAATTCATCTCAGAGTGTTGCAGCTTCCCTCTCAGGAAGCCTTTCACTAAGACTGTTCTTGTGGAATTTGGAAAGTGATATTTGGAAGCCCTAAGAGGGCTAGGGTGAAAAAGTAAATATCTTCAGTTAAAAACTGAAAAGAAGCATCCTGAGAAACTGCTTTGTGTTCTCTTAATTCATCACACGGAGTTACAGCATTCCCCTCAAGAAGCCATTCCCAAAGACTGTTCTTCTGGAATTTTCAAAGTGATTTATGGAAGCCCATAGAGGGCTATGGTGAAAAAGGAAATACCTTAAGATAAAAATTGAAAAGAAGCTTTCTGAGAAACTGCTTTGTGTTCCGTTAATGCATCTCACAAAGTTACAGCTTTCTCCTCAAGAAGCCTTTCGCTAAGACTGTTCTTGAGGAATTTGCAAAGTGATATTTGGAACCCCCAGAGGGCTATGGTGGAAAAGGAATTATCGTAATATAAAAACTGAAAAGAAGCATTCTGAGAAAGTGCTTTGTGTTCTGTTAATTCATCTCACAGAGTTACGCTTTACGCTCAAGAAGCCTTTCGCGAAGTCTGTTCTTGTGGAATTTTCAAAGTGATATTTGGAAGCCCATAGAGGGCTATGGTGAAAAAGGAAATATCTTCCGTAAAAAACTGGAAAGAGGGTTTCTGAGAAACTGCTTCGTGTTCTGTTAATTCATCTTACAGAGTTACAGCTTTCCTCTCAAAAAGCCATTCCCTTAGACTGCTTTTGTGTAATTTGCAAAGTGATATTTGGAAGCCCACAGAGGGCTATGGTGGAAAAGGAAGTATCCTAAGATAAAAATTGAAAAGAAGCTTTCTGAGAATCTGCTTTGTGTTCTGTTAATTCATCTCACAGAGTTACAGCTTTCCCCTCAAGAAGCCATTCCCTAAGACTGTTCTTGTGGAATTTTCAAATTGATATTTGGAAGCCCATAGAGGGCTATGGTGAAAAAGGAAATATCTTCAGTTAAAAACTGGAAAGAAGCTTTTTGAGAAACTGCTTTGTGTTGTGTTAATTCATCTCACAGTATTACAGGTTTTCCCTCAAGAAGCCGTTAACTAAGAGTGGTCTTTTGAAATTTGTAAAGTGGTATTTTGAAGCCCTTAGAGGTCTATGGTGAAAAAGGAAATATCTTCAGTTAAAAACTGGAAAGAATCTTTCTGAGAAACTGCTTTGTTTTCTGTTAATTCATGTCGCAGAGTTACAGTTTTCCCCTCAAGAAGTCTTTCGCTAAGACTGATCTTGTGGGATTTGCAAAGTGATATTTGGAAGCCCATAGAGGGCAATTGTGAGAAAGAAAATATCTTTCGTTGAAACCAGGAAAGAAGCTTTCTGAGAAACTGCCTTGTATTCTGTTAATTCATCTCAAAAAGTTACAGCTTTCCCATCTAGAAATCGTTCACTAAGACAGTTCTTGTGAAATTTGCAAAGTAATATTTGGAATCCCTTAGAGGGCTATTGTGAAAAAGGAAATATCTTCACTTTGAATCTGGAAAGAAGCTTTCGAGAACCTGCTTTGTGTTCTGTTAATTCATCTCACAGAGTTACATCTTTCCCCTCAAGAAACCTTTCGCTCAGACTGTTCTTGTGGAATTTGCAAAGTGATATTTGGAAGCCCATAGAGGGTTATGGTGAAAAAGGAAATATCTTCAGTTAAAAACTGGAAAGAAACTTTCTGAAAAACTGCTTTGTGTTCTGTTAATTTATCTCACAGAGTTACAGTTTGCCCCTGAAGAAGCCTTTTGCTAAGCCTGCTGTTGCGGAATATGCAAAGTGATATTTGGAGGCCCTTAGAGGGGTATGGTGAAAAAGGAAATATCTTCAGTTAAAAACTAAAGAGAAGCTTTCTGAGAAACTGCTTTGTGTTCTGTTAATTCATCTCACAGAGTTACAGCTTTCACCTCAAGAAGCCATTCGCTAAGAGTGTTCTTGTGGAATTTGCAAAGTGATATTTGGAAGCCCATAGAGGGCTATGGTAAAAAAGGAAATATCTTATGTCAAAAACTGGAAAGAAGCTTTCTAAGAAACGGCTTTTTGTTCTGTTAATTCATCTCACAGAGTTACAGCTTTCCCCTCAAGTAGCGTTTCGCTAAGACTGTTGCTTTGGAAATTACAAAGTGATATTTGGAAGCCCCTGGAGGGCTATGGTGAAAAAGGAAATATGTTCAGTTAAAAACTGGAAAGAAGCTTTCTGAGAAACTGTTTTGTGTTGTGTTAATTCATATCACAGAGTTACACCTTTCTCCTCAAGAAGCCTTTCGCTAAGAGTGTTCCTGCGGAATTTGCGAAGTGATATTTTGAGGCCCTTAGAGGGCTATGGTGATAAAGGAATTATCTTCAGTTAAAAACTGGAAAGAAGCTTTCTGAGAAATTACTTTGTGTTTCGTTAATTCATCTCACAGAGTTACATCCCTCCCTCAAGAAGCCTTTCGCTAATACTGTTCTTGTGGAATTTGCAAACTGATATTTGGAAACCCATAGAGGTCTACGGTGAAAAAGGAAATATCTTCAGTTAAAAACTAAAGAGAAGCTTTCTGAGTAACTGCTTTGTGTTCTGTTAATACATGTCACAGAGTTACAGCTTTCCAACCAAGAAGCCGTTAATTCAGACTGTTCTTGTGAAATTTGCAAAATGATATTTGGAATCCTTTAGAGGGCTATGGTGAAAAAGGAAATATCTTCAGTTAAAAACTGGAGAGAAGCTTTCTGAGAAACTGCTTTGTTTTCTGTTAATTCGTCTCACAGTGTTACAGCTTCCCCCTCAAAAAACCTTTTGCTCAGACTGTTTTTGTGGAATTTGCAAAGTGATATTTGGAAGCCCATAGGGGGCTACGGTGAAAAAGGAAATATCTTCAGTTAAAAAATGAATTCAAGCTTTCTGAGAAACCGCTTTGTGTTCTGTTAATTCATCTCACAGAGTTACAGCTTTCCCCTCAAGAAGACATTCACTAACATTGTTCTTGTGGAATTTGTAAAGTGATATTTGGAAGCCCATACAGGGCTAGGGTGAAAATGAAATATCGTCCATTAAAAACTGCAAAGAAGATTTCTGAGAAACTGCTTTTTCTTCTGTTAATTCATCTCACAGATTTACAGCTTTCCCCTCAAGAAGCCTTTCGCTAAGAATGTTCTTGTGCAATTTGCAAAGTGATATTTTGCAGCCCACACAGGGCTATTTTGAAAAAGGAAATATCTTCAGTTAAAAACTGGAAAGAATCTTTCTGAGAAACTGCTATGTGTTCTGTTAATTCATCTCACAGAGTTACAGCTTTCTCCTCAAGAAGCCTTTCGTTAAGTCTGTTCTTGTAGAATTTGCAAAGTGATATTTGGAAGCCGAAAGAGGGCTATGGTGAAAAAGGAAATATCTTCTGTTGAAACCTGGAAAGAAGCTTTCGTAGAAACTGCCTTGTATTCCATTAAATCATCTCAAAGAGTTACAGCTTTCCCATCAAGAAGCCGTTCACTAAGACTGTTCTTGTGAAATTTGCAACGTGGAATTTGGAAGCCTTTAGAGGGCTATGGTTAAAAAGGAAATATCTTCAGATAAAAACTGCAAAGAAGATTTCTGAGAAACTGTTTGTGCTCCCTTAATTCATCTCACAGAGTTACAGCTTTACCCTCATGAAGCCTTTAGCTAAGAATACTCTTGTGGAATTTGCAAAGTGATATTTGGAAGCCCGCAGAGGGCTATGGTGAAAAAGGAAATATCTTCCGCTAAAAACTGGAAAGAAGCTTTCAGAGAAACTGCTTTGTGTCCTCTTAATTCATCTCACAGAGTAAGAGCTTTCCACTCTACAAGCCTTTCGCTAAGACTGTTCTTGTGGAATTTGCAAAGTGATGTTTGGAAGCCCATAGAGGGCTATGGTGAAAAAGGACATATCCTAAGATAAAAACTGAAAAGAAGCTTGCTGAGAAACTGCTTTGTGTTCTCTTAATTCATCTCACAGAGTTACAGGTTTTCCCTAAAGAAGCCTTTCGCTAAGACTGCTCTTGTGGAATTTGCAAAGTGATATTTGGAAGCCCCTAGGGTCTATGGTGAAAAAGGAATATCTTCCGTTATAAACTGGAAAGAAGTTTTCTGAGAGACTGCTTTGTGTTCTGTTAATTCATCTCACAGAGTTACAACTTTCAACTCAAGAAGCCTTTCGCTGAGATTGTTCTTGTGGAATTTCAAAGTGATATTTGGAAGACAATAGAGGGCTATGGTGAAAAAGGTAAGTTAAAAACTGGAGAGAAGCTTTCTGAGAAACCGTTTTGTATTCTGTTAATTCATCTCACAGAGTTACATCATCCCACTCAAGAAGCCTTTCGCTAAGAATGTTCTTGTGGAATTTGCAAAGTGATATTTTGAAGCCCAGACAGGGCTATGGTGAACAAGGAAATATCTTCAGTTAAAAACTGGAAAGAATCTTTCTGAGAAACTGCTTTGTGTTTTGTTAATTCACCTCACAGAATTACAGCTTTCCCCTCAGGAAGCCTTTCGCTAAGACTGTTCTTGTGGAATTTGCAAAGTGATATTTGGAAGCCCTTAGAGGGCTATGATGAAAAAGGAAATATCCTCAGTTAAAAACATGAAAGAAGCTCTCTGATAAATTGCTTTGTGTTCTGTTAATTCATCTAACAGAGTTACAGCTTTCCCTCAAGATGCTTTTCGGTAAGACTGTTCTTGTGGAATTTGAAAAGTGATATTTCGAAGACCATTGAGGTGTATGTTGAAAAAGAATATATCTTACGTTAAACACTGCAAAAAAGATTTCTGAGAAACTGCTTTGTGTTGTGTTAATTCATCTCACAGAGTTACAGCTTTCGCCTCAAGAAGCCATTCGCTAAGACTGTTCTGGAATTTTTAAAGTGATATTTGGAAGCCAATAGAAGGCTATGGTGAAAAAGGAAATATCTTCCGTTAAAAACTGGAAACAAGCTTTCTGAGAAACTGCTTTGTGTTCTGTTAATTCATCTCACAGAGTTACAGTTTCCCCTCAAGAAGCCGTTCACTAAGACTGTTCTTGTGAAAATTGCAAAGTGATATTTGGAATCCCATAGTGGGCTATGGTGAAAAAGGAAATGTCTGCAATTAAAAACTGCAAACAAGCTTTCTGAGAAACTGCTTTGTGTTCTGTTAATTCATCCCACAGGGTTACAGATTTCCCCTCAAGAAGCGATTGGCTAAGAATGTTCGTGTGTAATTTGCAAAGTGACATTTGGAAGCCCTCAGAGAGCTATGGTGAAAAAGGAAATATCCTAAGATAAATACTGAAAAGAAGTTTTCTGAGAAACTGCATTGTGTTCTGCTAATTCATCGCACAGAGGTACAGCTTTCCCCTCAAGGAGCCTTTCGCTAAGACTGTTCTTGTGGAATTTGCAAGGTGATATTTGGGAGCCTATAGAGGGCTTTGGTGAAAAAGGAAATATCTTCAGTTAAAAACTGGAAAGAAGTTTTCTGAGAAACTGCTTTGTGTTCTGTTAATTCATCTCACAGTCTTACAGCTTCCCCCTCAAAAAGCCTTTCGCTAAGACTGTTCTTGTGGAATTTGCAAAGTGATATTTGGAAGCAAATAGAGGGCTATGGTGAAAAAGGACACGTCCTAAGACAAAAAGTGAGAAGATGCTTTCTGAGAAACTGCTTTGTGTTCTGTTAATTCATCTCACAGAGTTACAGCTTTCCCCTCAAGAAGCCTTTCGCTAAGACTGTTCTTGTGGAATTTGCAAAGGGATATTTGGAAGCCCAGGGAGGGCTGTCGTGAAAAAGGAAACATCTTCAGTTAAAAACTGGAAAGAATCTTTCTGAGAAACTGCTTTGTGTTCTGTTAATTAATCTCACAGAGTTACAGCTTTCCCTTCCTGAAGCCATTCGCTAAGACTGTTCTTGGGGAATTTGCAAAGTGATACTTGGAAGCCCATAGAGGGCTATGGTCAAATAGGAAATATTTTCCGTTAAAAACTGGAAGGAAGATTTCTGAGAAACTGTTTTGTGTTCTGTTAATTCATCTCACAGAGTTACAGCTTTCCCCTTAATAAGCGGTTCGCTAAGTCTGGTCTTGTGGAATTTGCAAAGAGGTTTTTGGAAACCCCTAGAGGGCTAGGGTAAAAAAGGAACCATCTTCCGTTAAAAACTGGAAAGAAGCTTTCTGAGAGACTGCTTTGTGTTGTGTTATTTCATCTCACAGAGCTAAAATTTCCCCTCAAGAAGGCGTTCCCTAAAACTGTTCTTGTGGAATTTGCAAAGTGATATTTGGAAGCCCATAGAGGGCTATGGTGAAACAGGAAATATCTTCCGTTAAAAACTGGAATTAAGCTTTCTGAGAAACGGCTTTGTGTTGTGTTAGTTCATCTCACAAAGTTACAGCTTCCCTCTGAAAAAGCCTTTCGATAAGATTCTTGTTGTGGAATTTCCAAAGTGATATTTGGATGCCCATAGGGTGCTACCGTTAAAAATTAAATATCTTCAGTTAAAGACTGAAAAGAAGCTTTCTGAAAACTGCTTTGTGTTCTGTTAATTCATCTCACAGAGTTACAGCTCTCCTCTCAGGAAGCCATTCGCTAACACTGTTGTTGTGGAATTTCCAATGTGATATTTGAATGCCCATAGAGGGCTATGGTGAAAATGGAAATATCCTAAGATAAAAACTGAAAAGAATCTTTCAGAGAAACTGTTTTGTGTTCTGTTAATTCTACTCACACAGTTACAGCTTTCCCCTCAGGAAGCCTTTCGCTAAGACTCTTCTTGTGGAATGTTCAAAGTGATATTTGGAAGCCCATAGAGGGCTATGGTGAAAAAGGAAATATCTTCCGATAAAAACTGGAAAGAATCTTTCAGAGAAACTGCTTTGTGTTGTGTTAATTCATCTCACAGAGTTACATCTTTCCCCTCAGGTAGCCGTTAATTGAGAATGTTCTTTTGAAATTTGCAAAGTGATAATTCGAAGCCCAAAGAGGGTTATGGTGAAAAAGGAAATATCTTCAGTTAAAAACTGGAAAGAAGCTTTCTGAGAAACTGCTTTGTGTTCGGTTAATTTATCTCACAGAGTTGCAGCTTTCCCCTCAAGAAGCCTTTCGTTAAGACTGTTCTTGTGGAATTTGTAAAGTGATATTTGAAAGCCCGTAGAGGGATATGGTGAAAAAGAAAATATCTTCAGTAAAAAACTGGAAAGAAGCTTTCTGAGAAACTGCTTTGTGTAATGTTAATTCATCTCACAGAGTTACAGTTTTCCCCTCAAGAAGCCATTCGCTGAGACAGTTCTTTTGGAATTTGAAAGTGATATTTGGAAGCCCATAGAGGGAAATGGTGAAAAAGGAAATATCCTAAGATAAAAACTGGAAAGAGGCTTTCTGAGAAACTGCTTTGTGTTCTGTTAATTCACCTCACAGAGTTACAGCCTTCAACTCAAGAAGCCTTTCGCTAAGACTGTTCTTGTGGAATTTGCAATGTGATATTTGTTTTTATTTATTTATTTATTATTATTAAACTTCAAGTTGTAGGGTACATGTGCACAACGTGCAGGTTTGCTACATATGTATACTTGTGCCATGTTGGTGTGCTGCACCCATCATCTCGTCATTTACATCAGGTATAACTCCCAATGCAATCCCTCCCCCCTCCCCCCTCCCCATGATAGGCCCCGGTGTGTGATGTTCACCTTCCCGAGTCCAAGTGATCTCATTGTTCAGTTCCCACCTACGAGTGAGAACATGCGGTGTTTGGTTTTCTGTTCTTGTGATAGTTTGCTAAGAATGATGGTTTCCAGCTGCATCCATGTCCCTACAAAGGACACAAACTCATCCTTTTTTATGGCTGCATAGTATTCCATGGTGTATATGTGCCACATTTTCTTAATCCAATCTGTCACTGATGGACATTTGGGTTGATTCCAAGTCTTTGCTATTGTGAATAGTGCTGCAATAAACATACGTGTGCATATGTCCTTATAGCAGCATAATTTATAATCCTTTGGGTATATACCCAGTAATGGGATGGCTGGGTCATATGGTACATCTAGTTCTAGATCCTTGAGGAATCGCCATACTGTTTTCCATAATGGTTGAACTAGTTTACAATCCCACCAACAGTGTAAAAGTGTTCCTATTTCTCTACATCCTCTCCAGCACCTGTTGTTTCCTGACTTTTGAATGATCGCCATTCTAACTGGTGTGAGATGGTATCTCATTGTGGTTTTGATTTGCATTTCTCTGATGGCCAGTGATGATGAGCATTTTTTCATGTGTCTGTTGGCTGTATGAATGTCTTCTTTTGAGAAGAACATACCATGCTCATGGATAGGAAGAATCAATATCGTGAAAATGGCCATACTGCCCAAGGTAATTTATAGATTCAATGCCATCCCCATCAAGCTACCAATGAGTTTCTTCACAGAATTGGAAAAAACTGCTTTAAAGTTCATATGGAACCAAAAAAGAGCCCGCATCTCCAAGACAATCCTAAGGCAAAAGAACAAAGCTGGAGGCATCACGCTACCTGACTTCAAACTATACTACAAGGCTACAGTAACCAAAACAGCATGGTACTGGTACCAAAACAGAGATATAGACCAATGGAACAGAACAGAGTCCTCAGAAATAATACCACACATCTACAGCCATCTGATCTTTGACAAACCTGAGAGAAACAAGAAATGGGGAAAGGATTCCCTATTTAATAAATGGTGCTGGGAAAACTGGCTAGCCATAAGTAGAAAGCTGAAACTGGATCCTTTCCTTACTCCTTATACGAAAATTAATTCAAGATGGATTAGAGACTTAAATGTTAGACCTAATACCATAAAAATCCTAGAGGAAAACCTAGGTAGTACCATTCAGGACATAGGCATGGGCAAAGACTTCATGTCTAAAACACCAAAAGCAACGGCAGCAAAAGCCAAAATTGACAAATGGGATCTCATCAAACTAAAGAGTTTCTGCACAGCAAAGGAAACTACCATCAGAGTGACCAGGCAACCTACAGAATGGGAGAAAATTTTTGCAATCTACTCATCTGACAAAGGGCTAATATCCAGAACCTACAAAGAACTCAAACAAATTTACAAGAAAAAAACAAACAACCCCATCCAAAAGTGGGCAAAGGATATGAACAGACATTTTGCAATGTGATATTTGGAAGCCCATGGAGGGCTATGGTGAAAAAGGAAATATCTTCCAATAACATCTGGAAAGAATCTTTCTGAGAATCTGCCTTGTGTTCTGTTAATTCATCTCACAGAGTTACAGCTTCCGCCTCAAAAAGCCTTTCGCTAAGACTGTTGTTGTGGAATTTGCAAAGTGATATTAGGAAGCTCCAGAGGGCTATGTTGAAAATGAAATATCTTCCGTTAAAAACCGGAAAGAAGCTTTCTGAGAAACTGCTTTGTTTTCTGTTAATTCATCTCACAGACTTACAGCTTTCCCCTCAAGAAGCCGTTCTCTAAGACTGTTCTTGTGACATTTTCAAAGTGATATTTGGAAACCCATAGAGGGCTATCGTGAAAAACGAAATATCTTCAGTTAAAAACTGGAAAGAGGCTTTCTGAGAAACTGCTTTGGGTTCTGTTAATTCATCTCACAGAGTTACAGCTTTCACCTCAGGAAGCCTTTCGCTAAGACTGTTCTTTTGGAATTTGCAAAGTGATATATGGAAGCACTTAGAGGGCTATGGTGTAAAAGGAAATATCTTCCGTTAAAAACTGGAAAGAAGATTTCTTAGAGACTCCTTTGTGTTCTCTTAATTCATCTCACAGTGTTACAGCTTTCCCCTCAAGAAGCCTTTCGCTAACACTGTTCCTGTGGAATTTGCAAAGTGATATTTGGAAGCCCATAGAGGGGTATGGTGAAAAAGGAAATATCCTAAGATAAAAACTGAAAAGAAGCTTTCTGAGAAACTGCTTTGTGTTCTGTTAATTCATCTCACAGAGTTGCAGCTTTCCCCTCAAGAAGCCGTTCACTAAGACTGTTATTGTGGAATTTGAAAAATGAAATTTGGAATCCCATAGAGGACTATAGTGAAAAAGGAAATATCTTCAGTTAAAAACCGAAAAGGAGCTTTCTGAGAAACTACTTTGTGTTCTGTTAGTTCATCACACAGAGTTTCAGCTTTCCACTCAAGAAGCACCTCTAAGACTCTTCTTGTGAAATTTGCATATTGATATTTGGAAACCCATAGAGGGCTATGGTGAAAAAGGAAATATCGTACGTTAAAAAATTGGAAAGAAGCTTTCTGAGAAACTGTCGTGTGTTCTGTTAATACATCTCACCGAGTTATAGCTTTCCACTAGAGAAGCCTTTCACTAGGACTGTTCTTGTGGAATTTGCAAAGTGATATTTGGAATCCCGTAGGGGGCTACGGTGAAAATAAAAATATCTTCTGTTAAAAACTGGAAAGAAATTTTCTGAGAAAATGTCGTGTGTTCTGTTAATACACCTCACCGAGTTACACTTTCCCCTACAGAAGCCTTCGGCTGAGACTCTTCATGTGGGATTTCAAAGTGATAATTGAAAGCTTATAAAGGGCGACGGTGAAAAAGGAAATATCTTCAGTTAAAAACTGAAAAGACGCTTTCTGAGAACCTGCTTTCTGTTCTGTTAATTCAGCTCACAGAGTTACAGCTTTCCAATCAAGAAGCCTTTCGCTAAGGCTGTTGTTGTGGAATTTGCAAAGTGATATTAGTAAGCCCATAAAGGGCTATGGTGTAAAAGGAAATATCTTCCGTGAAACACTGGAAAGAGGCTTTCTGAGAAACTGCTTTGGGTTCTGTTAATTCATCTCAGAATGTTACAGCTTTCCCCTCATGAAGCCTTTCGATAAGACTGTTCTTATGGAATTTGCAATGTGATATTTGGAAGCCCATAGAGGGCTATGGTGAAAATGGAAATATCCTAAGATAAATTCGAAAAGAAGCTTTCTGCGAAACTGCTTTGTGTTCTGTTAGTTCATCTCACAGAGTTTCAGTTTTTCCCTCAAGGTGCCCCACTAAGACAATTCTTGTGAAATTTGCAAATTGATATTTGCAAACCCATAGAGTGCTACGGTGAAAAGTGAAATATCTTCCGTTAAAAACGGGAAAGAAGTTTTCAGAGGAACTGCCGTGTGTTCTGTTAATACATCCACCGAGTTACAGCTTTCCCCTCAAGAAACGGTTCGCTAAGGCTGTTCTAGTGGAACTTGCAAAGTGATATGTGGAAGCTCATAGAGGGCTATGGTGAAAAAGGAAATTACCTAAGATAAAATCTGTAAAGAATCTTTCTGAGAAACTGCTTTGTGTTCTGTTAATTCATCTCACAGAGTTACAGCTTTCTTCTCAAGAAGCCTTTCGCTAAGACTGTTCTTGTGGAATTTGCAAAGTGATATTTGGAAGCCCTTAGAGGGCTGTGGTGAAAAACGAAATAGCCTAAGATAAAATCTGAAAAGAAGCTTTCTGAGAAACTACTTTGTGTTCTGTTAATTCAACTCACAGAATTACAGGTTTCCCCTCAAGAAGCCTTATGCTACGGCTGTTTTTGTGGAATTTGCAAAGTGATATTGGAAGCCCATGCAGGGCTATGGTGAAAAAGGAAATATCTTCAGTTAAAAACTGGAAAGAAGCTTTCTGAGAAACTACTTTGTGTTCTGTTAATTCATCTCAAAGAGTTACAGCTTTCCCCTGAAGAAGCCTTTCGCTAAGACTGTTGTTGTGTAATTTGCAAAGTGATATTTGGAAGCCCTTAGAGGGCTATGGTGAAAATGGAAGTATCCTAAGATGAAAACCAAAAAGAAGCTTTCTGAAAACTTCTTTGTGTTCTGTTAGTTCATCTCACAGAGTTACAGCTTTCCCTTCAAGAAGTCGTTCACTAAGACTGTTTTTGTGAAATTTGAAAAGTGATATTTGGAAGCCGATAGAGGGCTATGGTGTAAAAGAAAATATCCTCCGTTAAAATCTGGAAAGAAGATTTCTGAGAAACTGCCGTGTGTTCTGTTACTACATTTCACCAAGTTACAGCTTTCCACAAAAGAAGTCTTTATCTAAGACTGTTCTTGTGGGATTTGCAAAGTGATATTTGGAAGCCCATAGAGGGCTATGGTGAAAAAGGCAATGTCTTCCGTTAAAAACTGGAAAGAATCTGAGAAACTGCTCTGTGTTCTGTTAATTCATCTCACAGAGTTACAGCTTTCTCCGCAAGAAACCGTTCACTAAGGCTGTTGTTGTGTAATTTGCAAAGTGATATTTGGAAGCCCATAGAGGGCTATGTTGAAAAAGGAAATATGCTAAGATAAAAACTGAAAAGAAGGTATCTGAGAAACTGCTTTGTGTTCTGTTAATGATCTCACAGAGTTACAGCTTTCCCTTCAAGAAGCCTTTCGCTAAGTCTGTTCTTGTGGAATTTGCAAAGGGATATTTGGAAGCCCATAGAACCCTATTTTGAGAAAGGAAATATCTCCGGTAAAAAACTGGAAAGAAGCTTTCTGAGAAACTGGTTTGTGTTCTGTTAATTCATCTCACAGAGTTACAGCTTTCCTCTGAAGAAGCCTTTCGCTAAGACTGTGCTGGTGGAATTTGCAAAGTGATATTTGGAAGCCCATAGAAGGCTCTGGTGAAAAAGGAAATATCTTCCGTTAAAACTCTAAAGAAGCATTCTGTGAAACTGCCGTGTGTTCTGTTAATACATCTCACCGAGTTACAGGTTTCCCATCAAGATGCCTTTCGCTAAGACTGTTCTTGTGGGATTTGCAAACTGATATTTGGAAGCCCATAGAGGGCTATGGTGAAAAAGGAAATATCTTCAGTTAAAAACTGGAAAGAAGCTTTCTGAAAAACTGCTTTGTGTTCTCTTAATTCATCTCACAGATTTACAGATATTCCCTCAAGAAGCCTTTCACTAAGAGTGTCTTTGTGGTATTTGCAAAGTGATAATTGGAAGCCCTCAGTGGGCTATGGTGAAAAAAGTAATATCTTCAGTGAAAAACTGAAAAGAAGCACTCTGAGAAACTGCGTGGTGTTCCGGTAATTTATCTCACAGAGTTACATCATTCCTCTCAAGAAGCCTTTCGATAAGACAGTTCTTGTGGAATTTGCAAAGTGATAATTGGAAGCCCAAAGAGGGCTATGGTGAAATAGGAAATTTCTTCAGTTAAAAACTGGAAAGAATCTTTATGAGAAACTCCTTTGTGTTCTGTTCATTCAACTCACTGAGTTACAGCTTTCCCCTCCAGAAGCCTTTCCCTAAGACTGTTCTTGTGGAATTTGGAAAGTGAAATTTGGAAGCCCTTAGAGGGCTATGGTGAAAAAGGTAATATCTTCAGTGAAAAACTGAAAAGAAGCACTCTGAGAATCTGCGTGGTGTTCTGGTAATTCATCTCACAGAGTTACATCTTTCCTCTCAAGAAGCCTTTCGATAAGACTGTTCTTGTGGAATTTGCAAACTGATAATTGGAAGCCCAAAGAGTGCTATGGTGAAATAGGATATACTTTAGTGTTAAAAATTTTAAAGAAGCTTTCTGAGAAACTGCTTTGTGTTCTCTTAAGTCATCTCACAGAGTTACAGCTTTCCCCTCAAGAAGACTTTCGCTAAGACAGTTCTTGTGGAATTTGCAGAGTGGTATTTGGAAGGCCATAGAGGGCTATAGTGAAATAGGAAATATCCTCTGTTAAAAAGTGGAAAGAAGCTTTCTCAGAATGTTTTGTGTTCTGTTATTTCATCTCACAGAGTTAGAGCTTTCCCCTCAAAAATCTTTTCGCTAAGACTGTTCTTGTGGAATTTGCAAAGTGATATTTGGAGCCCATAGAGGGCAATGGTGAAAAAGGAAATATCTTCAGTTAAAAATGGAAAGAAGCTTTCTGAGAAACTGCTTTGTGTTCTGTTAATTCATCTCACAAAGTTACAGCTTTCCCCCAAGAAGCCTTTCGGTAGGAGTGTTCTTCTGGAATTTGCGAAGTGATATTTGGAAGCCCAAAGAGGTCTACCGTGAAAAAGAAAATATCTTCCATTAAAAACTGGAAAAAAGCTTTCTGAGAAACTGCTTTGTGTCCTGTTAATTCATTTCACGGAGTTACAGCTTTCCCCTCAAAAAGCCTTTCGATAAGACTGCTCTTGTGGAATTTTCAAAGTGATATTTGGAATCCCTTAGAGGGCTATGGTGAAAAAGGAAATATCTTTATTTAAAAACTGGAAAGAAGCTTTCTGAGAAACTGCTTTGTGTTCTGTTAATTCATCTCACATTGTTACAGCTTTCCCCACAAGAAGCCTTTCGCTAAGACGGTTCTTGTGCAATATGCAAATTGATATTTGGGAGCCGATAGAGGGCTATGGTGAAAAAGGAAATATCTTAAGTTAAAAACTGGAGAGAAGCTTTCTGAGAAACTGCTTTGTGTTCTGTTAATTTATCTGAAAGAGATACAGCTTTTCCCTCAAGAAGCCTTTCGCTAAGACTGTTCTTGTGCTATTTTCAAGGTGATATTTGGAAGCCTGAAGAGGGCTCTGGTGAAATAGGAAATATCTTCAGTTAATAAGTGGAAATAAGCTTTCTAAAAAACTGTTTTTGTTCTGCGAATTCATCTCACAAAGTTACAGATTTCCCTTCAAAAAGCCTTTCACTAAGACTGTTCTTGTGGAATTTTCAAAGTGATGTTTGGAAGCTCTTAGAGGCTATGGTCAAAACGGAAATATCCTAAGATAAAAACTGAAAAGAAGCTTTCTGAGAAACTGCTTTGTATTCTGTTAATTCACCTCACAGAGTTACAGCTTACCCCTCAAGAAGCCTTTCTCTAAGACTGTTCCTGTGGAATTTGCAAAGTGATATTTCGAAGCCGATAGAGGTTTATGGTGAAAGAAGAAATATCTTCTGTTAAAAACTGGAAAGAATGTTTCAGAGAAACTGCTTTGTGTTCTTTTAATTTATCTTACAGAGTTAAAGCTTTCCCCTCAAGAACCCTTTCTGTAAGGCTGTTCTTGTTTAATTTGCAAAGTGATATTTGGAAGCCCATAGAGGGCTATGGTTAAAAAAGGAAATATCTTTCGTTAAAAACTGAAAAGAAGCTTTCTGAGAAACTGCTATGTGTTCTGTTAAATCATCAATTCATGTCAAAGAGTTACAGCTTTCCCCTCAAGAAACCTTCAGCTAAGGCTCCTCTTGTGTAATTTGCAAAATGATATTTGGAAGCCCAGAGGTCTACTGTGAAAATGGAAATATCCTCAGATTAAAAACGAAAAGAAACTTTCTGAGAAACTACCTTGTGTTCTGTTAGTTCATCTCACAGAGTTACAGCTTTCCCCTCAAGAAGCCGTTCACTAAGATTGTTTTGGTGAAATTTGCAAAGAGATAGTTGGAAGCCCATAGAGGGCAACGGTGAAAAAGAAAATATCTTAAGATAAAAACTGAAAAGAAGCTTTCTGAGAAACTGCTTTGTGTTCTGTTAATTAACCCCACAGAGTTACAGCTTTCCCCTCAAGAAGACTTTCGCTAAGACTGTTCTTGTGTTATTTGGAAAGTGGTATTTAGAAGCCCCTACAGGGCTGTGGAGAAAAGGAAATATCTTCCGTTAAAAACTGGAAAGAAGCTTTATGAGAAACTGCTTTGTGTTCTGTTAATTCATCTCACAGAGTTACAGCTTTCCCCCAAGAAGCCTTTCGCTCAGACTGTTCTTGTGGAATTTGCAAAGTGATATTTGGAAGACTCTAGAGGGCTAGGGAGAAAAAGGAAATATATTCCGTTAAAATCTGGAAAGAAGATTTCAGAGAATCCGCTTTGTGTTCTGTTAATTCATCTCACAGAGTTACAGCTTTTACCTCAAGATGCCTTTCGCTAAGACAGTTCTTGTGCAAATTGCAAAGTGATATTTGGAAGCACATAGAGAGCTATGTTGAACAATTAAGATCTTCTGTTAAAAACTGGAAAGAAGCTATCTGAGAAACTGCTTTGTGTTCTGTTAATTCATATGAAAGAATTAGAGTTTCCCCTCAAGAAGCCTTTCGCTAAGACTGTTCTTGTGGAATTTGCAAGGTGATATTTGGAAGCCCATAGAGGGTTATGGTGAAATTGGAAATATCCTAAGATAAAAACCGAAAAGAAGCTTTCAGAGAATCTGCTTTGTGTTCTGTTAGTTCATCTCACAGAGTTACAGCTTTCCCCTCAAGAAGCCGTTCACGAAGGCTGTTCTTGTGTAATTTGCAAAGAGATATTTGGAAGACCATAGAGGGCTGTGTTGAAAAAGGAAATATCTTCCGTTAAAAACTGGAAAGAAGCATTCTGAGAAACTGCCATGTGTTCTGTTAATACAGCATACCGAGTTACTGATTTCCCCTCAAGAAATTTTTCACTAGGACTGTTCTTGTGGAATTTGCAAAGTGATATTTGGAAGCCCCAAGAAGTCTATGGTTAAAAAGGATATATCAACCGTTAAAAACCTGGAAGAAGATTTCTGAGAAACTGCTTTGTGTTCTGTTAATTCATCTCACAGAGTTACAGATTTCCCCTCTAGAAGCCTTTCGCTAGGACTGTTCTTGTAGAATTTGCAAAGTGATATTTGGAATCCCTTAGAGAGCTATGGGGAAAGCGGAAATATCTTCAGTTAAAAACAGGAAAGAAGCTTTCTGAGAAACTACTTTGTGTTCTGTTAATTCATCTCACAGATTTACAGCTTTCCCTGAAAGAAGCCTTTCGCTAAGACAGTTCTTGTGGAATTTGCAAAGTGATATTTGGAAGGCTCTAGAGGGCTAGGGAGAAAAAGGAAATATTTTCCGTTAAAAACTGGAAAGAAGATTTCAGAGAATCCGCTTTGTGTTCTGTTAATTCATCTCACAAAGTTACAGCTTTTACCTCAAGATGCCTTTCACTAAGACTGTTCTTGTGCAAATTGCAAAGTGATATTTGGAAGCCCATAGAGAGCTATGTTGAACAATTAAAATCTTCTGTTAAAAATTGGAAAGAAGGTATCTGAGAAACTGCTTTGTGTTCTGTTAATTCATCTCACAGAGTTACAGCTTCTCCTCAAGAAGCCGTTCTCTAAGACTTTTCTTGTGGAATTTGCAAAGTGATATTTGAAAGCCCATAGAGGGCTATGGTGAAAAAGGAAATATCCTAAGATAAAAACTGAAAAGAAGCTTTCTGAGAAAATATTTTGTGTTCTGTTAATTCATCTCACAGAGTTACAGCTTTCCCCTCAAGAAGACTTTGGCTAGGACTGTTCTTGTGGAATTTGCAAAGTGATATTTAGAAGCCCGCAGAGGGCAATGGTGAAAAAGGAAATATCTTCAGTTAAAATCTTGAAAGAAGCTTTCTAAGAAACTGCTTGTGTTCTGTTAATTCATCTGTAAGAGTTACAGTTTCTCTTCAAGAAGCCTTCCGCTACGACTGTTCTTGTGGAATTTGCAAAGTGATATTTGGAAGACCTTAGAGGGCTACGTTAAAAAAGAAAATACCTTCAGTTAAAAACTGGAAAGAAGCTTTCTGAGAAACTGCTTTGTGTTCTGTTAATTCATCTCACAGCGTTACAGGTTTTTCCTCAAGAAGCCTTTCGCTGAGACTGTTCTTGAGGGATTTGCAAAGTGATATTTGGAAGCCCATAGAGGGCTATGTGAAAAAAGAAATATCTTCAGTTTAAAACTGGAAATAAGCTCTCTGAGAAACTTCCTTGTGTTCTCTTAATTCATCTCACAGAGTTACATCTTTCCCCTCAAGAAGCCTTTCGCTAAGACTGTTCTTGTGGAATTTACAAAGTGAAATTTGGAAGCCCTTAGAAGGCTATGGTGAAAAAGGAAATCTCTTCCGTTAAAAACCGTAAAGAAGCTTTCTGAGAAACTGCTTTGTGTTCTGTTAGTTCATCTCACAGAATTACAGCTTACTCATCAAGAAGCCGTTCACTAAGACTATTCTTGTGTAATTTTCAAAGTGATATTTGGAAAAACATAGAGGGCTATGGTGAAAAAGGAAATATCCTAAGATAAAAACTTAAAAGAAGCTTTCTGAGAAACTGCTTTTTGTTCTGTTAATTCATCTCACAGAGTTACAGCTTTTCCCTCAAGAAGCCGTTCACTTGGACCATTCTTGAGAAATTTTCAAAGTGGTATTTGGAAACCCATAGAAGGCTATGGTGAAAAAATTAAATATCTTCTTTTAATAACTGGAACGAAACTTTCTGAGAAACTGCAGTATGTTCTGTTCATACATCTCACCGAGTTACAGCTTTCCTCTCAAGAAGCCTTTCTGTAAGGCTCTTCTTGTGGAATTTGCAAAGTGATATTTGGAAGCCCATAGAGGCCTATGGTGAAAAAGGAAATATCTTCCATTAAAAACTGGAAGGAAGATTTCTGAAAAACTGCTTTGTGTTTTGTTAATTCATCTCACAGAGTTACAGCATTCCCCTCCATAAGCCTTTCGCTAAGACTGTTCTTGTGGAATTTGCAAAGAGATATTTGGAAGCCCATAGAGGGCTATGGTGAAAAGGAAACATAATAAGATAAAAACTGAAAAGAAGCTTTCTGAGAAACAGTTTTGTGTTCTGTTAATTCATCTCACAGCGTTACAGCTTTCCCCTCAAGAAGTCTTTCACTAAGACTGTTCTTGTGGAAATTAGAAGGTGATATTTAGAGGCCCAGAGAGGTCTATGGTGAAAAAGGAAATATCCTAATACAAAAACTGAAAGAAGCTTTCTGAGAAACTGCTTTGGGTTCTGATAATTCATGTTACAGCGTTACAGCTTTCCCCTCAAGAAGCCTTTCGCTAAGGCTGTTCTTGTGGAATTTTCCAAGTGATATTTGGAAGCCCATAGAGGGCTATTGTGAAAGAGGAAATATCTACGGTTAAAAAGTGGAAAGAAGCTTTCTGAGAAAGTGCTTTGTGTTCTGTTAAATCATGTCACAGAGTTACATCTTTCCCCTCAAGAAGCCTTTCGCTAAGTCTGTTCTTGTGGAATTTGCATAGTGATATTTGGAAGCCCCTAGAGGGCAATGGTGAAAAAGGAAATATCTTCAGTTAAAAACCGGAAAGGAGCTTTCTGAGCAACTGCTTTGTGTTCTGTAAATTCATCTCACTGAGTTACAGCTGTCCCCTCAAGAAACCTTTCCCCAAAACTGTTCTTGTGGAATTTCGAAAGTGATATTTGGAAGCCCATAGATGTCTATGGTGAAAAAAGAAATAGCCTAAGATAAAAACTAAAAATAAGTTTTCTGAGAAACTGCTTTGTGTTCTGTTATTTCACCTCACAGAGTTACAGCTTTCCTCTCAAGAAGCATTTCGCTAAGACTGTTCTTGTAGAATTTGCAATGTGAATCGTGGAAGCCCATAGAGGGCTTTGGTGAAAAAGGAAATATCTTCCGTTAAAAACTGGAAAGAATCTTTCTGAGAAACTGCTCTGTGTTCTGTTAATTCATCTCACAGAGTTATAGCTTTCCCCTCAAGAAGCCTTTCGCTAAGACTGTTCTTGTGGAATTTGCAATGTAATATTTGGAAGCCCAAAGAGGGCTATGGTGAAAATGGAAATATCTTCCGTTAAAAACTGGGAAGATTCTTTCTGAGAAACTGCTTTGTGTTCTGTTAATTCAACTCACAGAGTTACAGCATTCCCCTCAAGAAGCCTTTCGCTAAGACAGTTCTTATAGAATATGCAAAGTGATATTTGGAAGTTCATAGAGGGCTATGGTGAAAATGGAAATGTCCTAAGATAAAAACTGAGAAGAATCTTTCTGAGAAACTGCTTTGTGTTCTGATAATTTATTTCACAGTGTTACAGCTTTCTCCTCTAGAAGCCTTTCGCTAAGGCTGTTCTTGTGGACTTTGCCGCGTGACATTTGAAAGCCCATAGACGGCTACGGTGAAAAAGGAAATTCTTCAGTTAAAAATGGAAAGAAGATCTCTGATAAACTGCTTTGTGTTCTGTTAATTCATCTCACAGAGTTACAGCTTTCCCCTCAGGAAGCCTTTCGCTAAGACTGTTCTTGTGGAATTTGCAAAGTGATCTTTGGAAGCCCATTGAGGGCTATGGTGAAAAAGGAAACATCTTTAGAAAAAAACTGGAAAGAAGGTTTCTGAGAAACTGCTTTTCTTCTGTTAATTCATCTCACAGAGTTACAGCTTTCCCCTCAAGAAGCCTATCTCTAAGATTGTTCTTGTGGAATTTGCAAAGTGATATTTGGAAGCCCATAGGTGGCTATGGTGAAAAAGGAAATATCTTAAGTTAAAAACTGGAAAGAAGCTTTCTGATCAACTTCTTTGTGTTCTGTTAATTCATCTCACAGAGTTACAGCTTTCCCCTCAAGAAGCCTTTCGCTGTGCCTGTTCTTGTGAAATATGCAAAGGGATATCTGGAAGAGCAAAGAGGGCTATGGTGAAAAAGGAAATATCTTCAGTTAAAAACTGCAAAGAAGCTTTCTGAGAAACTGCTTTGTGTTCTGTTAATTCATTTCACAGAGTTAGAGCTTTCCGTTCAAGAAGCCTTTCGCTAGGACTGTTCTTGTGGAATTTGCAAAGTGACATTTGGAAGCCCATAGAGGGCTTTGGTAAAAAAGGAAATATCTTCAGTTAAAAACTGGAAAGAAGCCTTCTGAGAAACTACTTTGTTTTCTGTTAATTCATCTCATAGAGTTACAGCTTTACCCTCAAGAAGCCTTTCGCTAAGAGAGTTCTTGTGGAATTTGAAAAGTGATATATGGAAGCCCGTAGAGGGCTACGGTGAAAAAGGAAATATCTTCCATTAAAAACTGGAAAGAAGCTTTCTGATTACAGCTTTCCCCTCAAGAAGCCCTTTGCTAAGACTCCTCTTGTGGAATTTGCAAAGTGATATTTGGAAGCCCATAGAGGGCTATGCTGGAAAAAGAAATATCCTTAGATAAAAACTGAAAAGAAGCTTTCTGCGAAACTACTTTGTGTTCTGTTAATTCATCTCACAGACTTACAGCTTT
The DNA here is from genome assembly GCF_047675955.1 of Chlorocebus sabaeus. Lineage (NCBI taxonomy): Eukaryota > Metazoa > Chordata > Mammalia > Primates > Cercopithecidae > Chlorocebus > Chlorocebus sabaeus. The sequence continues at coordinate 273,761 of NW_027327471.1, read as the reverse complement.
CCCCTCAGGAAGCCTTTCGCTAAGACTGTTCTTGTGGAATTTGCAAAGTGATATTTAGAAGCCCATAGAGTGCTATGGTGAAAAAGGAAATATCTTCCGTTAAAAACTGGTAATAAGCTTTGTGAGAAACTGCTTTGTGTACTGTTAATTCATCTCACAGAGTGACAGCTTTCCCCTCAAGAAGCCTTTCGCTAATAGTGTTCTTGTGGAATTTGCAAGGTGATATTTGGTAGCCCAAAGAGGGCTTTGGTGTAAAAGGAAATATCTTCCGTTAAAAACTGGAAAGCAGCTTTATGAGAAACTGTTTTGTGCCCTCTTTTTTTTTTTTAATTAATTTATTATTATTATTCTTTAAGTTGTAGGGTACATGTGCATAACATGCAGGTTTGTTACATATGTATACTTGTGCCATGTTGGTGTGCTGCACCCATCAACTCGTCATTTACATCAGTTATAACTCCCAATGCAATCCCTCACCCCTTCCCCCTCCCCATGATAGGCCCCGGTGTGTGATGTTCCCCTTCCCGAGTCCAAGTGATCTCATTGTTCAGTTCCCACCTATGCGTGAGAACATGTGGTGTTTGGTTTTCTGTTCTTGTGATAGTTTGCTAAGAATGATGGTTTCCAGCTGCATCCATGTCCCTACAAAGGACACAAACTCATCCTTTTTTATGGCTGCATAGTATTCCATGGTGTATTTGTGCCATATTTTCTTAATCCAATCTGTCACTGATGGACATTTGGGTTGATTCCAAGTCTTTGCTATTGTGAATAGTGCTGCGATAAACATACGTGTGCATGTGTCTTTATAGCAGCATAATTTGTAATCCTTTGGGTATATACCCAGTAATGGGATGGCTGGGTCATATGGTACATCTAGTTCTAGGTCCTTAAGGAATCGCCATACTGTTTTCCATAATGGTTGAACTAGTTTACAATCCCACCAACAATGTAAAAGTGTTCCTAGTTCTCCACATCCTCTCCAGCACCTGTTGTTTCCTGACTTTTTAATGATCGCCATTCTAACTGGTGTGAGATGGTATCTCATTGTGGTTTTGATTTGCATTTCTCTGATGGCCAGTGATGATGAGCATTTTTTCATGTGTCTGTTAGCTGTATGAATGTCTTCTTTTGAAAACTGTCTGTTCATATCCTTTGCCCACTTTTTGATGGGGTTGTTTGTTTTTTCCTTGTAAATTTGTTTGAGTTCTTTGTAGGTTCTGGATATTAGCCTTTGTCAGATGAGTAGATTGCAAAAGTTTTCTCCCATTCTGTAGGTTGCCTGTTCACTCTGATGGTAGTTTCTTTTGCTGTGCAGAAGCTCTTTAGTTTAATGAGATCCCATTTGTCAATTTCGGCTTTCGCTGCTGTTGCTTTTGGTGTTTTAGACATGAAGTCTTTGCCCATGCCTATGTCCTGAATGGTACTACCTAGGGTTTCCTCTAGGATTTTTATGGTATTAGGTCTAACATTTAAGTCTCTAATCCATCTTGAATTAATTTTCGTATAAGGAGTAAGGAAAGGATCCAGTTTCAGCTTTCTACTTATGGCTAGCCAATTATCCCAGCACCATTTATTAAATAGGGAATCCTTTCCCCATTTCTTGTTTCTCTCAGGTTTGTCAAAGATCACATGGCTGTAGATGTGTGGTATTATTTCTGAGGACTCTGTTCTGTTCCATTGGTCTTTATCTCTGTTTTGGTACCAGTACCATGCTGTTTTGGTTACTGTAGCCTTGTAGTATAGTTTGAAGTCAGGTAGCGTGATGCCTCCAACTTTGTTCTTTTGACTTAGGATTGTCTTGGAAATGCGGGCTCTTTTTTGGTTCCAAATGAACTTTAAAGCAGTTTTTTCCAATTCTGTGAAGAAGCTCATTGGTAGCTTGATGGTAATGGCATTGAATCTATAAATAACCTAGGGCAGTATGGCCATTTTCACGATATTGATTCTTCCTATCCATGAGCATGGTATGTTCTTCCATTTGTTTGTGTCCTCTTTTATTTCACTGAGCAGTGGTTTGTAGTTCTCCTTGAAGAGGTCCTTTACATCCCTTGTAAGTTGGATTCCTAGGTGTTTTCTTCTCTTTGAAGCAATTGTGAATGGAAGTTCATTCCTGATTTGGCTCTCTGTTTGTCTGTTACTGGTGTATACGAATGCTTGGGATTTTTGCACATTAATTTTGTATCCTGAGACTTTGCTGAAGTTGCTTATCAGCTTAAGGAGATTTCGGGCTGAGACAATGGGATTTTCTAAATATACAATCATGTCATCTGCAAAGAGGGACAATTTGACTTCTTCTTTTCCTTACTGAATCCCCTTGATTTCTTTATTTTGCCTGATTGCCCTAGCCAGGACTTCCAACACTATGTTGAATAGGAGTGGTGAAAGAGGGCATCCCTGTCTTGTGCCAGTTTTCAAAGGGAATTTTTCCAGTTTTTGCCCATTCAGTATGATATTGACTGTGGGTTTATCATAAATAGCTCTTATGATTTTGAGGTACGTTCCATCAATACCGAATTTATTGAGCGTTTTTAGCATGAAGGGCTGTTGAATTTTGTCAAAAGCCTTTTCTGCATCTATTGAGATAATGATGTGGTTCTTGTCTTTGGTTCTGTTTATATGCTGGATTATGTTTATTGATTTGCGAATGTTGAACCAGCCTTGCATCCCAGGGATGAAGCCCACTTGATCATGGTGGATTAGCTTTTTGATGTGTTGCTGAAATCGGTTTGAGAGTATTTTATTGAGGATTTTTGCATCGATGTTCATCAGGGATATTGGTCTAAAATTCTCTTTTTTTGTTGTGTCTCTGCCAGGCTTTGCTATCAGGATGATGTTGGCCTCATGAAATGAGTTAGGGAGGATTCCCTCTCTTTCTATTGATTGGAATAGTTTCAGAAGGAATGGTACCAACTCCTCCTTGTACCTCTGGTAGAATTCAGCTGTGAATACATCTGGTCCTGGACTTTTTTTGGTTGGTAGGCTATTAATTATTGCCTCAATTTCAGAGCCTGCTATTGGTCTATTCAGGGATTCAACTTCTTCTTGGTTTAGTCTTGGAAGAGTGTATGTGTCCAGGAAATTATCCATTTCTTCTAGATTTTCCAGATTTTTTGCGTAGAGGTGTTTATAGTATTCTCTGATGGTAGTTTGTATTTCTGTGGGGTCGGTGGTGATATCCCCTTTATGAGTTTTAATTGCATCGATTTGATTCTTCTCCCTTTTCTTCTTTATTAGTCTTGCTAGCGGTCTGTCGATTTTGTTGATCTTTTCAAAAAACCAACTCCTGGATTCATTGATTTTTTGGAGGGATTTTTGTGTCTCTATCTCCTTCAGTTCTGCTCTGATCTTAGTTATTTCTTGCCTTCTGCTACCTTTCAAATGTGTTTGCTCTTGCTTCTCTAGTTCTTTTAATTGTGATGTTAGAGTGTCAATTTTAGATCTTTCCTGCTTTCTCTTGTGGGTATTTAGTGATATAAATTTCCCTCTACACACTGCTTTAAATGTGTCCCAGAGATTCTGGTATGTTGTATCTTTGTTCTCATTGGTTTCAAAGAACATCTTTATTTCTGCCTTCATTTCGTCATGTACCCAGTAGTCATTCAGGAGCAGGTTGTTCAGTTTCCATGTAGTTGAGCGGTTTTGATTGAGTTTCTTAGTCCTGAGTTCTAGTTTGATTGCACTGTGGTCTGAGAGACAGTTTGTTACAATTTCTGTTCTTGTACATTTGCTGAGGAGTGCTTTACTTCCAATTACGTGGTCAATTTCGGAGTAAGTACGATGTGGTGCTGAGAAGAATGTATATTCTGTTGATTTGGGGTGGAGAGTTCTATAGATGTCTATTAGGTCTGCTTGCTGCAGAGATGAGTTCAATTCCTGGATATCCTTGTTAACTTTCTGTCTCGTTGATCTGTCTAATGTTGACAGTGGACTGTTGAAGTCTCCCATTATTATTGTATGGGAGTCTAAGTCTCTTTGTAAGTCTCTAAGGACTTGCTTTATGAATCTGGGTGCTGCTGTATTGGGTGCATATATATTTAGGATAGTTAGCTCTTCCTGTTGAATTGATCCCTTTACAATTATGTAATGGCCTTCTTTGTCTCTTTTAATCTTTGATGGTTTAAAGTCTGTTTTATCAGAGACTAGTATTGCAACCTCCGCTTTTTTTGTTCTCCATTTGCTTGGTAGATCTTCCTCCATCCCTTTATTTTGAGCCTATGTATGTCTCTACGTGTGAGATGGGTCTCCTGAATACAGCAGACTGATGGATCTTGACTCTTTATCCAGCTTGCCAGTCTGTGTCTTTTAATTGGAGAACTTAGTCCATTTACATTTAAGGTTAAGATAGTTATGTGAGAACTTGATCCTGTCATTATGATATTAACTGGTTATTTTGCTCGTTAGTTGATGCAGTTTCTTCCTAGCCATGGTAGTCTTTACATTTTGGCATGTTTTTGCAATGGCTGGTGCCGATTGTTCCTTTCCATGTTTAGTGCTTCCTTCAGGGTCTCTTGTAAGGCAGGCCTAGTGGTGACAAAATCTCTAAGCATTTGCTTATCTGTAAAGGATTTTATTTCTCCTTCACTTATGAAATTTAGTTTGGCTGGATATAAAATTCTGGGTTGAAAATTCTTTTCTTTAAGAGTGTTGAATATTGGCCCCCACTCTCTTCTGGCTTGAAGAGTTTCCATCGAGAGATCTGCTGTTAGTCTGATGGGCTTCCCTTTGTGGGTAACCCGACCTTTCTCTCTGGCTGCCCTTAAGATTTTTTTCCTTCATTTCAACTTTGGTGAATCTGGCAATTATGTGTCTTGGAGTTGCTCTTCTCGAGGAGTATCTTTGTGGTTTTCTCTGTATTTCCTGGATTTGAATGTTGGCCTGCCCCACTAGGTTGGGGAAGTTCGTGTTTTCCAACTTGATTCCATATTCCCCCTCACTTTCAGGCACCCCAATCACACGTAGATTTGGTCTTTTTACATAATCCCATACTTATTGCAGGCTTTGTTCATTTCTTTTTCTTCTTTTTTTTTTGGTTTCTCTTCTCGCTTCATTTAATCTCACAGAGTTACAGCTTTCCCCTCAGGAAGCCTTTCGCTAAGACAGTTCCTGTGGAATTTGCAAAGTGATATTTGGAAGCCCATAGACGGCTATGGTGAAAAAGGAAATATCTTAAGTTAAAAACTGGAAAGAGGCTTTCTGATCTACTGCTTTGTGTTCCGTTAATTCATCTCACAGAGTTACAGCTTTCCCCTCAAGAAGCCTTTCGCTAAGACTGTTCTTGTGGAATTTGCAAAGTGATATTTGGAAGACCACAGTGGGCTACAGTGAAAAAGGAAATATCTTCAGTTAAAAACTGGAAAGAAGCTTTCTGAGAAACTGCTTTGTGTTCTGTTAATTCATTTCATAGAGTTACAGCTTTCCCCTCAAGAAGCATTTCGCTAACACTGTTCTTGTGTAATTTGCAAAGTGATATTTGGAAGCCCAAAGACGGCTTTGGTAAAAAAGGAAATATCTTCCGTTAAAAACTGGAAAGAAGCTTTCTGAGAAAATACTTTGTGTTCTGTTAATTCATCGCACGGAGTTACAGCTTTGCCTTCAAGAAGCCTTTCGCTAAGACTGTTCTTGTGGAATTTGAAAAGAGATATTTGGAAAACCATAGAGGGCTATGGTGAAAAAGGAAATATCTTCCGTTAAAAACTGGAAAGATGATTTCTGAGAAACTGTTTTGTGTTCTGTTATTTCATCTCACAGAGTTACAGCTTTCCCCTAAAGAAGTCTTTCCCTAAGACTGTTCTTGTGGAGTTTGGAAAGTGAAATTTAGAAGGCCATAGAGGGCTATGGTGAAAAAGGAAATATTCTCCGTTAAAAACTGGAAAGAAGCCTACTGAGAAATTGCTTTGTGTACTGTTAATTCATCTCACAGAGTCACAGCTTCCCCTCAAGAAGCCTTTCGCTAAGACTGTTCTTGCGGAATTTAGAACGTGATATTAGAAGCCCATAAAGGGCTATGGTGAAAAAGGAAATATCCTCCGTTAAAAACTGGAAAGAAGCTTTCTGAGAAATTACTTTGTGTTCTGTTAATTCACCTCACAGAGTTACAGCTTTCCCCTCAAGAAGCCTCTCGCTATGACTGTTCTTGTGGAATTTGTAAGGTGATATTTGGAAGCCAATAGAGGGCTATGGTGAAAAAGGAAGTATCTTCCATTAAAAACTGGAAAGAAGCTTTCTGAGAAACTGCTTTGTGTTCTGTCAATTCATCACACAGAGTTACAGCTTTCCCCTCAAGAAGCCTTTCGCTAAGACTGTTTTTGTGGAATTTGCAATGTGATATTTGGAAACCCATAGAAGGCTATATTGAAAAAGGAAATATCTTCCGTTGAAAACTAGAAAGAAGCTTTCTGAGAAACTTATTTGTGTTCTGTTAATTCACCTCACAGAGTTACAGCTTTCCTTTCAAGAAGCCTTTCGCTAAGACAGTTCTTGTGGAATTTGCAAAGAGATATTTGGAAGCCCATAGAGGGCTATGGTGAACAAGGATATATCTTCCGTTAAAAACTGGAAAAAAAGCTTTCTGAGAAACTGCCTTGTGTTCTGTTAATTCATCTCACAGAATTACAGCTTTCCCCTCAAGAATCCTTTCGCTAAGCCTGTTGATGTGGAATTTTGAACATGATAATTAGAAGCCCATAGAGGGCTATGTTGGAAAAGGAAATATCTTCAGTTAAAATCTGGAAAGAACCCTTCTGTGAAACTGCTTTGTGTTCTGTTCATTCATCTCACAGAGTTACAGCTCGCCCCTCAAGAATCCTTTCACTAAGACTGTTCTTGTGGAATTTGCAAAGTCTTATTTGGAAGCACATAGAGGGCTATGGTGAAAAAGGAAATATCCTAAGACAAAAACTGGAAAAAAAGCTTTCTGAGAAACTGCCTTGTGTTCTGTTAATTCATCTCACAGAGTTACATCTTTCCCCTAAAGAAGCCTTTCGCTAGGATTGTTCTTGTGGAATTTTCAAAGTGATATTTGGAAGCCCATAGAGGGTTATGGTGAAAAAGGAAATATCTTCACTTAAAAACGGGAAAGAAGCTTTCTGAGAAACTGAGTTGTGTTCTCTTAATTTATCTCACAGAGTTACAGCTTTCCCCTCAAAAAGCCTTTCGATAAGACTGTTCTTGTGGAATTTGCAAAGTGATATTTGAAACCCATAGAGGGCTATGGTGAAAAAGGAAATATCTTCCGTTAAAAACTGGAAAGGAGCCTTCTGAGAAACTGCTTTGTGTTCTGTTAATTCATCTCACAGAGTTACAGCTTGCCCCTCAGGAAGCCTTTTGCTAAGACTGTTCTATTGGAAGTTGCAAAGTGAGATTTCGAAGCCCATAGAGGGCAATAGTGAAAAAGGAAATATCTTCAGTTAAAAACTGTAAAGAAGCTATCTGAGGAACTGCGTTGTGTTCTGATAATTCATCTCACACAGTTACATCTTTCACCTCAAGAAGCCGTTCGATAAGACTGTTCTTGTGGAATTTGTAAAGTGATATTTGGAAGCCCATATAGGGCTATGGTGAAAAAGGAAGAAACTTCCGTTAAAAATTGGAAAGAAACTTTCTGAGAAACTGCTTTGTGTTCTGTAAATTGATCTCAACGACTTACAGCTTTCCCCTCAAGAAGCCTTTCGCTAAGACTCTTCTTGGGGAATTTGGAAAGTGTTATTTGGAAGCCCATAGAGGGCTATGGTGAAAAAGGAAATATCTTCAGTGAGAAACTGAAAAGAAGCACTCTGAGAAACTGCGTGGTGTTCTGGTAATTCATCTCACAGAGTTACATCTTTCCTCTCAAGAAGCCTTTCGAAAAGACTGTTCTTGTGGAATTTGCAAAGTGATAATTGGAAGCCCAAAGCGGGCAATGGTGATAAAGGAAATACCTTCCGTTAAAAATTGGAAAGAAGCTTTCTGAGAAACTTCTTTGTGTTCTGTTAAGTCATCTCACAGAGTTACAGCTTTCCGCTCAAGAATGCTTTCGCTAAGACTGTTCCTCTGGAATATGTAAAGTGTAATTTTGGAGCCCATAGGGGGCTACGGTGAAAAGGAAATATCTTCAGTTTAAAACTGTAAGGAAGCTTTTTGAGAATCTCCTTTGTGTTCTTTAAATTCATCTCACAGAGTAACAGCTTTCCCCTCTAGAAGCGTTTCGTTAAGACTGTTCTTGTGGAATTTGCGAAGTGATATATGGAAGCCCATAGAAGGCTATGGTGAAAAAGGATATATCTTCCCTTAAAACTCTGAAGAGGCATTCTGTGAAACTGCCATGTGTTCTGTTAGTATATCTCACCGAGTTACAGCTTTCCCCTCAAGAAGCCTTTCGCAAAGACTGTTCTTGTGTGATTTTCTAAGTGATATTTGGAAGCCCATAGAGGGTTATGGGGGAAAAGGAAATATTTTCGGTTGAAAACTGCAAAGAAGTTTTCTGAGAAACAGCTCTGTGTTCTGTTAATTCATTTCAGAGAGTTACAGCTTTCCGCTCCAGAAGCCTTTCGCTAAGACTGCTCTTTTGGAATTTGCAAAGTGATATTTGGAAGCCCTTAGAGGTCTATGGTGAAAAAGGAAATATCTTCTGTTAAAAACTGGAAATAAGCATTCTGAGATACTGCCGTGTGTTCTCTTAATACGTCTAACCGAGTTACAGGATTCCCCTCCAGAAGCCTTTCGCTAAGACTGTTCTTGTGGGACTTGCAATGTGATATTTGGAAGCCCTTAGACGGCTATGGTGAAAAAGGAAATATCTTCAGTTAAAAACTGGAAAGAAGCTTTCTGAGAAACTGCTTTGTGTTCTGTTAATTCATCTCTCCGAGTTACAGTATTCCCCTCCAGAAGCCTTTAACTAAGACTGTTCTTGTGGAATTTGCAAAATGATATTTCGAAGCCCATAGAGGGCTATGGTGAAAAAGGACATATCTTCCATTAAAAACTGGAAAGAAATTTTTTGAGAAACTGCGTTGTGTTCTATTAATTCATCTCACAGAGTTACAGCATTCTTCTCGAGAAGCCTTTTGGTAAGACTGTTCTTGTAGAATTTGCAAAGTGATATTTGGAAGCCCATAGAGGGCTATGGTGAAAAAGGAAATATCCTAAGATAAAAACTTAAAAGAAGCATTCTGAGAAACTGCTTTGTGTTCTGTTAATTCATCTCACTGAGTAACAGCTTTCCCTTTAAGAAGCCTTTCACTAAGGCTGTTCTTGAGAAATTTGCAAAGTGATATTTGGAAGTCCATAGAGGGCTATGGTGAAAAAGAAAATATCTTCAGTTAAAAACTGAAATGAAGCTGTCTGAGAAACTGCATTGTGTTGTGTTAATTCATCTCACAGAGCTACAGCTTTCCCCTCAAGAAGACTTTTGCTAAGACTGTTCTTGTGGAATTGACAAAGTGTTATTTGGAAGCCCATAGAGGGCTATGGTGAAAAAGGAATATCTTCAGTTAAAAACTGGTAAGAAGCTGTCTGAGAAACTGCTTTGTGTTCTGTTAATTCATCTCACAGACTTACAGATTTCCCCTCAAGAAGCCTTTCGCTAAGACTGTTCTTGTGGAATTTGCAAAGTGCTATTTGGAAGACCATAGAGGGCTAAGGCGAAAAAGGAAATATCTTCCGTTAAAAACGGGAAAGAAGCTTTCTGAGAATCTACTTTGTGTTCTGTTAATTCATCTCGCAGAGTTACAGATTTCCCCTCAGGAAGCCTTTCGCTAAGAGTGTTCTTGTGGAATTCGCAAAGTGATATTTGGAAGCCCATAGAGGTCTATGGAGTAAAAGGAAATATCTTCAGTTAAAAAATGGAAAGAAACTTTCAGAGAAACTGTTTTGTGTTCTGTTAATTCATGTCACAGAGTTACCGCTTTCCCCTCAAGAATCTTTTCGCTAAGACTGTTCTTGTGGAATTTTCAAAGTGATATTTGGAAGCCCATAGAGGGCTATTTTGAAAATGGAAATATCTTAAGTTAAAAACTGGAAAGATGGTGTAAGAGAAACTGCTTTGTTTTCTGTTACTTCATCTCACAGAGTTACAGCTTTCCCCTAAAGAAGCCTTTCGCTATGACTGCTTTGTAGAATTTGCAAAGTGATATTTGTAAGCCCATAGTGGGCTACGGTGAAAAAGGAAATATCTTCCGTTAAAAACGGGAAAGAAGCTTTCTGAGAAACTGCTTTGAGTTCTGTTAATTCATCTCACAGAGTTACAGGTTTCCCCTCAAGAAGCCTTTCACTAAGACTGTTCTTGTGGAATTTGCAAAATGATATTTGGAAGCCCATAGAGGGCTATGGTGAAAAAGGAAATATCCTAAGATAAAAACTTAAAAGAAGCATTCTGAGAAACTGCTTTGTGTTCTGTTAATTCATCTCACTGAGTAACAGCTTTCCCTTCAAGAAGCCTTTCACTAAGGCTGTTCTTGAGAAATTTTCAAAGTGATATTTGGAAGCCCATAGAGGGCTATGGTGAAAAAGAAAATATCCTCAGTTAAAAACTGGAATGAAGCTGTCTGAGAAACTGCATTGTGTTGTGTTAATTCATCTCACAGAGCTACAGCTTTCCCCTCAAGAAGACTTTTGCTAAGACTGTTCTTGTGGAATTGACAAAGTGTTATTTGGAAGCCCATAGAGGGCTATGGTGAAAAAGGAATATCTTCAGTTAAAAACTGGTAAGAAGCTGTCTGAGAAACTGCTTTGTGTTCTGTTAATTCATCTCACAGACTTACAGATTTCCCCTCAAGAAGCCTTTCGCTAAGACTGTTCTTGTGGAATTTGCAAAGTGCTATTTGGAAGACCATAGAGGGCTAAGGCGAAAAAGGAAATATCTTCCGTTAAAAACGGGAAAGAAGCTTTCTGAGAATCTACTTTGTGTTCTGTTAATTCATCTCGCAGAGTTACAGATTTCCCCTCAGGAAGCCTTTCGCTAAGAGTGTTCTTGTGGAATTCGCAAAGTGATATTTGGAAGCCCATAGAGGTCTATGGAGTAAAAGGAAATATCTTCAGTTAAAAAATGGAAAGAAACTTTCAGAGAAACTGTTTTGTGTTCTGTTAATTCATGTCACAGAGTTACCGCTTTCCCCTCAAGAATCTTTTCGCTAAGACTGTTCTTGTGGAATTTTCAAAGTGATATTTGGAAGCCCATAGAGGGCTATTTTGAAAATGGAAATATCTTAAGTTAAAAACTGGAAAGATGGTGTAAGAGAAACTGCTTTGTTTTCTGTTACTTCATCTCACAGAGTTACAGCTTTCCCCTAAAGAAGCCTTTCGCTATGACTGCTTTGTAGAATTTGCAAAGTGATATTTGTAAGCCCATAGTGGGCTACGGTGAAAAAGGAAATATCTTCCGTTAAAAACGGGAAAGAAGCTTTCTGAGAAACTGCTTTGAGTTCTGTTAATTCATCTCACAGAGTTACAGGTTTCCCCTCAAGAAGCCTTTCACTAAGACTGTTCTTGTGGAATTTGCAAAATGATATTTGGAAGCCCATAGAGGGCTATGGTGAAAAAGGAAATATCTTCCGTTAAAAACTGGAAAGGAGCCTTCTGAGAAACTGCTTTGTGTTCTGTTAATTCATCTCACAGAGTTACAGCTTGCCCCTCAGGAAGCCTTTTGCTAAGACTGTTCTATTGGAAGTTGCAAAGAGAGATTTCGAAGCCCATAGAGGGCAATAGTGAAAAAGGAAATATCTTCAGTTAAAAACTGTAAAGAAGCTATCTGAGGAACTGCGTTGTGTTCTGATAATTCATCTCACACAGTTACATCTTTCACCTCAAGAAGCCGTTCGATAAGACTGTTCTTGTGGAATTTGTAAAGTGATATTTGGAAGCCCATATAGGGCTATGGTGAAAAAGGAAGAAACTTCCGTTAAAAATTGGAAAGAAACTTTCTGAGAAACTGCTTTGTGTTCTGTAAATTGATCTCAATGACTTACAGCTTTCCCCTCAAGAAGCCTTTCGCTAAGACTCTTCTTGGGGAATTTGGAAAGTGTTATTTGGAAGCCCATAGAGGGCTATGGTGAAAAAGGAAATATCTTCAGTGAGAAACTGAAAAGAAGCACTCTGAGAAACTGCGTGGTGTTCTGGTAATTCATCTCACAGAGTTACATCTTTCCTCTCAAGAAGCCTTTCGAAAAGACTGTTCTTGTGGAATTTGCAAAGTGATAATTGGAAGCCCAAAGCGGGCAATGGTGATAAAGGAAATACCTTCCGTTAAAAATTGGAAAGAAGCTTTCTGAGAAACTTCTTTGTGTTCTGTTAAGTCATCTCACAGAGTTACAGCTTTCCGCTCAAGAATGCTTTCGCTAAGACTGTTCCTCTGGAATATGTAAAGTGTAATTTTGGAGCCCATAGGGGGCTACGGTGAAAAGGAAATATCTTCAGTTTAAAACTGTAAGGAAGCTTTTTGAGAATCTCCTTTGTGTTCTTTAAATTCATCTCACAGAGTAACAGCTTTCCCCTCTAGAAGCGTTTCGTTAAGACTGTTCTTGTGGAATTTGCGAAGTGATATATGGAAGCCCATAGAAGGCTATGGTGAAAAAGGATATATCTTCCCTTAAAACTCTGAAGAGGCATTCTGTGAAACTGCCATGTGTTCTGTTAGTATATCTCACCGAGTTACAGCTTTCCCCTCAAGAAGCCTTTCGCAAAGACTGTTCTTGTGTGATTTTCTAAGTGATATTTGGAAGCCCATAGAGGGTTATGGGGGAAAAGGAAATATTTTCGGTTGAAAACTGCAAAGAAGTTTTCTGAGAAACAGCTCTGTGTTCTGTTAATTCATTTCAGAGAGTTACAGCTTTCCGCTCCAGAAGCCTTTCGCTAAGACTGCTCTTTTGGAATTTGCAAAGTGATATTTGGAAGCCCTTAGAGGTCTATGGTGAAAAAGGAAATATCTTCTGTTAAAAACTGGAAATAAGCATTCTGAGATACTGCCGTGTGTTCTCTTAATACGTCTAACCGAGTTACAGGATTCCCCTCCAGAAGCCTTTCGCTAAGACTGTTCTTGTGGGACTTGCAATGTGATATTTGGAAGCCCTTAGACGGCTATGGTGAAAAAGGAAATATCTTCAGTTAAAAACTGGAAAGAAGCTTTCTGAGAAACTGCTTTGTGTTCTGTTAATTCATCTCTCCGAGTTACAGTATTCCCCTCCAGAAGCCTTTAACTAAGACTGTTCTTGTGGAATTTGCAAAATGATATTTCGAAGCCCATAGAGGGCTATGGTGAAAAAGGACATATCTTCCATTAAAAACTGGAAAGAAATTTTTTGAGAAACTGCGTTGTGTTCTATTAATTCATCTCACAGAGTTACAGCATTCTTCTCGAGAAGCCTTTTGGTAAGACTGTTCTTGTAGAATTTGCAAAGTGATATTTGGAAGCCCATAGAGGGCTATGGTGAAAAAGGAAATATCCTAAGATAAAAACTTAAAAGAAGCATTCTGAGAAACTGCTTTGTGTTCTGTTAATTCATCTCACTGAGTAACAGCTTTCCCTTTAAGAAGCCTTTCACTAAGGCTGTTCTTGAGAAATTTGCAAAGTGATATTTGGAAGTCCATAGAGGGCTATGGTGAAAAAGAAAATATCTTCAGTTAAAAACTGAAATGAAGCTGTCTGAGAAACTGCATTGTGTTGTGTTAATTCATCTCACAGAGCTACAGCTTTCCCCTCAAGAAGACTTTTGCTAAGACTGTTCTTGTGGAATTGACAAAGTGTTATTTGGAAGCCCATAGAGGGCTATGGTGAAAAAGGAATATCTTCAGTTAAAAACTGGTAAGAAGCTGTCTGAGAAACTGCTTTGTGTTCTGTTAATTCATCTCACAGACTTACAGATTTCCCCTCAAGAAGCCTTTCGCTAAGACTGTTCTTGTGGAATTTGCAAAGTGCTATTTGGAAGACCATAGAGGGCTAAGGCGAAAAAGGAAATATCTTCCGTTAAAAACGGGAAAGAAGCTTTCTGAGAATCTACTTTGTGTTCTGTTAATTCATCTCGCAGAGTTACAGATTTCCCCTCAGGAAGCCTTTCGCTAAGAGTGTTCTTGTGGAATTCGCAAAGTGATATTTGGAAACCCATAGAGGTCTATGGAGTAAAAGGAAATATCTTCAGTTAAAAAATGGAAAGAAACTTTCAGAGAAACTGTTTTGTGTTCTGTTAATTCATGTCACAGAGTTACCGCTTTCCCCTCAAGAATCTTTTCGCTAAGACTGTTCTTGTGGAATTTTCAAAGTGATATTTGGAAGCCCATAGAGGGCTATTTTGAAAATGGAAATATCTTAAGTTAAAAACTGGAAAGATGGTGTAAGAGAAACTGCTTTGTTTTCTGTTACTTCATCTCACAGAGTTACAGCTTTCCCCTAAAGAAGCCTTTCGCTATGACTGCTTTGTAGAATTTGCAAAGTGATATTTGTAAGCCCATAGTGGGCTACGGTGAAAAAGGAAATATCTTCCGTTAAAAACGGGAAAGAAGCTTTCTGAGAAACTGCTTTGAGTTCTGTTAATTCATCTCACAGAGTTACAGGTTTCCCCTCAAGAAGCCTTTCACTAAGACTGTTCTTGTGGAATTTGCAAAATGATATTTGGAAGCCCATAGAGGGCTATGGTGAAAAAGGAAATATCCTAAGATAAAAACTTAAAAGAAGCATTCTGAGAAACTGCTTTGTGTTCTGTTAATTCATCTCACTGAGTAACAGCTTTCCCTTCAAGAAGCCTTTCACTAAGGCTGTTCTTGAGAAATTTTCAAAGTGATATTTGGAAGCCCATAGAGGGCTATGGTGAAAAAGAAAATATCCTCAGTTAAAAACTGGAATGAAGCTGTCTGAGAAACTGCATTGTGTTGTGTTAATTCATCTCACAGAGCTACAGCTTTCCCCTCAAGAAGACTTTTGCTAAGACTGTTCTTGTGGAATTGACAAAGTGTTATTTGGAAGCCCATAGAGGGCTATGGTGAAAAAGGAATATCTTCCGTTAAAAACTGTAAAGATGCTTTCTGCGGAACAGCTTTGTGTTCTGTCAATTCATCTCACAGAGTAACTACTTTCCCATCAAGAACCCTTTCGCTAAGACTGTTCTTGTGACTTTTGCAAAGTGATATTTGAAAGCCCATAGAGGGTTACGGGAAAAGGAAATATCTTCCATTAAAAACTGGAAAGATGCTTTCTGAGAAACTGCTTTGTTTCCTGTTAATTCATCTCACAGTGTAACTACTTTCCCCTCAGGAAGCCTTTCGCTAAGACTGTTCTTCTGGAATTTGCAAAGTGATATTTGGAAGCCCATAGAGGGCTATGGCGAAAAAGGAAATATCTTCCGCTAAAAACTGGAAAGAAGCTTTGTGAGAAACTGCGCGGTGTTCTATTAATTCATCTCACAGAGTTACTTCTTTCCCAGGAAGAAGCCTTTCGCTATGACTGTTCTTGTGGATTTTGCACAGTGATATTTGGAAGACCACAGAGGGCTATGGTGAAAAAGGAAATATCCACCGTAAAAAACGGAAAAACAGCTTTATGAGAAACTGCTTTGTGTTCCGTTAATTCTTCTCACAGAGTTACAGCATTCCCTTCAGGAAGCCGTTCGCTAAGTCTGTTTTTGTGGAATTTGCACAGTGATATTTGGAAGCCCATAGAGGGCTATGGTGAAAAAGGAAATATCTTCCGTTAAAACTGGAAAGAAGCATTCTGAGAAACTGCTTTGTGTTCTGTTAATTCATCTCAGAGCGTTACAGCTTTCCCTTAAAGAAGCCTTTCGCTAAGTCTGTTTTTGTGGAATTTGCAAAATGATATTTGGAAGCCCATAGAGGGCTATGGTGAAAAAGGAAATATCCTAAGATAAAAACTTAAAAGAAGCATTCTGAGAAACTGCTTTGTGTTCTGTTAATTCATCTCACTGAGTAACAGATTTCCCTTCAAGAAGCCTTTCACTAAGGCTGTTCTTGAGAAATTTGCAAAGTGATATTTGGAAGCCCATAGAGGGCTATGGTGAAAAAGAAAATATCCTCAGTTAAAAACTGGAATGAAGCTGTCTGAGAAACTGCATTGTGTTGTGTTAATTCATCTCACAGAGCTACAGCTTTCCCCTCAAGAAGACTTTTGCTAAGACTGTTCTTGTGGAATTGACAAAGTGTTATTTGGAAGCACATAGAGGGCTATGTTGAAAAAGGAATATCTTCCGTTAAAAACTGTAAAGATGCTTTCTGCGGAACAGCTTTGTGTTCTGTCAATTCATCTCACAGAGTAACTACTTTCCCATCAAGAACCCTTTCGCTAAGACTGTTCTTGTGACTTTTGCAAAGTGATATTTGAAAGCCCATAGAGGGTTATGGGGAAAAGGAAATATCTTCCGTTAAAAACTGGAAAGATGCTTTCTGAGAAACTGCTTTGTTTCCTGTTAATTCATCTCACAGTGTAACTGCTTTCCCCTCAAGAAGCCTTTCGCTAAGACTGTTCTTCTGGAATTTGCAAAGTGATATTTGGAAGCCCATAGAGGGCTATGGCGAAAAAGGAAATATCTTCCGCTAAAAACTGGAAAGAAGCTTTGTGAGAAACTGCTCGGTGTTCTATTAATTCATCTCACAGAGTTACTTCTTTCCCAGGAAGTAGCCTTTCGCTATGACTGTTCTTGTGGATTTTGCACAGTGATATTTGGAAGACCACAGAGGGCTATGGTGAAAAAGGAAATATCCACCGTAAAAAACGGAAAAAAAGCTTTATGAGAAACTGCTTTGTGTTCGGTTAATTCTTCTCACAGAGTTACAGCATTCCCTTCAGGAAGCCGTTCGCTAAGTCTGTTTTTGTGGAATTTGCACAGTGATATTTGGAAGCCCATAGAGGGCTTTGGTGAAAAAGGAAATATCTTCCGTTAAAACTGGAAAGAAGCATTCTGAGAAACTGCTTTGTGTTCTGTTAATTCATCTCAGAGTGTTACAGCTTTCCCTTAAAGAAGCCTTTCGCTAAGTCTGTTTTTGTGGAATTTGCACAGTGATATTTGGAAGCCCATAGAGGACTATGGTGAAAAAGGAAATATCTTCCGTTAAAAACTGGAAAGAAGCTTTCAGAGAAACTGCTTCGTGTTCTGTTAATTCATCTCACAGAGTTACAGCTTTCCCTTCAAGAATCCTTTCGCTAACTCTGTTCTTGTGGAATTTGCAAAGTGATATTTGGAAGCCCATATAGTGCTATGGTGAAAAAGGAAACATCTTCCGTTAAAAACTGGAAAGAATCTTTATGAGAAACTGCTCTGTGTTCTGTTAATTCATCTCACAGAGTTACAGCTTTTCTCTCAAGAAGCCTTTCGCTAAGACTGTTCTTTGGAATTTCAAAGTTATATTTGGAAGTCCGTAGAGGGCTACGGTGAAAAAGGAAATAACTTCCGTTAAAAACTGGAAAGAAGCTTTCTGAGAAACTGCTTTGTTTTCTGTTAATTCGTCTCACAGTGTTACAGCTTTCCATTCAAGAAGCCTTTCTCTAAATCTGTTTGTGTGGAATTTGCACAGTGATATTTGGAAGCCCATAGAGGAGTATGGTGAAAAAGGAAATATCTTCCGTTAAAAACTGGAAAGAAGCTTTCTGAGAAACTCCTTTGTGTTCTGTTACTTCATCTCACAGAGTTACTGCTTTCACCTCAAGAAGCCTTTCGCTAAGACTCTTCTTGTGGAATTTGCAAAGTGATATGTGGAAGAACATAGAGGGTTATGGTGAAAAAGGAAATATCTTCTGTTAAAAACTGGAAAGAAGCTTTCTGAGAAAGTGCTTTGTGTTCTGTTACTTCATCTCACAGAGTTACAGCTTTCCCTTCAAGAAGCCTGTCGCTAAGTCTGTTGTTCTGGAATTTGCAAAGTTATATTTGGAAGCCCATAGAGTGCTATGGTGAAAAAGGAAATGTCTTTCGTTAAAAACTGGAAAGAAGCTTTATGAGACACTGCTCTGTGTTCTGTTAATTCATCCCACAGAGCTACAGCTTTCCCTTCAAGAATCCTTTCGCTAAGACTCTTCTTGTGGAATTTTCAAATTGATATTTGGAAGCCCATAGAGAGCTATGGCTAAAAAGGAAATATCTTCCGTTAAAAACTGGAAAGAAGCTTAAAGTGATACTGCTCTATGTTTGGTTAATTCATCTCACAGAATTACTGCTTTCCCATCAAGAAGCCTTTCGCTAAGACTGTTCTTGTGGAATTTCCAAAGTGATATTTGAAAGCCCTTAGAGGGCTATGGTGAAAAAGGAAATATCTTCCGTTAAAAACTGGAAAGAAGCTTTCTGAGAAACTGATTTGTATTCTGTTAATTCATCTAACAGAGTTATTGCGTTCCCCACAAGAAGCCTTTCGCTAAGACTGTTCTTGTGGAATTTACAAAGTGATATTTGGAAGCCCATAGAGGAATATGGTAAAAAAGGATATATCTTCCGTTAAAAACTGAAAAGAAGCTTTCTGAGAAACTGCTTTGTGTTCTGTTAATTCATCTCACAGAGTTACAGCTTTCCTTTCAAGAAGCCTTTCGCTAAGACTGTTCTTGTGGAATTTTCAATGTGATATTTAGAAGCCCACAGAGGGCTATGGTGAAAAAGGAAAATCTTCCCTTAAAAATTGGAAAGAAGCTTTCTGAGAAACTGCTTTGTGTTCGGTTAATTCATCCCACAGTTACTGCTTTCCCCTCAAGAAGCCTTTCACTAAGACTGTTCGTGTGTAATTTGCAAAGTGATATTTGGAAGCCCATAGAGGGTTAAAGGTGAAAAAGGAAAAATCTTCCGTTAACAACTGGAAAGAAGCTTTCTGAGAAACTGCTTTGTGTTCTGTTAATTCATCTCACAGAATTACAGCTTTCCCTTCAAGAAGCCTTTCGCTAAGTCTGTTTTTGTGGAATTTGCACAGTGATATTTGGAAGCCCATAGAGGACTATGGTGAAAAAGGAAATATCTTCTGTTAAAATCTTGAAAGACGCTTTCTGAGAAACTCCTTTGTGTTCTGTTATTTCATCTCACAGAGTTACACCTTTCCCCTCAAGTAGCCTTTCCCTAAATCTGTTCTTGTGGAATTTGTAAAGTGATATTTGGAATCCCATAGAGGGATATGGTGAAAAAGGAAATATCTTCCGTTAAAAACTAGAAAGAAGGTTTCAGAGAAACTCCTTTGTGTTCTGTTAATTCATCTCACAGAGTTAAACCTTTCCCCTCAAGAAGCCTATCGCTAAGACTGTTTTTGTGGTATTTGCAAAGTGATATTTGGAAGCCCATAGAGGGCTATGGTGAAAAAAGGAAATATCTTCCTTTAAAAGCTGGAAAGAATCTTTCTGAGAAACTGATTTGTTTTCTGTTAATTCATCTCACAGAATTACTGCCTTTCCCTCAAGAAGCCTTTCTCTAAGACTGTTATTGTGGAATTTTCAAAGTGATATTTGGAAGCCCATAGAGGGTTTTGGTAAAAAATTATATAACTTCCAGTTAAAACTGTAAAGAAGCTCTCTGAGAAACTGCTTTGTGTTCTGTTAACTCACCTAATGGAGTTACAGCATTCCCTTCAAGAAGCCTTTCCTAAGTCTGTTTTTGTGGAATTTGCAAAGTGATATTGGAAGCCCATAGAGGAATATGGTGAAAAAGGAAATATCTTCCGTTAAAAATGGGAAAGAGGCTTTCTGAGAAACTCCTTTGTTTTCCGTTAATTCATCTCACAGAGTTACAGCTTTCCCCTCAAGAAGCCTTTCGCTAAGACTGTTCTATTGGAATTTGCAAGGTGATATTTGGAAGCCCATAGAGGGCTAAGGTGAAAAAGGAAATATCCTAAAATAAAAACTGGAAAGAAGCTTTCTGAGAAATTGCTTTGTGTTCTGTTAATTCATCTCACAGAGTTACTGCGTTCCCCTCAAAAGCCTTTCGCTAAGACTGTTCTTGTGGAATTTAAAAGTGATATTTGGAAGCCTACAGAGTGTTTTGGTGAAAAAGGAAAATCTTCCCGTAAAAACTGGAAAGAAGCTTTCTGAGAAACTGCTTTGTGTTCGGTTAATTCTTCTCACAGTTACTGCTTTCTCCTCAAAGAGCCTTTCGCTAACACTGTTCTTATGCAATTTTCAAAGTGATATTTGGAAGCCCTTAGAGGGTTAAGGTGAAAAAGGAAATATCTACCGTTAAAAAATGTAAGGAAGCTTTCTGAGAAACTTCTTTGTGTTCTCTTTTTTCATCTCAAGTGAAAAAGGAAATATCTTCCGTTAAAAACTGGAAAGAAGCTTTCTGAGAAACTGCTCTCTGTTCTGTTAATTCATCTCACAGAGTTACTAGTTTCCCAGCAAGAAGCCTTTCTCTAACACTCTTCTTGAGGATTTTGCAAAGTGATATTTGGAAGCCCATAGAGGGTTAAAGGTGAAAAAGGAAATATCTTCCGTTAAAAGCTTGTAAGAAGCTTTCTGAGAAACTGCTTTGTGTTCTGTTAATTCATCTCACATAGTTACAGCTTTCCCCTGAAGAATCCTTTCGCGAAGACTGTTCTTGTGGAATTTGCAAAGTGATCTTTGTAAGTCCATAGAGGGCTATGGTGAAAAAGGAAATACCTTCAGTTAAAAACTGCAACGAAGGTTTCTGAGAAACGGTTTTGTGTTCTGTTTATTCATCTCACAGACTTACAGCTTTCCTTCAAGAAGCCTTGCGTTAAGTCTGTTTTTGTGGAATTTGCACAGTGATATTTGGAAGCCCATAGAGGACTATGGTGAAAAAGGAAATATCTTCCATTTAAATCTGGAAAGAAGCTTTCTTAGAAACTCCTTTGTGTTCTGTTATTTTATCTCACAGAGTTACACCTTTCCCCTCAAGAAGCCTATCGCTAAGTCTGTTCTTGTGGAATTTGCAAAGTGATATTTGGAAGCCCATAGAGGGATATGGTGAAAAAGGAAATATCTTCCGTTAAAAACTGGAAAGAAGGTTTAAGAGAAACTCCTTTGTGTTCCGTTAATTCATCTCAGAGTGTTACAGCTTTCCCCTCAAGAAACCTTTCGCTAAGACTGTTCTTGTGGAATTGGCAAAGTGATATTTGGAATCCCATAGAGGGCTATGGTGAAAAAGAAAATATCTCCCGCTAAAAACTGGAAAGAAGCTTTCTGAGAAACTGCTTTGTGTTCTGTTAATTCATCTCTTAGAGTTACAGCTTTCCCTTCAAGAAGCCTTTCGCTAAGTCTGTTCTTGTGGAATTTGCAAAGTGATATTTGGAAGCTTAGAGAGGGCTATGGTGAAAAAGGAAATATCTTCCATTAAAAACTGGAAAGAAGCTTTCTGAGAAACTGCTTAGTGCTCTGTTAATTCATCTCACAGAGTCACTGCTTTCACCTCAAAAAGTCGTTCGCTAAGACTGTTTTTGTTGAATTTTCATAGAGATATTTTCAAGTCCATAGAGGGCTAAGGTGTTGGAAATATC
The DNA here is from genome assembly GCF_047675955.1 of Chlorocebus sabaeus. NCBI lineage: Eukaryota > Metazoa > Chordata > Mammalia > Primates > Cercopithecidae > Chlorocebus > Chlorocebus sabaeus. Next base: position 252,374 of record NW_027327471.1, on the reverse strand, counting down.
CTAAGATAAAAACTGAAAAGAAGTATTCTGAGAAACTACTTTGTGTTCTGTTAATTCATCTCACAGAGTTACAGCTATCCCCTGAAGAAGCCTTTCGCGAAGACTCTTCTTGTGGAATTTGCAAAGTAATATTTGGAAGCCCATAAAGGGCTATGGTGAAAAAGGAAGTATCTTCCGTTAAAAACTGCTAAGAAGCTTTCTGAGAAACTGCTCTGTGTTCTGTTAATTCTTCTCACAGAGTTACAGCTTTCCCCTCAAGAAGCCTTTCACTAAGACTGTTCTTGTGGAATTTTCAACGTGATATTTGGAAGTCCATAGAGGGCTATGGTGAAAAAGGAAATATCTTCCGTTAAAAAGTGGAAAGAAGCATTCTAAGAAATTGCTTTGTGTTCTGTTTACTCATCTCACAGAGAGACTGCATTACTCTCAAGAAGCCTTTCGCAAAGACTGTTCTTGTGGAATTTGTAAAATAATATTTGGAAGCCCATAGAGGGTTATGGTGAAAAAGTAAAATATGCCCTTAAAAACTGGAAAGAAGCTTTCTGAGAAAATGCTTAGTGTTCGGTTAATTCATCTCACAGTTACTGCTTTCCCCTCAAGAAGCCTTTCGCTAAGACTGTTTTTGTGGAATTTGCAAAGTGATATTTGGAAGCCCATAGAGAGTTAAGGTGAAAAAGGAAATGTCTTCCATTAAAAACTTGTAAGAATCTTTCTGAGAAAGTGCTTTGTGTTCTGTTAATTCATCTCACAGAGTTACAGCATTCCCCTCAAGAAGCCTTTCACTAAGACTGTTCTTGTGGAATTTTCAAAGTGATATTTGGAAGCCCATAGAGGGCTATGGTTAAAAAGGTAATATCTTCCCTTAAAAACTGGAAAGAAGCTTTCCGAGAAATTGCTTTGTGTTCTATTTACTCATCTCACAGAGTTACTGTGTTCCTCTCAAGAAGCCTTTCGCAAAGACTGTTCTTGTGGAATTTGTAAAAGAATATTTGGAAGCCCATAGATGGTTAAGGTGAAAAAGGAAATATCTTCCATTAAAAACTGGTAAGAAACTTTCTGATTAACTGCTTTGTGCTCTGTTAGTTCATCTCACAGGGTTACAGCTCTCCCCTCAAGAAGGCTTTTGCGAAGACTGTTCTTGTGGAATTTGCAAAGTCATATTTTGAAGTCCATAGAGGGCTATGGTGAAAAAGGAAATATCTTCCGTTAAAAACTGGAAAGAAGCTTTCGGAGAAACTGCTTCGTGTTCTGTTAATTCATCTCACAGAGTTACAGCTTTCCCTTCAAGAATCCTTTCGCTAACTCTGTTCTTGTGGAATTTGCAAAGTGATATTTGGAAGCCCATATAGTGCTATGGTGAAAAAGGAAATATCTTCCGTTAAAAACTGGAAAGAATCTTTATGAGAAACTGCTCTGTGTTCTATTAATTCATCTCACAGAGTTACAGCTTTCCCCTCAAGAAGCCTTTCGCTAAGACTGTTCTTGTGGAATTTGCAATGCGATATTTGGAAGCCCATAGAGGGCTATGGTGAGAAAGGAAAATCTTCCCTTAAAAACTGGAAAGAAGCTTTCTGAGAAACTGTTTTCTGTTCGATTATTTTATCTCACAATTACTGCTTTTCCCTCAAGAAGCCTTTCGCTAAGACACTTATTGTGGAATTTGCAAAGTGATATTTCGAAGCCCATAGAGGGTTAAGGTGAAAAAGGAAATATCTTCCATTAAAAACTGGTAAGAATCTGTCTGAGAAACTCTTTTGTGTTCTGTTAATTCATCTCACAGAGTTACAGCTTTCCCCTCAAGAGGCCTTTCGCGAAGACTGTTCCTGTGGAATTTGCAAAGTTATATTTGGAAGTCCGTAGAGGGCTACGGTGAAAAAGGAAATATCTTCCGTTAAAAACTGGAAACAAGCTTTTTGAGAAACTGCTTTGTTTTCTGTTAATTCATCTCACAGAGTTACAGCTTTCCATTCAAGAAGCCTTTCTCTAAATCTGTTTGTGTGGAATTTGCACAGTGATATTTGGAAGCCCATAGAGGACTATGGTGAAAAAGGAAATATCTTCCGTTCAAAACTGGAAAGAAGCTTTCTGAGAAAGTGCTTTGTGTTCCGTTAATTCATCTCACAGAGTTACAGCATTCCCCTCAAGAAGCCTTTCACTAAGACTGTTCTTGTGGAATTTTCAAAGTGATATTTGGAAGCCCATAGAGGGCTATGGTTAAAAAGGTAATATCTTCCCTTAAAAACTGGAAAGAAGCTTTCCGAGAAATTGCTTTGTGTTCTATTTACTCATCTCACAGAGTTACTGCGTTCCTCTCAAGAAGCCTTTCGCAAAGACTGTTCTTGTGGAATTTGTAAAATAATATTTGGAAGCCCATAGATGGTTAAGGTGAAAAAGGAAATATCTTCCATTAAAAACTGGTAAGAAACTTTCTGATTAACTGCTTTGTGCTCTGTTAGTTCATCTCACAGGGTTACAGCTTTCCCCTCAAGAAGGCTTTTGCGAAGACTGTTCTTGTGGAATTTGCAAAGTCATATTTTGAAGTCCATAGAGTGCTATGGTGAAAAAGGAAATATCTTCCGTTAAAAACTGGAAAGAAGCTTTCGGAGAAACTGCTTCGTGTTCTGTTAAATCATCTCACAGAGTTACAGCTTTCCCTTCAAGAATCCTTTCGCTAACTCTGTTCTTGTGGAATTTGCAAAGTGATATTTGGAAGCCCATATAGTGCTATGGTGAAAAAGGAAATATCTTCCGTTAAAAACTGGAAAGAATCTTTATGAGAAACTGCTCTGTGTTCTATTAATTCATCTCACAGAGTTACAGCTTTCCCCTCAAGAAGCCTTTCGCTAAGACTGTTCTTGTGGAATTTGCAATGCGATATTTGGAAGCCCATAGAGGGCTATGGTGAGAAAGGAAAATCTTCCCTTAAAAACTGGAAAGAAGCTTTCTGAGAAACTGTTTTCTGTTCGATTATTTTATCTCACAATTACTGCTTTTCCCTCAAGAAGCCTTTCGCTAAGACACTTATTGTGGAATTTGCAAAGTGATATTTCGAAGCCCATAGAGGGTTAAGGTGAAAAAGGAAATATCTTCCATTAAAATCTGGTAAGAATCTGTCTGAGAAACTCTTTTGTGTTCTGTTAATTCATCTCACAGAGTTACAGCTTTCCCCTCAAGAGGCCTTTCGCGAAGACTGTTCCTGTGGAATTTGCAAAGTTATATTTGGAAGTCCGTAGAGGGCTACGGTGAAAAAGGAAATATCTTCCGTTAAAAACTGGAAAGAAGCTTTCTGAGAAACTGCTTTGTTTTCTGTTAATTCATCTCACAGAGTTACAGCTTTCCATTCAAGAAGCCTTTCTCTAAATCTGTTTGTGTGGAATTTGCACAGTGATATTTGGAAGCCCATAGAGGACTATGGTGAAAAAGGAAATATCTTCCGTTCAAAACTGGAAAGAAGCTTTCTGAGAAACTCCTTTGTGTTCTGTTAATTCATCTCACAGAGTTACAGCTTTCCCTTCAAGAAGCCTTTCGCTAAGTCTGTTGTTCTGGAATTTGCAAAGTTATATTTGGAAGCCCATAGAGTGCTATGGTGAAAAAGGAAATGTCTTTCGTTAAAAATTGGAAAGAAGCCTTATGAGACACTGCTCTGTGTTCTGTTAATTCATCCCACAGAGTTACAGCTTTCCCTTCAAGAATCCTTTCGCTAAGACTCTTCTTGTGGAATTTTCAAATTGATATTTGGAAACCCATAGACAGCTATGGCTAAAAGGGAAATATCTTCCGTTAAAAACTGGAAAGAAGCTTAAAGAGATACCGCTCTATGTTCGTTTAATTCATCTCACAGAATTACTGCTTTCCCATCAAGAATCCCTTCGCTAAGACTGTTCTTGTGGAATTTCCAAAGTGATATTTGAAAGCCCTTAGAGGGCTATGGTGAAAAAGGAAATATCTTCCTTTAAAGACTGGAAAGGAGCTTTCTGAGAAACTGATTTGTATTCTGTTAATTCATCTAACAGAGTTACTGCGTTCCCCACAAGAAGCCTTTCGCTAAGACTGTTCTTGTGGAATTTGCAAAGTGATATTTGGAAGCCCATAGAGGGATATGGTAAAAAAAAGGATATATCTTCCGTTAAAAACTGAAAAGAAGCTTTCTGAGAAACTGCTTTGTGTTCTGTTAATTCATCTCACAGAGTTACAGCTTTCCTTTCAAGAAGCCTTTCGTTAAGACAGTTCTTGTGGAATTTTCAATGAGATATTTAGAAGCCCACAGAGGGCTATGGTGAAAAAGGAAAATCTTCCCTTAAAAATTGGAAAGAAGCTTTCTGAGAAACTGCTTTGTGCTCGGTTAATTCATTCCACAGTTACGGCTTTCCCCTCAAGAAGGCTTTCACTAAGACTGTTCTTGTGTAATTTGCAAAGTGATATTTGGAAGCCCATAGAGGGTTCAAGGTGAAAAAGGAAAAATCTTCCGTTAACAACTGGAAAGAAGCTTTCTGAGAAACTGCTTTGTGATCTGTTAATTCATCTCACAGAATTACAGCTTTCCCTTCAAGAAGCCTTTCCCTAAGTCTATTTTTGTGGAATTTGCACAGTGATATTTGGAAGCCCATAGAGGACTATGGTGAAAAAGGAAATATCTTCCGTTAAAATCTGGAAAGAAGCTTTCTGAGAAACTCCTTTGTGTTCTGTTATTTCATCTCACAGAGTTACACTTTCCCCTCAAGTAGCCTTTCGTTAAGTCTGTTCTTGTGGAATTTGTAAAGTGATATTTGGAATCCCATAGAGGGATATGGTGAAAAAGGAAATATCTTCCGTTAAAAACTAGAAAGAAGGTTTCAGAGAAACTCCTTTGTGTTCTGTTAATTCATCTCACAGAGTTAAACCTTTCCCCTCAAGAATCCTTTCGCTAAGACTTTTCTTGTGGAATTGGCAAAGTGATATTTGGAATCCCATAGAGGGCTATGGTGAAAAAGAAAATGTCTCCCGTTAAAAACTGGAAAGAAGCTTTCTGAGAAACTGCTCTGTGTTCTGTTAATTCATCACACAGAGTTACAGCATTCCCCTCAAGAATGCTTTCACTAAGACTGTGTTTGTGGAATTTTCAAAGTGATATTTGGAAACCCATAGAGGGCTATGGTTAAAAACGTAATATCTTCCTTTAAAAACTGGAAAGAAGCTTTCTGAGAAATTGCTTTGTGTTCTATTTTCTCATCTCACAGAGTTACTGCGTTCCTCTCAAGAAGCCTTTCGCAAAGACTGTTCTTGTGGAATTTGTAAAATAATATTTGGAAGCCCATAGAGTGTTAAGGTGAAAAAGGAAATATCTTCCAATAAAAACTGGTAAGAAACTTTGTGATTAACTGCTTTGTGTTCTGTTAATTCATCTCACTGGGTTACAGCTTTCCCCTCAAGAAGACGTTTGCGAAGACTGTTCTTGTGGAATTTGCAAAGTGATATTTGGAAGTAAATAGTGGGCTATGGTGAAAAACGAAATATCTTCCGTTAAAAATTGGATAGAAACTTTGTGAGAAACTGCTTTGTGTTCTGTTAATTCACCTCACAGAGTTACAGGTTTTCCTTTAAGAAGCGTTTCGCTAAATCGATTTTTGTGGAATTTGGGCAGTGTTATTTGGAAGCCCATAGAGACTATGGTGAAAAAGGAAATATCTTCCGTTAAAAACTGGAAAGAAGCTTTCTGAGAAACTCCTTTGTGTTCTGTTAATTCATCTCACAGAGCTACTGCATTCCCCTCAAGAAGCCTTTCGCGAAGACTCTTCTTGTGGAATTTGCAAAGTGATATTTGGAAGTCCATAGGGGGCTACGGTGAAAACGGAAATATCTTCCGTTAAAAACAGGATAGAAGCTTTGTGAGAAACTGCTTTGTGTTCTGTTACTTCATCTCACAGAGTTACAGCTTTCCCTTCAAGAAGCCTTTCGATAAGAATGTTTTTGTGAAATTTGCAACGTGATATTTGGAAGCCCATAGAGGGCTATGGTAAAAAAGGAAATATCTTCCGTTAAAACTGGAAAGAAGCATTCTGAGAAACTGCTTTGTGTTCTGTTAATTCATCTCAGAGAGTTACAGCTTTCCCTTAAAGAAGCCTTTCGCTAAGTCTGTTTTTGTGGAATTTGCACAGTGATATTTGGAAGCCCATAGAGGGCTATGGTGAAAAAGGAAATATCTTCCATTAAAACTGGAAAGAAGCATTCTGAGAAACTGCTTTGTGTTCTGTTAATTCATCTCAGAGAGTTACAGCTTTCCCTTAAAGAAGCCTTTCGCTAAGTCTGTTTTTGTGGAATTTGCACAGTGATATTTGGAAGCCCATAGAGGACTATGGTGAAAAAGGAAATATCTTCCGTTAAAAACTGGAAAGAAGCTTTCGGAGAAACTGCTTCGTGTTCTGTTAATTCATCTCACAGAGTCACTGCTTTCACCTCAAGAAACCTTTCTCTAAGACTGTTCTTGTGGAATTTGCATAGTTATATTTGGAAGTCCGTAGACGGCTACGGTGAAAAAGGAAATATCTTCCTTTAAAAACTGGAAAGAAGCTTTCTGAGAAACTGCTTTGTTTTCTGTTAATTCATCTCACAGAGTTACAGCTTTCCATTCAAGAAGCCTTTCTCTAAATGTGTTTGTGTGGAATTTGCACAGTGATATTTGGAAGCCCATAGAGGACTATGGTGAAAAAGGAAATATCTTCCGTTAAAAACCGGAAAGAAGCTTTCTGAGAAACTCCTTTGTGTTCTGTTAATTCATCTCACAGAGTTACTGCTTTCCCCTCAAGAAGCCTTTCGCTAAGACTGTTCTTGTGGATTTTCCAAAGTGATATTTGAAAGCCCTTAGAGGGCTATGGTGAAAAAGGAAATATCTTCCTTTAAAAACTGGAAGGAAGCTTTCTGAGAAACTGATTTGTATTCTGTTAATTCATCTAACAGAGTTACTGCGTTGCCCACAAGAAGCCTTTCGCTAAGACTGTTCTTGTGGAATTTGCAAAGTGATATTTGGAAGCCCATAGACAGATATGGTAAAAAAAAAAAGGATATATCTTCCGTTAAACACTGAAAAGAAGCTTTCTGAGAACCTGCTTTGTGTTCTCTTAATTCATCTCACAGAGTTACAGGTTTCTTTTCAAGAAGACTTTCGCTAAGACTGTTCCTGGGGAATTTTCAATGTGATATTTAGAAGCCCACAGAGGGCTATGGTGAAAAAGGAAAATCTTCCCTGAAATATTGGAAAGAAGCTTTCTGAGAAACTGCTTTGTGTTCGGTTAATTCATCCCACAGTTACGGCTTTTCCCTCAAGAAGGCTATCACTAAGACTGTTCTTGTGTAATTTGCAAAGTGATATTTGGAAGCCCATAGAGGGTTAAAGGTGAAAAAGGAAAAATCTTCCGTTAACAACTGGAAAGAAGTTTTCTGAGAAACTGCTTTATGATCTGTTAATTCATCTCACGGAATTACAGCTTTCCCTTCAAGAAGCCTTTCGCTAAGTCTGTTCTTGTGGAATTTGCACAGTGATATTTGGAATCCCATACAGGGATATGGTGAAAAAGGAAATATCTTCCATTAAAATATGGAAAGAAGCTTTCTGAGAAACTCCTTTGTGTTCTGTTAATTCATCTCACAGAGTTAAACCTTTCCCCTCAAGAAGCCTTTCGCTAAGACTTTTCTTGTGGAATTGGCAAAGTGATATTTGGAATCCCATAGAGGGCTATGGTGAAAAAGAAAATGTCTCCCGTTAAAAACTGGAAAGAAGCTTTCTGAGAAACTGCTTTGTGTTCTTTTAATTCATCTCATAGTGTTACAGCTTTCCCTTCAAGAAGCCTTTTGGTAAGTCTGTTCTTGTGAAATTTGCAAAGTGATATTTGGAAGCCCATAGTGGGCTATGGTGAAAAATGAAATATCTTCCATTAAAAACTGCATAGAAACTTTCTGAGAAACTGCTTAGTGTTCTGTTAATTCATCTCACAGAGTCACTGCTTTCACCTCAAGAAACCTTTCGCTAAGACTGTTCTTGTGGAATTTTCAAAGTGATATTTTCAAGCCCTTAGAGGGCTAAGGTGAAAAAGGAAATATCCTAAGATAGAAACTGAAAAGAAGCATTCTGAGAAACTACTTTGTGTTCTTTAATTCATCTCACAGTGTTACAGGTATCCCCTGAAGAAGCCTTTCGGGAAGACTCTTCTTGTGGAATTTGCAAAGTGATATTTGGAAGCCCATAGAGGGCTATGGTGAAAAAGGAAATATCTTCCGTTAAAAACTGCAAAGAAGCTTTATGTGAAACTGCTCTGTGTTCTGTTAATTCATCTCACAGAATTACAGCATTCCCCTCAAGAAGCCTTTCACTAAGACTGTTCTTGTGGAATTTTCAAAGTGATATTTGGAAGCCCAGAGAGGGCTATGGTTAAAAAGGTAATATCTTCCTTTAAAAACTGGAAAGAAGCTTTCTGAGAAATTGCTCTGTGTTTTATTTACTCATCTCACAGAGTTACTGCGTTCCTCTCAAGAAGCCTTTCGCAAAGACTGTTCTTCTGGAATTTGTAAAATAATATTTGGAAGACCATAGAGTGTTAAGGTGAAAAAGGAAATATCTTCCATTAAAAACTGGTAAGAAACTTTGTGATTAACTGCTTTGTGTTCTGTTAATTCATCTCACAGGGATACAGCTTTCCCCTCAAGAAGCCTTTCGCTAAGACTGTTCTTGTGGAATTTGCAAAGTGATATTTGGAAGTCCATAGAGGGCTATGGCGAAAAAGGAAATATCTTCCATTAAAAAGTGGATAGAAGCTTTGTGAGAAACTGCTTTGTGTTCTGTTAATTCACCTCACAGAGTTACAGGTTTTCCTTCAAGAAGCGTTTCGCTAAATCGATTTTTGTGGAATTTGCGCAGTGTTATTTGGAAGCCCATAGAGACTATGGTGAAAAAGGAAATATCTTCCGTTAAAAACTGGAAAGAAGCTTTCTGGGAAACTGCTTTGTGTTCTGCTAATTCATCTCACAGAGTTACAGCTTTCCCTTCAAGAAGCCTTTCGGTAAGACTGTTCTTGTGGAATTTACAAATTGATATTTGGAAGCCCATAGAGGGCTATGGTGAAAAAGGAATATCCTTAGTTACAAACTGAAAAGAAGCTTTCTGAGAAACGGCTTTGTGTTCTGTTAATTGATCTCACAGGGTTACAGCATTCCCCTCAAGAAGCCTTTCGCTAAGACAGTTCTTGTGGAATTTGCAATGAGATATTTGGAAGCCCCTGGAGGGCTATGGTGTTGAAGGAAATAACTACAGGTAAAAACTGCAAAGAAGATTTATGAGAAAGTGCTTTGTGTTCTGTTAGCTCATGTCACACAGTTACAGCTTTTCCCTCTAGAAGCCTTTCGCTAAGACTATTCTTGTGGAAATTGCCAAGTGATATTTGGAAGCCCATAGAGGGCTATGGTGAAAAAGGAAATATCTTCCGTTAAAAACTGGAAAGAAGCTTTCTGAGAAACTGCTTTGTGTTCTGTTAATTCATCTCACAGCGTTACATCTTTCCCTTCAAGAAGCCTTTCGCTAAGGCTGTTCTTGTGGAATTTTCAAAGTGATATTTGGAAACCCTTAGAGGGCTATGGTGGAAAAGGAAATACCTTCCGTTCAAAACTGGAAAGAAGATTTCTGAGAAACTGCTCTGTGTTCTGTTAATTCATCTCACAGAGTTACATCTTTCCCTTCAAGAAGCCTTTCGCTAAGGCTGTCGTTGTGGAATTGGCAAACTGATATTTGGAAGCCCATAGAGGCCTATGTTGAAAAAGGAAATATCTTCCGTTCAAAACTGGAAAGAAGCTTTCTGAGAAAGTGCTTTGTGTTCTGTTAATTCATCTCACAAAGTTACAGCATTCCCCTCAAGAAGCCTTTCACTAAGACTGTTCTTGTGGAATTTTCAAAGTGATATTTGGAAGCCCATAGAGGGCTATGGTTAAAAAGGTAATATCTTCCCTTAAAAACTGGAAAGAAGCTTTCCGAGAAATTGCTTTGTGTTCTATTTACTCATCTCACAGATTTACTGCGTCACTCTCAAGAAGCCTTTCACAAAGACTGTTCTTGTGGAATTTGTAAAATAATATTTGGAAGCCCATAGATGGTTAAGGTGAAAAAGGAAATATCTTCCATTAAAAACTGGTAAGAAACTTTCTGATTAACTGCTTTGTGCTCTGTTAGTTCATCTCACAGGGTTACAGCTTTCCCCTCAAGAAGGCTTTTGCGAAGACTGTTCTTGTGGAATTTGCAAAGTGATATTTGGAAGTCCATAGAGGGCTATGGTGAAAAAGGAAATATCTTCCGTTAAAAACTGGATAGAAGCTTTGTGAGAAACTGCTTTGTGTTCTGTTAATTCACCTCACAGAGTTACAGGTTTTTTTTCAAGAAGCGTTTCCCTAAATCGATTTTTGTGGCATTTGCGCAGTGTTATTTGGAAGCCCATGGAGACTATGGTGAAAAAGGAAATATCTTCCGTTAAAAACTGGAAAGAAGCTTTCTGAGAAACTCCTTTGTGTTCTGTTAATTCATCTCACAGTGTTACAGCTTTCCCCTCAAGAAGCCTTTCGCGAAGACTGTTCTTATGGAATATGCAAAGTAATATTTGGAAGCCCATAGAGGGCTATGGTGAAAAAGGAAATCTCTTCCGTTAAAAACTGGGAAAAAGCTTTCTGAGAAACGGCTTTGTGTTTTGTCAATTAATCTCACAGAGTTACTGCTTTCCCCTCAAGAAGTCTTTCGCTATGACTGTTCTGTTGCAAATTGCCTAGTGATATTTGGAAGCCCTTAGTGGGCTATGGTGAAAAAGGAAATATCTTCAGGTAAAAAGGGGAAAGAAGCTTTCTGAGAAACTGCTTTGTGTTCTGTTAATTCATCTGACAGATTACAGTTTTCCCCTCAAGAAGCCTTTCGCTAAGGCTGTTCTTGTGGTATTTGCAAAGTGATATTTCATAGCCCTTAGAGGACTACGGTGAAAAAGGAAATCTCTTCCGTTAAAAACTGGAAAGAAGATTTCTGAGTAACGGCTTGGTGTTCTCTTAATTCATCTCACAGAGTTACAGTTTTCCCCTCAAAAAGCCGTTCGCTAAGACTCTTCTTGTGGAATTTACAAAGTGATATTTGGAAGCCCTTAGAGGGCTACGGTGAAAAAGGAAATAGCCTATGATAAAAACTAAAAAGAAGCCTTTTGAGAAACTGCTTTGTGATCTGTTATTTCACCTCGCAGAGTTACAGCTTTCCCCTCAAGAAGCCTTTCGCTAAGACTGTTCTTTTGGAATATGCAAAGTGATATTTGATAGCCCATAGAGGGCTACGGTGAATAAGGAAATATCCTAAGATAAAATCTGAAAAGAAGCTTTCTAAGAAACGGCTTTGTGTTCTGTTAATTCATCTCACAGAGTTACAGCTTTCCCCACAAGAAGCCTTTCGCTAAGACTGTTCTTGTGAAATTTGCAACGTGATAATTGGAAGCCCTTAGAGGGCTACGGTGAAAAGGAAATATCTTCCGTTAAAAACGGGAAAGAAGCTTTCTGAGAAACTGCTTTCTGTTCTGTCAATTCATCTCACAGAATTACAGCTGTCCCCTCAAGAAGCCTTTCACTACGACTGTTCTTGTGGAGTTTGCAAAGTGATATTTGAAGCCCATAGAGTGCTATGGTGAAAAAGGAAATATCTTCCGTTAAGTACTGGAAAGAAGATTTCTGAGAAACTACTTTGTGTTCTGTTAATTCATCTCACAGGGTTACAGCTTTCCCCTCAAGAAGCCTTTCGCTAAGACTTTTCTTGTGAAATTTGCAAAGTGATATTTGGAAGCCCATAGAGAGCAGTGGTGAAAAAGGAAATATCTTCCGTTAAAAACTGGAAAGAAGCATTCTGAGAAACTCCTTTGTGTTCCGTTAATTCATCTCACAGAGTTACAGCTTTCCCCTCAAGAAATTTTTCGCTAGGACTGTGCTTGTGGAATTTGCAAAGTGATATTTGGACGCCCCTAGAGGGCTACGGTGAAAAAGGAAATATATTCCGTTAAGTACTGGAAAGAAGATTTCTGAGAAACTACTTTGTGTTCTGTTAATTCATCTCACAGGGTTACAGCTTTCCCCTCAAGAAGCCTTTCGCTAAGACTTTTCTTGTGAAATTTGCAAAGTGATATTTGGAAGCCCATAGAGGGCTATGCTGAAAAAAGAAATAGCTTCAGTGTAAAACTGGAAAGAAGGTTTCTGAGAAACTGATGTGTGTTCTGTTAATTCATCTCACAGAGTTACATATTTTCCCACAAGAAGCTTTACTCAAAGACTGTTCTTGTGGAATTTGCAAAGTGATATTTGGAAGCCCATAAAAGTCTACGGTGAAAAAGGAAATATCATCCGTTAAAAACTGGAAAGAAGACTTCTGAGATACTGCTTTGTGTTCTGTTAATTCATCTCAGAGAGATACAGCTTTCCCCTCAAGAAGTCTTTCACTAAGACTGTTCTTGTGGAATTTTCAAAGTGATATTTGGAAGCCTATAGGGGGCTATGGTGAAAAAGGACATATCTTCCATTAAAAACTGGAAAGAAATTTTTTGAGAAACTGCTTTGTGTTCTGTTAATTCATCTCACATAGTTACAGCATTCTTCTCGAGAAGCCTTTCGGTAAGACTGTTCTTGTGGAATTTGCACAGTGATATTTGGAAGCCCATAGAGGGCTATGGTGAAAAAGGAAATATCTTCAGTTAAAAACTGGAAAGCAGATTTCTGAGAAACTGCTTTGTGTTCTGTTAATTCATCTCACAGAGTTAAAACTTTCTCCTCCAAAAGCCCTTCGCAAAGACAGTTCTTGTGGAATTTGCAAAACGATGTTTGGAAGCCCAAAGAGAGCTATGGTGAAAAAGAAAATATCCTAAGATAAAAACTGAAAAGAAGCTTTCTGAGGAACTGCTTTGTGTTCTCTTAATTCGTATCCCAGAGTTACAATATTTCCTCAAGAAGCCATTCGCTAAGACTGTTTTTGTGCAATTTGCAAAGTGATATGTGGAAGCCCATAGAGGGCCATGATGAAAAAAGGAAATATCTTCAGTTAAAAACTGGAAAGAAACTTTCTGAGAAACTGCTTTGTGTTCTGGTAATTCATCTCACAGGGTTACAGCTTTCTTCTCAAGAAGCTTTTCGGTAAGTCTGTTTTGTGGAATTTGCAAAGTGATATTTGGAAGCCCATAGTGGGCTATGGAGAAAAAGGAAATATCTTCCGTTAAAAAATGTAAAGAGGCCGGGCGCGGTGGCTCAAGCCTGTAATCCCAGCACTTAGGGAGGCCGAGACGGGCGGACCACGAGATCAGGAGATCGAGACCATCCTGGCTAACACGGTGAAACCCCGTCTCTACTAAAAATACAAAAAAACTAGCCAGGCGAGGTGGCGGGCGCCTGCGGTCCCAGCTACTCCGGCGGCTGAGGCAGGAGAATGGCGTGAACCCGGGAGGCGGAGCTTGCAGTGAGCTGAGATCCGGCCACTGCACTCCAGCCCGGGCTACAGAGCAAGACTCCGTCTCAAAAAATATATATATATATAAAAATAAAAATAAATAAATAAAAAATGGAAAGAAGATTTCTAAGACATGGCTTTGTGTTCTGTTAATTTATCTAACAGAGTTACAGCATTCCCCTACAGAAGTCATTCGCTAAGATTGTTTTTGTGGAATTTGCAAAGTGATATTTTGAAGCCCCTAGAGGGCTATGGTGAAAAAGGAAATATCTTCAGTTAAAAACTGGAAAGAAGATTTCTGAGAAACTGCTTTGTGTTCTGATAATTCATCTCACAGAATTACAGCTTTCCCTTCAAGAAGAATTTCGATAAGACTGGTCTTGTGGGATTTGCAAAGTGATAATTGGAAGGCCGTAGAGGGCTATGTTGAAAAAGGAAATTTCTTCACTTAAAAACTGGAAAGAAGGTTTCTGGGAAACTGCTTTGTGCTCTGTTAATTCATCTCACAGAGTTACAGCTTACCTCTCAAGAAGACTTTCGCTACGACTGTTCTTGTGGAATTTACAAAGTGATATTTTGAAGCCCATAGACGGCTATGGTGAAAAAGGGAATATCTTCAGTGAAAAACTAGAAAGAAGCTTTCAGACACATTGCTTTGTGTTCTGTTAATACATCTCTCAGTCGTACAGCTTTCTCCTCAAGAAGCCTTACGCTAAGACTGTTTTTGTGGAATTTCCAAAGTGATATTTGGAAGCCCATAGAGGTATATGGTGTAAAGGAAATATCTTCAGATAAATACTGGAAAGAAGCTTTCTGAGAAATTACTTTGTGTTCTGCTAATTCATCTCACAGAATTACGGCTTTCCCCTCAAGAAAACATTCGCTAAAGCTGTTTTTGTGGAATTTGGAAAAAGATATTTGGAAAACCATAGAGATCTATGGTTAGAAAGAAATTATCCTAAGATAAAAACTGAAAAGAAAATTTCTGAGAAACTGCTTTGTGTTCTCTGAATTCATCTCACAGACTTACAGCTTTCCCCCAAAGAAACGGTTCCCTAAGACTGTTCTTGAGGAATTTGCAAAGTGTGATTTGGAAGCCCAAAGAGGGCTATGGTGAAAAAGGAAATATCCTAAGATAAAAACTAAAAAGAAGCTTTCTGAGAAACTGCTTTGTGTTCTGTTAATTCATATCACAGCGTGGCAGTTTTACCCTCAAGAATCCGTTGACTAATACTGTTCTTGAGGAATTTGAAAAGTGATATTTGGAAGCCCAGAGTGGGCTACGGTTAAAAAGGAAATATCTTCAGTAAAAAACTGTAAAGAAACTTTCTGAAAAACTGCTTGTGTTCTGTTAATTCATCTCACAGAGTTACAGCTTTCCCCTCAAGAAGCCTTTCCTAAGACCGTTCTTGTGGAATTTACAAAGTGATATTTGGAAGCCAGAGAGGTCTAAGGTGAAAAAGGAACTGTCCTCAGATAAAAACTTAAAAGAAGCTTTCTGAGAAACTACTTTGGGTTCCTTTAATTCATCTCACAGGGTTAAACCTTTCCCCTCAAGAAGCCTTTCGCTAAGACTGTTCTTGTGGAATTTTCAAAGTGATATTTCGAAGCACATAGAGGGCTATGGTGAAAAAGGAAATGTCCTCAGATAGAAATTGGAAGGAAGCTTTCTGAGAAATTGCTTTGTGTTCTGTTAATTCATCCCACAGATTTACAGCTTTCCCCTCAAGACGTCGTTCACTAAGAGTGTTCTTGTGGAATTTGCAAAGTGATATTTGAAAGCCAGTAGAGGTCTGTGGTGAAAAAGGAAATATGTCTCAGTTAAAAACTGGAAAGGAGCTTTGTGAGAAACTGCTCTGTGTTCTGTTAATTCATCACACACAGTTACAGCTTTCCCCTCAAGAAGCCTTTCGCAAAGACTGTTCTTGTGGAATTTGCAAAGTGATATTTGGAAGCCCTTAGAGGGCTATGGTGAAAAAGGAAATAGCGTCTGTTGAAAACTGGAAAGAAGCTTTCTGAGAAACTGCTTTGTGTTCTGTTAATTCATCTCACAGAGTTACAGCTTTCCCTTCAAGAAGCCTTTCGCTAAGAATGTTCTTGTGGAATTTGCAAAGTGATATTTGGAAGTCCTTAGAAGGCTAAGGTGAAAAAGGAAATATCTTCAGTTAAAAAACTGGAAAGAAGCTTTCTGAGAAACTGCTTTGTGTTCTGTTAATTCATCTCATAGAGTTACAGCTTTCCCCTCAAGAAGCCTTTCGCTAAGACTCTTCTTGTGGAATTTGCAAAGTGATATTTGGAAGCCCATTGTGGGTTATGGTGAAAAAGGAAATATTCTAACATAAAAACTAGAAAGAAGCTTTTGAGAAACTGCTTTGTGTTCTGTTAATTCATCTTACAGAATTACAGCATTCCCCTCAAAAAGCCTTTGCTAAGACTGTTCTTGTGGAATTTGCAAGGTGATATTTGGAAGCCCATAGAGAGCTAAGGAGAAAAAGTATATATCTTCCCATAAAAACTAAAAAGAACCTTCCTGAGAAACTGCTTTGTGATATGTGACTTCCACTCACTGAGTTACATCTGTATTTCGTAGAGCTGTGTGCTAGCTTTATTTCTGTGGAATCTGAGGACTGTTATTTCGAAATCCATTGAAGACTATAGCGATAAAGGAAATATCCGCTGCTAAACGTGAGAAAGAAGCTTTCTGAGAAACTTCTTTGTGATCTGTGAATTCATCTCACAGAGTTACAGCTTTCCCCTCAAGAAGTTTTTCGCTAACACTTTTCTTGGGGAATTTGCAAAGTGATATTTGGAAGCCCATAGAGGGCTTTGGTGAAAAATTGAAAATCCTAAGATAAAAAATGAAAAGAGGCTTTCTGAGAAACTGCCTTGTGTTCTGTTAATTCATCTCACAGAGTTACAACTCTCCCCTCAAGAAGCCGTTCACTACGACTGTTCTTTTGGAATTTGCAAAGTGATATTTGGAAGCCCATAAAGGGCTTTGGTGAAAAAGGAAATGTCCTCAGATAAAAACTGGAAAGAAGCTTTCTGAGAAACGGCTTTGTGTTCTGTTAATTCATCTCACAAAGTTAAAGCTTTCCCCTCAAGTAGCCTTTCGCTAAGTATGTTCTTGTGGAATTTTCAAAGTGATATTTGGAAGCCTATAGAGGGCTATGGTGAAAAAGGTAATGTCTTCAGGTAAAAACTGGAAAGAAGATTTCTGAGAAACTGTTTTGTGTTCTGTTAATTCATCTCAAAGAATTACAGCTTTTCCCTGGAGAAACCTTTCACTAAGACTGTTCTTGTGGAATTTGCAAAGTGATATTTGGAAGCCCAAGGAGGGCTATGGTGAAAAAGGAAATATCTTCATTTTAAAACTGGAAAGAAGCGTTCTGAGAAACTTCTTTGTGTTCTGTTAATTCATCTCACAGAGTTACAGCTATCCCCTCAAGAAGCCTTTTGCTAAGAGTGTTCTTGTGGAATTTAAAAAGTGATATTTGGAAGAACATAGAGAGCTGTGGTGAAAAAGGAAATATCCTAAGATAAAAACTGAAAAGAGCCTTTTGAGAAACTACTTTGTGTTGTGTTAATTCATCTCACAGAGTTACAGCTTTCCCCTCAAGAAGCCTTTCGCTAAGCCTGTTCTTGTGGAATTTTCAAAATGATATTTGGAAGCCCATAGAGGGCTAGGGTGAAAAAGGAAATCTCTTCAGTTAAAAACTGGAAAGAAGCTTTTTGAGAAACTGCATTGTGTTCTGCTAATGCATCTCACTGAGTTACAGCTCTCCCCTCAAGAAGCCTCTCGGTAAGACTGTTCTTGTGGAATTTGCAGAGTGATATTTGGAAGCCCCTAGAGGGCTATGGTAAATTAGAAATATCTTCAGTTAAAAACTGGAAAGAAGCTTTCTGAGAAACTGCTTTGTGTTCTGTGAATTCATCTCACAGTGTTACAGCTTTCCCCTCAAGAAGCCTTTCGCTAAGCCTGTTCTTGTGGAATTTCCACATTGATATTTGGAAGCCCATAGAGGGCTATGGTGAAAAAGGAAATATCATCTTTGAAAAACTGGAAAGAAACTTTCTGAGAAACTGTGTTGTGTTCTGTTAATATATCTCACAGAGTTACAGCTTTCCCCTCAAAAAGCCTTTCGCTAAGACTGTTCTTGTGGAATTTGCAAAGTGATATTTCGAAGCCCATTGAGGGCTATGGTGAAAAAGGAAATATCTTCATTTTAAAACTGGAAAGAAGCGTTCTGAGAAACTTCTTTGTGTTCTGTTAATTCATCTCACAGAGTTACAGCTCTCCCCTCAAGAAGCCTTTTGCTAAGAGAGTTCTTGTGGAATTAAAAAGTGATATTTGGAAGAACATAGAGAGCTGTGGTGAAAAAGGAAATATCCTAAGATAAAAACTGAAAAGAAGCCTTTTGAGAAACTGCTTTGTGTTGTGTTAATTCATCTCACAGAGTTACAGCTTTCCCCTCAAGAAACCTTTCGCTAGGAGACTTCTTGTGGAATTTATAATGTGATATTTGGAAGCCCATAGAGAGCTGTGGTGAAAAAGGAAATATCCTAAGATAAAAACTGAAAAGAAGCCTTTTGAGAAACTGCTTTGTGTTGTGTTAATTCATCTCACAGAGTTACAGCTTTCCCCTCAAGAAGCCTTTCGCTAAGACTGTTCTTGTGGAATTTCCAAAGTGATATTTGGATGCCCTTAGAGGGCTATTGTGAAAAAGGAAATCTCTTCCGTTAAAAACTGGAAAGAAGCATTCTGAGAAACGGCCTTGTGTTCTGTTAATTCATCTCATAAAGTAACAGCTTTCCCCTGAAGAAGCCTTTCACTAAGACTGTTCTTGTTGAATTTGGAAAGTGATATTTGGAAGCCTGTAGAGGGCTATGGTGAAAAAGCTAGTATCTTAAATTAAAAACTGGAAAGAAGCTTTCTAAGAAACTATTTTGTGTACTGTTAATTCATCTCACAGAGTTATAGCTTTCCCCTCAAGAAGCCTTTCGCTAAGACTGTTCTTGTGAAATTTGCAAAGTGATATTTGGAAGACCATAGAGGGCTACGGTGAAAAAAGAAATATCTTCAGTTAAAAACTGGAAAGAAGCTTTCTGAGAAACTTCTTCGTGTTCTTCTTGTTCCTCTCACAGAGTTACAGCTTTCCCCTGAAGAGGCCGTTCACCAAGACTGTTCTTTTGGAATTTGCAAAGTGATATTTGGAAGCGCATGGAGGGTTACGGTGAAAAATAAAATATCTTCAGCTAAAAACTGGAAAGAATCTATCTGAGAAACTGCTTTGTGGTCTGTTAATTCATCTCACAGATTTTCAGCTTTCCCCTCATGAAGCCTTTCGCAAAGATTGTTCTTGTGGAATTTGCAAAGTGATATTTGGAAGACCCCAGAGGGATATGGTGAAAAAGTAAATGTCCTCAGATCAAAATCTGATAGAAGCTTTCTGTGAATCTGCTTTGTGTTCTGTTAATTCATCTCACAGTGTTACAGGTTTCCCCTCAAGAAGCCGTTGACTAAGACTCTTCTTCTGTAATATTCAAAGTGATATCTGGAAGAACATAGAGGGCGATGGTGAAAAAGAAAATATCTTCATTAAAAACTGGAAAGAAGTTTTCTGAAAAACTGCTTTATATTCTGATAATTTATCTTACAGAGTAACAGATTCCCCTCAAGAAGCCTTTCGCTAAGATTGTTCTTGCGGAATTTGCAAAGTGATATTTGGAAGCCCTTAGAGGGCTATGGTTAGAAAGGAATTATCCTAAGATAAAAACTGAAAAGAAGCTTTCTTAGAAACTGCTTTGTGTTCTGTTAATTCATCTCACAGAGTTACAGCTTTCCCCTCAAAAAGTCGTACACTAAGACTGTTCTTGTGGAATTTCCAAAGTGATATTTGTTACCCCCAAGACTCCTATAGTGAAAAAGTAAATATCTTCAGTTAAAAACCTGAAAGAAGCTTTCTGAGAAACTGCTTTGTGGTCTGTTATTTCATCTCAAAGAGCTACAGCTTTCCCCTCAAGAAGTCTTTCGCTAAGACTGTTCTTGTTTAATTTGCAAAGTGATATTTGGAAGCCCATAGAGGGCTACGGAGAAAAAGGAAATGTCCTTAGATAAAAACTGGAAAGAAGCTTTCTGAGAAACTGCTTTGTGTTCTGTTAATTCATCTCACAGAGTTACAGCTTACCCCTCGAGAAGCCTTTCGCTAAAACAGTTCTTGTGTAATTCGCAAAGTGATATTTGGAAGCCCATATAGGGTTATGGTGAAAAAAGGAAAATCTTCAGTTAGAAACTGTATAGAAGCTTTCTGAGAAACTGCTTTGTTTTCTGTTAATTCATCTCACAGAGTTACAGCTTTCCCCTCAAGAAGTCTTTCGCTAAGACTTTTCTTGTGGAATTTGCAAAGTGATATTTGGAAGCCCATAGAGGGCTATGGTGAAAAAGGAAATGTCCTCTGATGAAAACTAGAAAGAAGCTTCTTGAGAAACTGCTTTGTGTTCCGTTAATTCATCTCACAGAGTTACAGCTTTGCCCTCCAGATACCGTTCACTAAGACCGTTCTTGTGGAATTTTCAAAGTGATATTTGGAAACCCTTAGGGGGCTATGGTGAAAAAGGAAATATCTTCAGTTATAAACTGGAAAGAAGTTTTCTGAGAAACTGCTTTGTGTTCTGTTATTTCATCTGACAGTGTTACAGCTTTCCCCTCAAGAAGCATTCCGCTAAGACTGTTCTTGTGGAATTTGCAAAGTGATATTTGGAAGCCCATAGAGGCCTGTGGTGAAAAAGAAATTTCCTAAGATAAGAACTGAAAAGAAGCTTTCTGAGAAACGACTTTGTGTTCTGTTAATTCATCTTATAGAATTACTGCTTTCCCCTCAAGAAGTCGTTAACTAAGACTGTTCTTGTGGAATTTGCAAAGTGATATTTGGAAGCCCATACAGGACTATGGTGTAAAGGAAATATCTTCAGATAAAAACTGGAAAGAAGCTTTCTGAGAAATTGCTTTGTGTTTGTGGAATTTGGAAAAAGATATTTGGAAAACCATAGAGATCTATGGTTAGAAAGAAAATATCCTAAGATAAAAACTGAAAAGAAAATTTCTGAGAAACTGCTTTGTGTTCTCTGAATTCATCTCACAGAGTTACAGCTTTCCCCCAAAGAAACCGTTCCCTAAGACTGTTCTTGTGGATTTTGCAAAGTGATATTTGGAAGCCCATAGAGTGCTATGGGGAAAAAGGAAATATCTTCAGTTAAAAAGTGGAAAGAATGTTTCTGAGAAACTGCTTTGTGTTCTGTTAATCCATCTCACAGAGTTACAGCATTCCCCTCAAGAAGTCGTTCACTAAGACTGTGGTTGTGAAATTTGCAAAGTGATATTTGGAAGTGCTTAGAGAACTGTGGTGAAAAACGAAATATCGTAAGATAAAAAACTGAAAAGAAGCTTTCTGAGAGACTGCTTTGTCTTTTGTTAATTCATCTCAGAGAGTTACAGCTTTCCGAACAAAAAGCCGTTCACTAAGACTGATCTTCTGTTATTTTCAAATTGATATTTGGAAGCCCGTAGAGGGCTATGGTGAAAAGGGAAATATCTTCAGTTAAAAACTGGAAAGAAGCTTTCTGAGAAACGGTTTTGTGTTCTCTTAGTTCATCTCACAGAGTTACAGCTTTCCCCTCAAGAAGCCTTTCACCAAGACTGTTCTTGTGGAATTTGCAAAGTGGTCTTTGGAAGTCCAAAGATCGCTATGGTGAAAAAGGATATAGCTTCAGTTAAAAAGTGAAAAGAAGCTTTCTGAGGAACTGCTTTGTGATATGTGATTTCCTGTCACTGAGATACAGCTGTATTTCGTAGAACTGTTGGCTAGCCTTATTTCTGTGGAATCTGAGAAATGTTACTTCGGATCTCTTTGAAGACTATAGGTCCAAAGGAAATATCCGACGCTAAATGTGTGAAAGAAGCTTTCTGAGAAACTTCTTTGTGATCTGTGAATTGATCTCACAGAGCTACAGTTTCCCCTCAAGAAGCCTTTCGCTAAGACTCTTCTCGTGGAAATTGCAAAGTGATATTTGGAAAACAATAGAGGGCTATGGTTAAAAACGAAATATCCTAAGAAAAAAACTGAAAAGAAGCTTTCTGAGGAACTGCTTTATGTTCTGTTAATTCATCTCAGAGATTTACAGCTTTCCGTTCAAGAAGCCTTTCGCAAAGACTGTTCTTTTGGAATTGGCAAAGGGATATTTGCAAGGCCATAGAGAGCTATGGTGTATATGGAAATATCCTAAGATAAAAACCGAAAAGAAGTTTTCTGAGAAACTGCTTTGTGTTCTGTTAATTCATCTCAGAGAGTTACAGCTTTCTCCTCGAGAAGCCCTTCACTAAGACTGTTCTTGTGAAATTTGCAAACTGATATATGGAAGCCCATAGAAGGCTATGGTATTAAAGTAAATAACTTCGGTTAAAAACTGGAAAGAAGCTTTCTGAGAAACTACTTTGTGTTCTGTTACTTCATCTCACATTGTTACATCTTTCCCTTCAAGAAGCCTTCCCCTAAGACTGTTCTGTGGAATTTGCTAAGTGATATTTGGAAGCCCTTAGAGAGTTATGGTGAAAAAGAAAATATCGTAACATAAAAACCGAAAAGATGCTTTCTGAAAAACTGCACTGTGTTATCTTAATTAATCTCACAGAGTTATAGCTTTCCCCTCAAGAAGCCGTTCACTAACACTGTACTTGTGTAATTTGCAAAGTCATATTTCGAAGCCCATAGAGGGAAATGGTGAAAAAGGAAATCTCTTCCGTTAAAAACTGGAAAGAAGCTTTCTGAGTAACTGCTTTGTTGTCTGTTAATTAATCTAACAGAGCTACAGCTGTCCCCTCAAGAAGCCTTTCGCTAAGACTGTTCTTGTGGAAGTTGCAAAGTGATATTTGGAAGCCCATAGAGGGCTATGGTGAAAAAGGAAATATCTTCCGTTAAAAACTGGAAACAAGATTTCTGACAACCTGCTTTGTGTTCTGTTAATTCAACTCACAGAGTTACAGCTTTCCCCTAAAAAGCCTGTCTCAAGAAGCCCTTCTCTAAGGCTGTTCTTGTGAAATTTGCAAAGTGATATTTGGAAGTCCATAGAGGGATATGGGGAAAAGGAAATATCTTCCGATATAAACTGGAAAGAAGTTTTCTGAGAAACTGCTTTGGGTTCTATTAATTCATCTCACGGAGCTACAGCTTTCCCCTTAAGAAGCCTTTCCCTAAGACTGTTCTTGTGGAATTTGCAAAGTGATATTCGGAAGCCCATAGAGGGCTATGCTGAAGAAGGAAATATCTTCCATAAAAACTGGAAAGAAGATTTCTGAGAAACTGCTGTGGGTTCTGTTAATTCATCTCACAGAGTTACAGCTTTCCCTTCAAGAAGCATTTCGCTAAGACTGTTCTTGTGGAATTTGCAAAGTGATATTCGGAAGCCCATAAAGGGCTATGGTGGAAAAGGAAATATCTTCTGTTAAAAACTGGAAAGAAGCTTTCTTAGAAACTAGTTTGTGTTCCGTTAGTTCATCTCACAGATTTACAGATTTCCTCTCAAGAAGCTGTTCAGTAAGACTGTTCTTGTGATATTTGCAAAGTGATATTTGGAAGCCCATAGAGGGCTATGGTGAAAAAAGAAATATCTTCCGTTAAAAAGTGGAAAGAAGCTTTCTGAAAAACAGTTTTGTGTCTGTTAATTCATATTACAGATTTAAGCTTTCTCCTCCGAAAGCCTTTCGCTAAGACTGTTCTTGTGGAACTTGAAATGTGGTATTTGGAAAACCATAGAGGGCTATGGTGAAAAAGGAAATATCTTCCGTTAAAAACTTGGAAGAAGATTTCTGAGAAACTGCTTGTTTTTTTTTTTTTTTAATTGATCCCAGAGAGTTACAGCTTTCCCCTCAAGAAGTCTTTCCCTAAGACTGTTATCCTGGAATTTGCAAAGTGATATTTGGAAGCCCAAAGGGGACTCTGGCGAAAAAGAAAATATTCTAAGCTAAAAACCGAAAGGAAGCTTTATGAGAAACTGCACTGTGTGCTCTTAATTCAACTCACAGATTTATAGCTTTCCCCTCAAGAAGCCGTTCACTAAGACTGTTCTTGTGGAATTTGCCAAGTGATATTTGGAAGCCCATAGAGGGATATGATGAAAAGAATATATCTCCGTTAAAAACTGGAAAGAAACTTTCTGATTAACTGCTTTGTGGTCTGTTAGTTCATCTAACAAAGCTACAGATTTCCCCTCAAGAAGCCTTTCGCTAAGACTGTTCTTGTGGAAGTTGTAAAGTGATCTTTGGAATCCCATCGAGGGATATGGTGAAAAAGGAAATATCTTCCGTTAAAAACTGGAAAGCAGCTTTCGGAGAAACTGCTTTGTGGTCTGTTAATTCATCTCACAGAGCTACAGCTTTCCCCTCAAGAAGCCTTTCAATAAGACTGTTCTTGATGAATTTGCAAAGTGACATTTATAAGCCCATACAGGGCTATGCTGACAAAGGAAATATCCTAAGATAAAAACTGAAAAGAAGCTTTCTAAGAAACTGCTTTGTGTTCTGTTAATTCATCTCACAGAGTTACAGATTTCCCATCAAGAAGCCTTTCGCTAAGACTGTTCTTGTGGAATTTGCAAAGTGATATTTGGAAGGCCATAGGGGGGCTATGGTGAAAATGGAAATATCATAAGATAAAAACCCAAAAGAAGCTTTCTTAGAAACTGCTTTGTGTTCTGTTAATTCATCTCAGAGGGTTGCAGCTTTCTCCTCAAGAAGACTTTCGCTACGACTGTTCTTGTGAAATTTGCAAAGTGATGTTTGGAATCCCATAGAGGGCTAAGGTGAAAAAGGAAATAACTTTCGTTAAAAACTGGAAAGAAGATTTCTGAGAAACTGCTTTGTGTTCTGTTAGTTCACCTCACAGTGTTACAGCTTTCCCCTCAAGAAGCTGTTCACTAAGACTGTTTTTGTTAAATTAGCAAAGTGATATTTGGAAGCCCCTAGAGGGCTATGGTGAAAAAGGAAATATCCTAGGATAAAAACTGAAAATAAGCTTTCTGAGAAACTGCTTTGTGTTCTGTTAATTTAACTCACAGAGTTACAGTTTCCCCTCAGGAAGCCTTTCTCAGGAAGCCTTTCGCTAAGACTGTTCTTGTGGAATTTGCAAAGTGATATTTGGAAGCCCATAGAGTGCTATGGTGAAAAAGGAAATATCTTCCGTTAAAAACTGGAAAGAATCTTTCTGAGAAACTGCTTTGTGTTCTGTTAATTCATCTCACAGAGTTACAGCTTTCTCCGCAAGAAACCGTTCACTAAGGCTGTTCTTGTGGAGTTTGCAAAGTTATATTTGGAAGCCCATAGAGGGCTATGTTGAAAAAGGAAATATGCTAAGATAAAAACTGAAAAGAAGATATCTGAGAAACTGCTATGTGTTCTGTTAATGATCTCACAGAGTTACAGCTTTCCCTTCAAGAAGCCTTTCGCTAATTCTGTTCTTGTGGAATTTGCAAAGGGATATTGGGAAGCCCATAGAGGGCTACGGAGAATAAGGAAATATCCTAAGACAACAACTGAAAAAAAGCTTTCAGAGAAACTGCTTTGTGTTCTGTTAATTAATCTCACAGAGTTACAGCTTTTCCCTCAAGAAGCCTTTCGCTAAGACTGTTCTTGTGGAAGTTGTAAAGTGATCTTTGGAATCCCATCGAGGGATATGGTGAAAAAGGAAATATCTTCCGTTAAAAACTGGAAAGCAGCTTTCGGAGAAACTGCTTTGTGGTCTGTTAATTCATCTCACAGAGCTACAGCTTTCCCCTCAAGAAGCCTTTCAATAAGACTGTTCTTGATGAATTTGCAAGGTGACATTTGTAAGCCCATACAGGGCTATGCTGACAAAGGAAATATCCTAAGATAAAAACTGAAAAGAAGCTTTCTAAGAAACTGCTTTGTGTTCTGTTAATTCATCTCACAGAGTTACAGATTTCCCATCAAGAAGCCTTTCGCTAAGACTGTTCTTGTGGAATTTGCAAAGTGATATTTGGAAGGCCATAGGGGGGCTATGGTGAAAATGGAAATATCGTAAGATAAAAACCCAAAAGAAGCTTTCTTAGAAACTGCTTTGTGTTCTGTTAATTCATCTCAGAGGGTTGCAGCTTTCTCCTCAAGAAGCCTTTCGCTACGACTGTTCTTGTGAAATTTGCAAAGTGATGTTTGGAATCCCATAGAGGGCTAAGGTGAAAAAGGAAATAACTTTCGTTAAAAACTGGAAAGAAGATTTCTGAGAAACTGCTTTGTGTTCTGTTAGTTCACCTCACAGTGTTACAGCTTTCCCCTCAAGAAGCTGTTCACTAAGACTGTTTTTGTTAAATTAGCAAAGTGATATTTGGAAGCCCCTAGAGGGCTATGGTGAAAAAGGAAATATCCTAGGATAAAAACTGAAAATAAGCTTTCTGAGAAACTGCTTTGTGTTCTGTTAATTTAACTCACAGAGTTACAGTTTCCCCTCAGGAAGCCTTTCTCAGGAAGCCTTTCGCTAAGACTGTTCTTGTGGAATTTGCAAAGTGATATTTGGAAGCCCATAGAGTGCTATGGTGAAAAAGGAAATATCTTCCGTTAAAAACTGGAAAGAATCTTTCTGAGAAACTGCTTTGTGTTCTGTTAATTCATCTCACAGAGTTACAGCTTTCTCCGCAAGAAACCGTTCACTAAGGCTGTTCTTGTGGAGTTTGCAAAGTTATATTTGGAAGCCCATAGAGGGCTATGTTGAAAAAGGAAATATGCTAAGATAAAAACTGAAAAGAAGGTATCTGAGAAACTGCTATGTGTTCTGTTAATGATCTCACAGAGTTACAGCTTTCCCTTCAAGAAGCCTTTCGCTAATTCTGTTCTTGTGGAATTTGCAAAGGGATATTGGGAAGCCCATAGAGGGCTACGGAGAATAAGGAAATATCCTAAGACAACAACTGAAAAAAAGCTTTCAGAGAAACTGCTTTGTGTTCTGTTAATTAATCTCACAGAGTTACAGCTTTTCCCTCAAGAAGCCTTTCGCTAAGACTGTTCTTGTGGAAGTTGTAAAGTGATCTTTGGAATCCCATCGAGGGATATGGTGAAAAAGGAAATATCTTCCGTTAAAAACTGGAAAGCAGCTTTCGGAGAAACTGCTTTGTGGTCTGTTAATTCATCTCACAGAGCTACAGCTTTCCCCTCAAGAAGCCTTTCAATAAGACTGTTCTTGATGAATTTGCAAGGTGACATTTGTAAGCCCATACAGGGCTATGCTGACAAAGGAAATATCCTAAGATAAAAACTGAAAAGAAGCTTTCTAAGAAACTGCTTTGTGTTCTGTTAATTCATCTCACAGAGTTACAGATTTCCCATCAAGAAGCCTTTCGCTAAGACTGTTCTTGTGGAATTTGCAAAGTGATATTTGGAAGGCCATAGGGGGGCTATGGTGAAAATGGAAATATCGTAAGATAAAAACCCAAAAGAAGCTTTCTTAGAAACTGCTTTGTGTTCTGTTAATTCATCTCAGAGGGTTGCAGCTTTCTCCTCAAGAAGACTTTCGCTACGACTGTTCTTGTGAAATTTGCAAAGTGATGTTTGGAATCCCATAGAGGGCTAAGGTGAAAAAGGAAATAACTTTCGTTAAAAACTGGAAAGAAGATTTCTGAGAAACTGCTTTGTGTTCTGTTAGTTCACCTCACAGTGTTACAGCTTTCCCCTCAAGAAGCTGTTCACTAAGACTGTTTTTGTTAAATTAGCAAAGTGATATTTGGAAGCCCCTAGAGGGCTATGGTGAAAAAGGAAATATCCTAGGATAAAAACTGAAAATAAGCTTTCTGAGAAACTGCTTTGTGTTCTGTTAATTTAACTCACAGAGTTACAGTTTCCCCTCAGGAAGCCTTTCTCAGGAAGCCTTTCGCTAAGACTGTTCTTGTGGAATTTGCAAAGTGATATTTGGAAGCCCATAGAGTGCTATGGTGAAAAAGGAAATATCTTCCGTTAAAAACTGGAAAGAATCTTTCTGAGAAACTGCTTTGTGTTCTGTTAATTCATCTCACAGAGTTACAGCTTTCTCCGCAAGAAACCGTTCACTAAGGCTGTTCTTGTGGAGTTTGCAAAGTTATATTTGGAAGCCCATAGAGGGCTATGTTGAAAAAGGAAATATGCTAAGATAAAAACTGAAAAGAAGGTATCTGAGAAACTGCTATGTGTTCTGTTAATGATCTCACAGAGTTACAGCTTTCCCTTCAAGAAGCCTTTCGCTAATTCTGTTCTTGTGGAATTTGCAAAGGGATATTGGGAAGCCCATAGAGGGCTACGGAGAATAAGGAAATATCCTAAGACAACAACTGAAAAAAAGCTTTCAGAGAAACTGCTTTGTGTTCTGTTAATTAATCTCACAGAGTTACAGCTTTTCCCTCAAGAAGCCTTTCGCTAAAACTGTTCTTGTGGAATTTGCAAAGAGATATTTGGAAGCCCATACAGGGCTCTGGTGAAAAAGGAAATATCTTCCGTTAAAAACTGAAAAGAAACTTTCTGAGAAACTGCTTTGTGTTCTGTTAATTCATCTCACAGAGTTACAGCTTTCCACTAAACAAGCCGTTCACTGAGACTGTTCTTGTGGAATTTGCAAAGTGATATTGGAAGCCCATAGAGGATTATCGCGAGAAAGGTAATTTCCTAAGATAAAAACCGAAAAGAAGCTTTCTGAGAAGCTGCATTGTATTCTCTTAATTAATGTCACAGAGTTATAGCTTTCGCCAAAAGAAGCCATTCACTAAGACTGTTCCTGTGGAATTTGCAAGGTGATATTTAAAGAAGCTTTCTGAGAAGCTGCTTTGTCTGTTAATTCATCTCACACAGTTACTGCTTTCCCGTCAAGAAGCCGTTCACTGAGACTGTTCTTGTGGAATTTGCAAAGTGATATTTGGAAGCCCATTAGGGCTATGGTGAAAAAGAAATTGTCCTAAGATAAAAACTGTAAAGAAGCTTTCTGAGAAGCTGCTTTGTCTGTTAATTCATCTCACACAGTTACAGCTTTCCCGTCAAGAAGCCGTTCACTGAGACTGTTCTTGTGGAATTTGCAAAGGGATATTGGAAGCCGATAGAGGGTTATGGCGAAAAGGGAAATATCCTAAGATAAAAACCGAAAAGAAGCTTTCTGAGAAACTTCTTTGTGTTCTGTTAAAATATCTTACAGAGTTACAGTTTTCCCCTCATGAAACATTTCGCTGAGACTGTTCTTGTGGGATTGCCAAAGTGATATTTGGAAGCCCACAGAGGGCTATGGTGAAAAAGGAAATATCTTCCGTTAAAAACCGTAAAGAAGCTTTCTGAGAAACTGCTTTGTGTTCTGTTAATTCATCTCACAGTGTTACAGCTTTCCCCTCAAGCCTTTCGCTAAGACTGTTCTGGTGGAATATTTAAAGTGATATTTGGAAGCCCATAGGGGGCTATGGTGAAAAACGAAATATCTTCGTTTACAAACTGGAAAGAAGCTTCTGAGAAACTGCTTTGTGTTCTGTTAAATCATCTTAAAGAGTTACAGTTTCCCCTCATGAAGCCTTTCGGTAAGACTTTTCTTGTGGGATTTGCAAAGTGATATTTGGAAGTCCATAGAGGTCTATGGTGAAAAAGGAAATATCTTCCGTTAAAAACTGGAAAGAAACGTTCTGAGAGACTGCTTTGTTTCCCGTTAATTGATCACACAGTGTTACAGCTTTCCCCTCAAGAAGCCTTTTGCAAAGACTGTTCTTGTAGAATTAGCAAAGTGATATTGTGAAGCAAATAGAGGGCTATGTTGAAAAAGGAACTGTCTTCCCTTAAAAACTGGAAAGAAGCTTTCTGAGAAACTGCTTTGTGTTCTGTTAATTCATCTCACAGAGTTATAGCTTTCACAGCAAGAAGCCTTTCGGTAAGATTGTTCTTGTGGATTTTGCAAAGTGATATTTGGAAACCCGTAGAGGGTTATGGTGAAAAAGGAAATATCCTAAGATAGAAACTGAAAAGAAGCTTTATGAGAAACTGCCTTGTGTTCTGTTAATGGGTCTCACAGAGTTACAGCTTTCCCCTCAAGAAGCTTTTCTCTAAGGCTGTTCTTGTGGAATTTTCAAAGTGATATTTGGAAGCCTATAGAGGGCTATGGTAAAGAAGGAAATATCTTCAGTTAAAAACTGGAAAGAAGCTTTCTGAGAAACTCCTTTGCGTTGTGTTAATTCATTTCTCAGAGTTGCAGCTTTGCCCTGGAGATGCCTTTCGCTAAGACTGCTCTTGTGAAATTTGCAAAGTGATATTTAGAAGCCCTTAGAGGGCTATGGAATAAGGAAATATCCTAAGATAAACACTGAAAAGAAGCTTTCTGAGAAACTGCTTTGTGTTCTGCTAAGTCATCTCACAGAGTTACAGCTTTCCCCTCAAGAGGCCTTTCGCTAAGACTGTTCTTGTGGAATTTGCAAAGTGATATTTGGGAGCCCATAGTGGGCTATGGTGAAAAACGAAACAACTTCAGTTAAAAAGTGGAAAGAAGCTTTCTGAGAAAATGCTTTGTGTTCTATTAATTCATCTCACAGAATTTCGTCTCTCCCCTCCAGAAGTCTTTCCGTGAGACAGTTCTTGTGGAATTTACAAAGTGATATTTGGAAGCCCATAGAGGGCTATGGTAAAAAAGGAAATATCTTCAGTTGAAAACTGGAAAGAAGATTTCTGACAAACTGCTTTGTGTTCTGTTAATTCATCTCACAGAATTACAGCTTTCCCCTAAAGAAGTCTTTCGCTAAGACTGTTCTTGTGTAAATTGCAAAGTGATATTTGGGAGCCCATAAAGGGATATGGTGAAAAAGAAAATATCCTATGATAAAAACTGAAAAGAATCTTTCTGAGAAACTGCTTTGTGTTCTGTTAATTCATCTCACAGAGTTATAGCTTTCCCATCAAGAAGCCTTTCGGTAAGAATCTTCTTGTGACATTTGCAAAGTGATATTTGGAAGCCCATAGAGGGCTATGGTGAAAAAGGAAATATCCTAAGATAAAAACTGAAAGAAGCTTTCTGAGGAACTGCATTGTGTTCTATTAATTCATCTCACAGAGTTACAGCTTTCTCCACAAGAAGCCTTTCGCTAAGACTGTTCTTGCGGAATATGCAAAGTGATATTTGGAAGCCCATAGTGGGCTATGGTGAAAAAGGAAATATCCTAAGATAGAAACTGAAAAGGAACTTTCTGAGAAACGGCTATGTGTTGTGTTAATTCATCTCACAGAGTTACAGCTTTCCCCTTAAGAAACATTTCGCTAAGACTGTTCTTGTGGAATTGGGAAAGTTATATTTCAAAGACCATAGAGGGCTATGGTGAAAATGGAATTATTCTGAGATAAAAACCGAAAAGAAGCTTTCTGAGCAACTGCTTTGTGTTCTGTTAATTCATCTCACAGTGTTACAAACTTCTCCTCAAGAAACCTTTAGCAAAGGCTGATCTTGTGGAATTTGAAAAGTGATATTTGGAAGCCCATAGGGGGCTATGTTGAAAAAGGAAGTATCTTCTGTTAAAAACTGGAAAGAAGTTTTCTGAGAAACTGCTTTGTGTTCTGTTAATTTATCTTACAGAGTTAAATCTTTCCCCTCAAGAAACATTTCTCTAAGGCTGTTCTTGTGTAATTTGCAAAGTGATATTTGGAAGCCCATAGTGGGCTATGGTGATAAAGGAAATATCTTCAGTTAAAAACTGGAAAGAAGATTTCTGAAAAACTGCTTTGTGATCTGTTAATTCATCTCACAGAGTTACAGCTTTCCCCTCAAGACGCCTTTCGGGGAGGCTGTTCTTGTGGAATTTGCAAACTGATATTTGGACGCCCATAGAGGGCTATGGTGAAAAAGGAAATATCCTCAGTTAAAAACTGCAAAGAAGCTTTCTGAGAAACTGCTTTGTGTTCTGTTAATTCACATCACGGAGTTACAGCTTTCCCCTCAAGAAGTCTTTCGCTAAGACACTTCTTGTGGAATTTGCAAAGTGATATTTGGAAGCCATTAGAGGGCTATAGTGAAAAAGGAAATATCCTCAGTTAAAAAGTTGAAAGAAGATTTCTGAGAAACTGCTTTGTGTTTTGTTAATTCATCTCACAGAGTTACAGCTTTCCGCTCAAGAAGCCTTTCGCTAAGACTGTTCCCCTGGAATATGCAAAGTGTTATTTTGGAGCCCATAGGGGGCCACGGTGAAAACGAAATATCTTCAGTTTAAAAGTGGAAAAAAGCTTTTTGAGAATCTGCTTTGTGTTCTTTAAATTCATCTCACAGAGTAACAGCTTTCCCCTCTAGAAGTCTTTCGTTAAGACTGTTCTTGTGGAATTTGCAAAGTGATATTGGGAAGCCCATAGAAGGCTATGGTGAAAAAGGAAAAATCTTCCGTTAAAACTCTGAAGAAGCATTCTGTGAAACTGCCGTGTGTTCTGATAATGCATCTCACCGAGTTACAGCTTTCCCCTCAAGAAGCCTTTCGCAAAATCTGTTCTTGTGGGATTTTCTAAGTGATATTTGGAAGCCCATAGAGGGCTGTGGGGAAAACGGAAATATCTTCGGCTGAAAACTGCAAAGAAGCTTTCTGAGAAACAGCTCTGTGTTCTGTTAATTCATTTCAGAGAGTTACAGCTTTCCGCTCCAGAAGCCTTTCACTAAGACTGCTCTTTTGGAATTTGCAAAGTGATATTTGGAAGCCCTTAGAGGGCTATGGTGAAAAAGGAAATATCTTCCATTGAAAACTGGAAAGAAGACTTCTGAGATACTGCCGTGTGTTCTGTTAATACGTCTAAACCAGTTACAGCTTTCCCCTCAAGAAGCCTTTCGCTAAGACTGTTCTTGTGGTATTTGCAATGTGATATATGGAAGCCCTTATAGGGCTATGGTGAAAAAGGCAATATCTTCAGTTAAAAACTGGAAAGAAGCTTTCTGAGAAACTGCTTTGTGTTCTGTTAATTCATCTCACAGAGTTACATGATTCCCCTCCAGAAGACTTTTGCTAGGACTGTTCTTGTGGAATTTGCAAAATGATGTTTGGAAGCCCAAAGAGAGCTATGGTGAAAAAGGAAATATCCTAAGATAAAAACGGAAAAGAAGCTTTCTGAGGAACTGCTTTGTGTTCTCTTAATTCGTATCCCAGAGTTACAAATTTTTCCTCAAGAAGCCATTCGCTAAGACTGTTCTTGTGCAATTTGCAAAGTGTTATTTGGAAGCCCATAGAGGGCCATGATGAAAAAGGTAATATCTTCAGTTAAAAACTGGAAAGAAACTTTCTGAGAAACTGCTTTGTGTTCTGGTAATTCATCTCACCGACTTACAGCTTTCTTCTCAAGAAGCTTTTCGGTAAGTCTGTTTTGTGGAATTTGCAAAGTGATATTTGGAAGCCCATAGTGGGCTATGGAGAAAAAGGAAATATCTTCCGTTAAAAACTGGGAAGAAGATTTCTGAGACATTGCTTTGTGTTCTGTTAATTTATCTAACAGAGTTACAGCATTCCCCTAGAGAAGTCATTCGCTAAGATTGTTTTTGTGGAATTTGCAAAGTGATATTTGGAAGCCCCTAGAGGGCTTCGGTGAAAAAGGAAATATCTTCAGTTAAAAACTGGAAAGAAGATTTCTGAGAAACTGCTTTGTGTTCTGATAATTCATCTCACAGGATTACAGCTTTCCCTTCAAGAAGCCTTTCGATAAGACTGTTCTTGTGGGATTTGCAAAGTGATATTTGGAAGACCAAATATGGCTATGGTGAAAAAGGAAATTTCTTCAGTTAAAAACTGGAAAGAAGCTTTCTGAGAAACTGCTTTGTGTTCTGTTAATTCAACTCACTGAGTTACAGTTTTCCCCTCCAGAAACCTTTCCCTAAGACTGTTCTTGTGGAATTTGCAAAGTGATATTTGGAAGCCCATAGAGGGATATGTTGAAAAAGGAAATATCTTTCGTTAAAAACTGAAAAGAAGCTTTCTTAGAAACTGGTATGTGTTCTGTTAATTCATCTCAACGAGTTACAACTTTCCCCTCAAGAAGCCTTCAGCTATGTCTCCTCTTGTGTAATTTGAGAAATGATATTTGGAACCCCATAGAGGTCTACTGTGAAAATGGAAATATCCTCAGATAAAAACCGAAAAGAAGCTTTCTGAGAAACTGATTTGTGTTCTGTTAATTCATATGACAGAGTTACAGATTTTCCCTAAAGAAGCCTTTCGCTAAGACTGTTCCTGTGGAATTTGCAAAGTGATATTTGGAAGCCCATAGAGGGCTCTGGTGAAAAAGGAAATATCCTATGATAAAAACTGAAAAGAAGCTTTCTGAGAAACTGCTTTGTGTTCTGTTAATTCAACTCACAGAATTACAGCTTTCCCCTCAAGAAACCTTTCGCTAAGACTCTTCTTTTGGAATTTGCAAAGTGATATTTGGAAGCCCATAGACGGCTAAGCTGAAAAAGGAAATATCTTCCGTTAAAAACTGGAAAGAAAATTTCTGAGAAACTGCTTTGTGTTCTGTTAATGCATCTCACAGAGTTACAGCTCTCCCATCCAGAAACCTTTCGCTAACACTATTCTTGTGGAATTTGCAAAGTGATATTTGGAAGCAAAGAGAGAGCTATGGTGAAAAAGGAAATATCCTAAGATAAAAACTGAAAAGAAGTTTTCTGAGAAACTGCTTTGTGTTCTGTTAATTCATCTCACAGAGGTACAGCTTTCCCCTCCAGAAGCCTTTCGCTAAGACTGTTCTTGTGGAATTTGGAAAGTGAAATTTGGAAGGCCATTGAGGGCTATGATGAAAAAGGAAATTTCTTCCGTTAAAAACCGAAAAGAAGCTTTCTGAGAAACTGCTTTGTGTTTTGTTAGTTCATCTCACAGAATTACTGCTTTGCTCTCCAGAAGCCTTTCGCTAAGACTGTTCTTGTAGAATTTGCAAAGTGATCTTAGAAGCCCGTAGAGGGCTATGGTGAAAAAGGAAATATCTTCCATTAAAAACAGGAAAGAAGCTTTCTGAGAGACTTCTTTGTGTTCTGTTAATTCCTCTCACAGACTACACCTTTCACCTCAAGAAGCCTTTCCTTAAGACTGTTCTTGTGGAATTTTCAAAGTGATATTTGGAAGCTCCTAGAAGGCTATGGTGAAAAAGGAAATATCCTAAGATAAAAACTGAAAAGATGCTTTCTGAAAAACTGCATTGTGTTTTCTTAATTGATCTCACGGAGTTATAGATTTCCCCTCCAGAAGCCTTTCGCTAAGATTGTTCTTGTGGAATTTGCAAAGTGATATTCGGAAGCCCATAGAGTGCTATAGTGAAAATGGAAATATCCTAAGATAAAAACTGAAAAGAAGCTTTCTGAGAAACTGCCTTGTGTTCTGTTAGTTCATCTCATAGAGTTACAGCTTTCCCCTCAAGAAGCCGTTCACTAAGACTGTTCTTGTGAAATTTGCAAAGTGATATTTAGAAGCCCATAGAAGGCTATGGTGAAAAAGGAAATACCTTCAATTAGAAACTAGAAAGAAGCTTTCTGAGAAGCTGCTTTGTGTTCTGTTAATTCATCTCAGAGTGTTACAGCTTTCCCCTCAAGAAGCCTTTCGCTAAGACTGTTCTTGAGGAACTTCCAAAGTGATATTTGGAAGCCCTTAGAGGGCTATGGTGAAAAAGCAATATCTTCCGTTAAAAACCGGAAAGAAGATTTCTGAGAAACTTCTTTGTGTTCTGTTAATTCATCTCACAGAGTTACAGCTTTCACCTCAAGAAGCCTTTCGCTAAGGCTCTTCTTGTGGAATTTGCAAAGTGATATTTGGAATCTTCTACAGGGCTACTGTGAAAAAGGAAATATGTTCCGTTAAAAACTGAAAAGAAGCTTTCTGAGAAACTGCTTTGTGTTCTGTTAATTCATCTCACAGAGTTACAGCATATCCCTCCAGAAGCCTTTCGCTAAGACTGTTCTTGTGGAATTTGTAAAGTGTAATTTGGAAGCCCATGGAGGGCTATGGTGAAATAGGAAATATTTTCCGTTAAAAACCGGAAAGAAGCTTTCTGAGAAACTGTTTTGTGTTCTGTTTATTCATCTCACAACGTTACAGCTTTCCCCTCAAGAAGTTGTTAAATAAGATTGTTTTTGTGGAATTTGGAAAGTGATATTTGGAAGTCCCTAGAGGGCTATGGTGAAAAAGGAAATAGCCTAAGATAAAACCTGATAAGAAGCTTTCTGAAAAACTGATTTGTGTTCTGTCAATTCAACTCACAGTGTTACAGCTTTCCCCTCAAGAAGACTTTCGCTGAGACTGTTGTTGTGGAATTTGCAAAATGATATTTGGAAGCCCATACAGGGCTACGGTTAAAAAAAAAAATCTTCCGTTAAAACTGGAAAGAAGCTTTCTGAGAACTGCTTTGTGTTCTGTTAATTCATCTCACAGAGTTGCAGCTTTCCCCTCTAGAAGCCTTTCGCTAAGACTGTCCTTGTGGGATGTGCAAAGTGATATTTGGAAGCCCATGGAGGGCTATGGTGAAAAAGGAAATATCCTCAGTTAAAAACTGGAAAGAAATTTTCTGAGAAACTGCTTTGTGTTCTGTTAATTTATCTCACAGAGTTACAGCTTTCACCTCAAGAAGTCTTTTGCTAAGACTGCTCTTCTGGCATTTCCAAAGTGATATTTGGAAGCCCATAGAGGGCTATGGCGAAAAAAGAAATATCTTCCGTTAAAAACTGGAAAGAATCTTTCTGAGAAACTGCTTTGTGTTCTGTTAATTCATGTCAGAGAGTTACAGCTTTCCCCTCCAGAAACCTTTCGCTAAGACTGTTGTTTTGTAATTTGCAAAGTGATATTTCGAAGCCCATTCAGGGCTATGGTGAAAAAGGAAATATCCTAAGATAAAAACTGAAAAGAAGCTTTCATAGAAACTGCTTTGTGTTCTGTTAATTCATCTCACAGAATTACAACTTTCCCTTCCAGAAGCCTTTCACTAAGACTGTTCCTGTGGAATTTACAAAGTGATATTTGGAAGCTCATAGAGGGCTATGATGAAAACTGAAATATCTTCAGTTAAAAACTGAAAAGAAGCTTTCTGAGAAACTGCCGTGTGTTTTGTTAATTATACATCTGACGGAATTACAGCTTTCCCCACAAGAAGCCTTCGCTAAGAATGTTCTTGTGGAATATTCAAAATCATATTTGGAAGGCCATAGAGGGCTGTGGTGAAAACGGAAATATCTTCCGATATAAACTGGACAGAAGCTTTCTGAGAAACTGCTTTGTGTTCTGTTAATTCATCTCACAGTGTTACATCTTGCCCTTCCAGAAGCCTTTTGCTAAGACTGTTCCTGTGGAATTTGCAAAGTGATATTTGGAAGCCCTTAGAGGTCTATGGGGAAAAAGGAAATATCTTCAATTAAAAACTGGAAAGAAGCTTTCTGAGAGACTCCTTTGTATTCTGTTAATTCATTTCACAGAATTACAGCTTTCGCTTCAAGAAGTCTTTCGCTCAGAATCTTCTTGTGGAATTTTCAAAGTGATATTTGGAAGCCCATAGAATGCTATGGTGAAAAAGGAAATATCTTCCGTTAAAAACTGGATAGAAGATTTCTGAGAAACTGCTTTGTGTTCTGTTAATTCATCTCAGAGAGTTACAGCTTTCCCTCAAGAAGCCTTTCGCTAAGTCTGTTCTTGTGGAATTTGCAAAGTGATATTTGGAAGACCCTAGAGGGCTATGGTGAAAAAGGAAATATCTTCCGTTAAAAACTGAAAAGAAGATTTCTGAGAAACTGCTTTGTTTTTTGTTAATTCATCTCACAGTGTTACAGCTTTCACCTAAAAGAGGCTTTCGCTAAGACAGTTCTTGTGGAATTTGCAAAGTGATATTTTGAAGCCCATAGAGGGCTATGGTGAAAGAGTAAATATCTTCAGCTAAATACTGGAAAGAAGCTGTCTGAGAAACTACTTTGTGTACTGTTAATTCATCTCACAGAGTTACTGCTTTCCCCCCAAGAAGCCTTTCACTAAGACTGTTCTTATGAAATTTGCAAAGTGATATTTGGAAACCCATAGAGGGCTATGGTGAAAAAGGAAATATCTTCCGTTAAAAACTGGAAAGAAGCTTTCTGAGAAACTGCTTTGTGTTCTCTTAATTCTTCTTACAGAGTTACAACTTTCGCCTCTAGAAGCCTTTTGCTAACACTGTTGGTGTGGAACTTGTGAAGTGATATTTGGAAGCCCATAGAGGGCTGTGGTGAAAAAGGAAATATCCTAAGGTAAAAACTGAAAAGAAGCATGCTGAGAAACTGCTCTGTGCTCTGTTAAATCAGCTCAGATAGTTACAGCTTTCCCTTCAAGAAGCCTCTCTCTAAGGCTGTTTTTGTGGAATTGGCAAAGAGATATTTGGAAGCCCGTAGAGGGCTATGGTGAAAAAGGCAATATCTTCCGTTAAAAACTGGAAAGAAGCGTTCCGAGAAACTGCTTCGTGTTCTGTTAATTCATCGCACAGAGTTACAGCTTTCCCCTCAAGAAGCCTTTCGCTAAGACTGTTCTTGTGGAAATTGCAAAGTGATATTTGGAAGCCCATAGAGGCCTCACAGAGTTACAGCTTCCCCGCAAGAAGCCTTTCGCTAAGACTGTTCTTGTGGAATTTCCAAAGGGATACTTGGAAGCCCATAGAGGGCTATGGTGAAAAAGGAAATATCTTCCGTTAAAAACTGGAAAGAAGTTTTCTGAGAAACTGCTTTGTGTTCTGTTAATTCATCTCACAGTGTTACTGCTTTGCCCTGAAGAAGCCTTTCGCTAAGACTGTTCTTGTGGAATTAGCAAAGTGATATTTAGAAGCTCATAAAGGGCTATGGTCAAAAATGAAATATCTTCCATAAAAACTAGAAAGAAGCTTTCTGAGAAACTGCTTTGTGTTCTTTTAATTCTTCCCACAGAGTTACAGCTTTCCCCTGAAAAAGATTTTCTCTCCGACTGCTCTTGTGGAATTTG
This sequence comes from Chlorocebus sabaeus, assembly GCF_047675955.1. Classification (NCBI taxonomy): domain Eukaryota; kingdom Metazoa; phylum Chordata; class Mammalia; order Primates; family Cercopithecidae; genus Chlorocebus; species Chlorocebus sabaeus. Next base: position 213,940 of record NW_027327471.1, on the reverse strand, counting down.
AAAGTGATATTTGGAAGCCCATAGAGGGCTATGGTGGAAAAGGAAATATCTTCCGTTGAAAACTAGAAAGAAGCTTTCTGAGAAACTGCTTTGTGTTCGGTTAATTCATCTCACAGAGTTACTGCGTTCCTCTCAAGAAGCCTTTCGCTAAGAATGTTCTTGTGGAATTTGTAAAGTGATATTTGGAAGCCCATAGAGGGTTATGGTGAAAAAGGAAAATCTTGCCTTAAAAACTGGAAAGAAGCTTTCTGAGAAACTGGTTTGTATTCGGTTAATTCATCTTACAGTTACTGCTTTCCCCAAAGAAGCCTTTCGCTAAGACTCTTCTTGTGGAATTGGCAAAGTGATATTTGGAAGCCCATAGAGGTCTACGGTGAAAAAGGAAATATCTTCCGTTAAAAACTGGAAAGAAGCTTTCTGAGAAACTGCTTTGTGTTCTGTTAATTCATCTCACAGAGTCACTGCTTTCACCTCAAGAAGCCTTTCGCTAAGAATGTTCTTGTGGAATTTTCATAGTGATATTTTCAAGCCCATAGAGGGCTAAGGTGAAAAAGGTAATATCCTAAGATAAAAACTGAAATAAGCATTCTGAAAAACTACTTTGTGTTCTGTTAATTCATCTCACAGAGTTACAGCTTTCCACTGAAGAAGTCTTTCGCGAAGACTCTTCTTGTGGAATTTGCAAGCTGATATTTGGAAGCCTGTAGACGGCTACGGTGAAAAAGGAAATATCTTCCGTTAAAAACTTTAAAGAAGCTTTCTGAGAAACTACTTTGTGTTCTGTTAATTCATCTCACCGAGTTACAGCTTTCACTTCGAAGAACCTTTCGCTAAGACTCTTCTTGTGGAATTGGCAAAGTGATATTTGGAAGCCCATAGAGGTCTATGGTGAAAAAGGAAATATCTTCCGTTAAAACCTGAAAAGAAGCTTTCTGAGAAACTGTTCTGTGTTCTGTTAATTCATCTCACAGAGTTACTGCTTTCCCATCAAGAAGCCTTTTGCTAAGTCTGTTCTTGTGGATTTGCAAAGTGATATTTAGAAACCCATTGAGGGCTATGGTGAAAAAGGAAATATCTTCCGTTAAAAACTGGAAAGAAGCTTTCTGAGAAACTACTTTGTGTTCTGTTAATTCATCTCACAGAGTTACAGCTTTCCCCTCAAGAAGCCTCTCGCTAAGATTGTTCTTGTGGAATTTTCTAAGTGATATTTGGAAGCTAATAGAGGGCTACTGTGAAAAAGGAAACATCTTCCGTTAATAACTGCAAAGAAGCTTTCTGAGACATTGCTTTGTGTTCTGTTAAATCATCTCACAGAGTTACTGCATTCCTCTCAAGAAGCCTTTCGCTAAGACTCTTCTTGCGGAATTTGTAAAGTGATATTTGGAATCCCATAGAGAGTTATGGTGAAAAAGGAAAATCTTCCCTTAAAAACTGGAAAGAAGCTTTCTGAGAAACTGATTTGTGTTCTGTTAATTCATCTCACAGTTACTGCTTTCCCCTCAAGAAGCCTTTCGCTAAGACTCTTCTTGTGGAATTGGCAAAGTGATATTTGGAAGCCCATAGAGGTCTATGGTGAAAAAGGAAATATCTTCCGTTAAAAAATGGAAAGAAGCTTTCTGAGAAACTGCTTTGTGTTCTGTTAATTCATCTCACAGAGTCACTCCTTTCACCTCAAGAATCCTTTCGCTTAGACTGTTCTTGTGGAATTTTCATAGTGATATTTTCAAGCCCATAGAGGGCTAAGGTGAAAAAGGAAATATCCTAAGATAAAAACTGAAAAGAAGCATTCTGAGAAACTACTTTGTGTTCTGTTAATTCATCTCACAGAGTTACAGCTTTCCCCTGAAGAAGCCTTTCGCGAAGATTCTTCTTGTGGAATTTGCAAAGTGATATCTGGAAGCCCATAGAGGGCTATGGTGAAAAAGGAAATATCTTCCGTTAAAAACTGGAAAGAAGCTTTCTGAGAAACTGCTCTGTGTTCTGTTAATTCATCTCACAGGGTTACTGCTTTCCCAGCAAGAAGCCCTTCTCTAAGATTCTTCTTGTGGATTTTGCAAAGTGATATTGGAAGCCCATAGAGCGCTATGGTGAAAAAGGAAATATCTTAAGTTAAAAACTGGAAAGAAGCTTTCTGAGAAACTACTTTGTGTTCTGTTAATTCATCTCACAGAGTTACAGCTTTCCCCTCAAGAAGCCTTTCGCTAAGAGTGTTCTTGTGGAATTTGCAAAGGTATATTTGGCAGACCTTAGAAGGCTATGGTGAAAAAGGAAATATACTAAGATAAAAACTGAAAAGAAGCTTTCTGAGAAACTGCTTTGTGTTGTGTTATATCATCTCAGAGAGGTACAACTTTCCCCTCGAGAAGTCTTTCTCTAAGACTGATCTTGTGAAAATTGCAAAGTGATGTTTGGAAGCTCATAGGGGCTATGGTGAAAAAGGAAATATACTAAGATAAAAACAGAAAAGAAACTTTCTGAGAAACTGCTTAGTGTTCTGTTAGTTCTTCCCACAGAGTTACAGCTTTCCCCTCAGGAAGCCGTTCACTAAGACTGTTCTTTTGAAATTTGAAAAGTAATATTTGGAAGCCCATAGAGGGCTAAGGTGAAAAAGAAAATATCTTCCATTAAAAACTGTAAAGAATCTTTCTGAGAAACTGCCTTGTGTTCTGTTAATTCATGTCACAGAGTTACAGCTTTCCACTCAAGAAGCCGTTCCCTAAGACTGTTCTTGTGGAATTTTCAAAGAGATATTCGGAAGCCCATAGAGAGCTATGGTGAAAAAGGAAATATCTTCCTTAAAAAGCTGGAAAGAAGCTTTCTGAGAGACAGCTTTGTGTTCCATTAATTCATCTCACAGAGTTACAGCTTTCCTCTCAAGAAGCCTTTCGCTAAGACTGTTCTTGTGGAATTTGCAAAGTGATATTTGGAAGCCCTTAAAGGGCCATGGTGAAAAAGGAAATATCTTCAGTTAAAAAGTGGAAAGGAGCTTTCTGAGAGACTGCTTTGTATTCTCTTAATTCATCTCACACAATTACAGCTTTCCTCTCAAGAAGCCTTTCGCTAAGACTGCTCTTGTGGAATTTGCAGAGTGATATTGGGAAGCCCATAGAGGACTATGGTGAAAAAGGAAATATCTTCCGTTCAAAACTGGAAAGAAGCTTTCTGAGAAACTGCTTTGTGTTCTGTTAATTCATGTCACAGAATTACATCTTTCCCCTCAAGAAGCCTTTCGCTAAGACTGTTCTTGTGGAATTTGCAAAGTGATATTTCAAAAACCGTAGAGGACTATGGTGAAAATGGAAATATCCTAAGATAAAAACCGAAAAGAAGCTTTCTGAGAAACGGCTTTGTGTTCTGTTAATTCATTTCACAGTGTTACAAATTTCTCCTCAAGAAACTCATAGCTAAGTCTGATCTTCTGGAATTTGAAAGGTGATACTTGGAAGCCCCTAGAGGGCTATGGTGAAAAAGGAAGTATTTTCCGTTAAAATCTGGAAAGAAGATTTCTGAGATACTACTTTGTGTTCTGTTATTTCATCTCAGAGACCTACAGCTTTCCCCTCAGGAAGCCTTTCGCTAAGACTGTTCTTGTGGAATTTGCATAGTGATATTTGGAATCCCACAGAGGGCTATGTTGATAAAGGAAATATCTTCCGTTAAAAACTGGAAAGAATCTTTCTCAGAAACCCCTTTGTGTTCTGTTAATTCATCTCACAGAGTTACAGCTTTCTCCTCAAGAAGCCTTTCACTAAGAATGTTCTCGTGGAATTTGCAAAGTGATATTTGGAATCCCTTAGTGGGCTATGGTGAAAAAGGAAATATCCTAAGATAAAAACTGAAAAGAAGCTTTCTGAGGAAATGCTTTCTGTTCTTTTAATTCATCTCAGAGATTTACAGATTTCCGTTCAAGAAGCCTTTCGCAAAGACTCTTCTTTTGTAATTGGCAAAGTGATATTTGGAAGCCCATAGGGAGCTATGGTGCAAATGGAAATACTCTAAGATAAAAACCGAAAAGAAATTTTCTGAGAAACTGCTTTGTGTTCTGTTAATTCATCTCACAGAGTTACAGCTTTCCCTTCAAGAAGCCTTTCGCTAAGTCTGTTCTTGTGAATTTGCAAAGTGATAGTTGGAAGCCCGTAAGTGGCCATGTTGAAAAAGGAAATATCTTCAGTTAAAAACTGGAAAGAAGATTTCTGAGAGACTGCTTTGTGCTCTGTTAATTCATCTCACAGAGTTACAGCTCTCCCCTCAAGAATTCTTTCGTGAAAGCTGTTGTTGTTTAACTTGCAAAGTGATATTTGCAAGCCCGTAGAGGGCTATGGTGAAAAAGGAAATATCTTCAGTTTAAAACTAAAAAGAAGCCTTCTGAGAAACTCCTTTTTGTTCTGTTAATTCATCTCAGAGGGTTACAGCTTTCTCCTCAAGAAGCCTTTCGCTAGGACTGTTCTTGTGGAATTTGGAAAGTGATATTTGGACGCACATAGAGTGCTATGGTGAAAAAGGAAATATCTTAAGTTAAAAACTGGAAAGAAGGTTTCTGAGAAAGTATTTTGTGTTCTGTTAATTCATCTCACAGAATTACAGCTTTCTCCACAAGAAGCCTTTCGCTAAGACTGTTCTTGTGGAATTTGCACTGTGATATTTGAAAGCCCAAAGAGGTCTATGGTGAAAAAGGTAATATCTTCAGTTAAAAACTGGAAAGAAGTCTTCTGAGAAAACGCTTTGTGTTCTCTTAATTCATCTCACAGTTACAGCTTTCCCCTCATGAAACCTTTCGCTAAGACTTTTCTTGTGGAATTTGCAAAGTGATATTTGGAAGCACTTGGAGAACTATGGTGAAAAAGGAAATATCCTAAGATAAAAACTAAACAGAAGCTTTCTGAGGAACTGCTTTCTGTACTTTTAACTCATCTCAGAGATTTACAGCTTTCTGTTCAAGAAGCCTTTCGCAAAGACTGTTCTTTGGAATTTGCAAAGTGATATTTGGAAGCCCATAGAGAGCTATGGTGAAAATGGAAATATCCTAAGATAAAAGCCGAAAAGAAACTTTCTGAGAAACTGCTTTGTCTTCTGTTAATTCACCTCACAGAGTTACAGCTTTCCTCTCAAGAAGCCTTTCTCTAAGACTGTTCTTGTGGAATATGCAAAGTGATATTTGGAAGCCCATAGAGGTCTAAGCTGAAAATGGAATTATGCTAAGATAAAAACTGAAAAGAAGATTTCTGGAAAATTGCTTTGTGTTCTGTTAGTTCATCTCACAGAGTTACAGCTTTCCCCTCAAGAAGCCGTTCACTAAGACAGTTTTTGTGAAATTTGCAAACTGATATTTGGAAGCCCATAGAGGGCTATGGTGAAGAAGGAAATATCCTAAGATAAAAACTGAAAAGTAGCTTTCTGTGAAACTGCTTTGTGTTCTCTTAATTCATCTCACAGAGTTACAGCTTTCCCCTCAAGAAGCCTTTCGCTAAGGTGTTCTTGTGGAATTTGCAAAGTGATATTTGGAATCCCATAGAGGGCTATGGTGAAAAAGGAAATATCTTCCGTTAAAAACTGGAAAGAAGCTTTCTGAGAAACTGTTTTGTGTTCTGTTAATTCATCTCACAGAGTTACAGCTTTCTCCTCAAGAAGCCTTTCGGTAAGACTTTTCTTGTGGAATTTGCAAAGTGATATTTGCAAGCCCACAGAGGGCTAAGGAGAAAAAGGAAATATCTTCCGTTAAAAACTGGAAATAAGATATCTGAGAAACTGATTTGAGTTCTGTTAATTCACCTCACAGAGTTACAGCTTTCCCCTCAAGAAACCTTTCCCGAAGACTGTTCTTGTGGAATTTGAAAAGTGATATTTGGAAGCCCATACGGAGCTATGGTGAAAAAGCAAATATCCTAAGATAAAAACCCAAAGGAATCTTTCTGAGAAACTTCTTTGTGTTCTGTTAATTCATTTCAGAGAATTACAGCTTTCCCCTCAAGAAGCCTTTCAATAACGCAGTTGTTGTGGAATTTGCAAAGTCTTCCTTGGAAACCCTTACAGGGCTATGGTGAAAATGGAAATATCCTAAGATAAAAACCGAAAAGAAGCGTTGTGAGAAACTGCTTTGTGTTCTGTTAGTTCTTCTCATGGAGTTACACCTTTTCCCTCAAGAAGGCTTTCCCTAAGACTGTTCTTGTGAAATTTGCAAAGTGATATTGGAAGCCCTGAAGGGCTATGCTGAAAAAGGAAATATCTTCCGTTAAAAACTGGAAAGAAGATTTCTGAGAAACTGCTGTGGGTTCTGTTAATTCATCTCACAGAGTTACAGCTTTCCCTTCAAGAAGCCTTTCGCTAAGACTGTTCTTGTGGAATTTGCAAAGTGATATTTGGAAGCCCATAGAGGACTATAGTGGAAAAGGAAATATCTTCCATTAAAAACTGGAAAGAAACTTTCTGAGAAACTGCTTTGTATTCTGTTAATTCATCTCATAGAGTTACAGCTTTCTCCCAACGAAGATTTTCGCAAAGGCTGTTCTTGTGGAATTTGCACAGTGATATTTGAAAGCCCATAGTGGGCTATCGTGAAAAAGAAAACATCTTCCATTAAAAACTGAAAAGAAGATTCCTGAGAAAGTGTTTTGTGTCTGTTAATTCATCTTACAGATTTACATCTTTCTCCTCAAAAAGCCTTTCGCTAAGTCTGTTCTTGTGGAATTTCAAATGTGATATTTGGAAGCCCTTAGAGGGCTCTGGTGAAAAAGAAAATATCTTCCGTTAAAAACTTGAGGGAAGATTTCTGAGAATCTGTTTTGTGTTTTCTTAAATGATCTCACAGAGTTACAGCTTTCCCCTCAAGAAGCCTTTCCCTAAGACTGTTCTTGTGGAATTTGCAAAGAGATATTTAGAAGCCCATAGAGAGCTGTGGCAAAAAAGAAAATATCTTCCGTTAAAAACTGAAAAGAAGATTTCTGAGAAACTACTTTGTCTTTGGTAATTCATCGCACAGAGTTACAGCTTTCCCCTCAAGAAGCCTTTCCCCAAGACTGTTTTTGTGGAATTTGAAAGTGATTTTTGAAAGCCCATGGAGGTCTATGGTGAAAAAGGAAATATCCTAAGATAAAAACTGAAAAGAGGCTTTCTGAGAAACTGTTTTGTGTTCTGTTAATTCATCGCACAGAGTTTCAGCTTTCCCCTCAAGAAGACTTTCTCTAAGACTGTTCTTGTGGAATTTGCAAAGTGATATTTGGAAGCCCATAGAGGGCTACGGTGAAAAAGGAAATATCATAAGATAAAAACTGGAAAGAAGCTTTCAGAGAAACAGTTTTGTGTCTGTTAATTCATCTTACAGATTTACACCTTTCTCCTCAAAAAGCCTTTTGCTAAGACTGTTCTTGTGGAACTTGAAATGTGGTATTTGGAAACCCATAGAGGGCTATAGTGAAAAAGGAAATATCTTCCGTTAAAAACTTGAAAGAAAAATTCTGAGAAACGGCTTTGTGTTTTGTTAATTGATCTCAGAGAGTTACAGCTTTCCCCTCAAGAAGTCTTTCCCTAAGACTGTTCTTGTGGAATGTGCAAAGTGATATTTGGAAGCACATAGGGGGCTCTGGCGAAAAAGAAAATATCCTAAGCTAAAAACCGAAAGGAAGCTTTCTGAGAAACTGCACTGTGTTCTCTTAATTCATCTCACAGAGTTATATCTTCCCCTCAGGAAGCTGTTCACTAAGACTGTTCTTGTGGAATTTGCAAAGTGATATTTGGAAGCCCATAGAGAGATATGGTGAAAAGAAAATATCTTCCGTTAAAAACTGGAAAGAAACTTTCTGATTAACTGCATTGTTGTCTGTTAATTCGTCTAACAAAGCTACAGATTTCCCCTCAAGAAGCCTTTCGCTAAGACTGTTCCTGTGGAAGTTGCAAAGTGATCTTTGGAATCCCATAGAGGAATAGGGTGAAAAAGGAAATATCTTCCGTTAAAAACTGGAAAGCAGCTTTCTGAGAAACTGCTTTGTGGTCTGTTAATTCAAATCACAGAGCTACAGCTTTCCTCTCAAGAAGACTTTCGCTTAGACTGTTCTTGTGGAATTTGCAAAGTGACATTTGTAGGCCCATACAGGGCTATGCTGACAAAGGAAATATCCTAAGATAAAAACTGAAAAGAAGTTTTCTGAGAAACTGCTTAGTGTTCTGTTAATTCATCTCACAGAGTTACAGCTTTAACCTCAAGAAGCCGTTCACTAAGACTGTTCTTGTGGAATTTGGAAATTGATAATTGGAAGCCCATAGGGGGCTATGGTGAAAAAGAAAATATTCTGAGATAATAAATGAAAAGAAGCTTTCTGAGAAACTGCTTTTTATTCTGTTATTTCTTTTCACAGGGTTACAGCTTTCACCTCAAGAAGCCTTTCGCTAAGACTGTTCTTGTGGAATTTGCAAATTGATATTTGGAAGCCCATAGAGGGCTATGGTGAAAAAGGAATTATCTTACGTTAAAAACTTGAAAGAAGTTTTCTGGAAACTGTTTTGTGTTCTGTTAATTCATCACACAGAGTTACAGCTTTCTCTGAAGAAGCCTTTCACTAAGACCCTTCTTGTGGAATTTACAAAGTGAAATTTGGAAGCCCATAGAGGTCTAAGGTGAAAAAGGAAATATTTTCCGTTAAAAAATGAAAAGAAGATTTCTGAGAAACTGCTTTGGGTTATTTTAATTCATCTCACAGAGTTACAGTTTTCCCGTCAAAAAGCCTTTCCCTCAGACTGTTATTGTGGAATTTGAAAAGTGACATTTGGAATCCCATAGAGGGCTATGGTGAAACAGGAAATATCCTCCGTAAAAACTGGAAAGAATGTTTCGGAGAAACTGTTTTGTGTTCTGTTAATTCATCTCACAGAGTTACAGCTTTCCTCTCAGGAAGTCTTTCATAAACGCTGTTCTTGTTAAATTTGCAAAGTGATATTTGGAAGCCCATAGAGGGCTATGGTGAAAAAGGATATATCTTCCGTTAAAAACTGGAAATAATCTTTCCAAGAAACTGATTTGTGTTTTTTTTAAATTCATCTCAGAGAGTTACAGCTTTTCCTCAAGAAGCCATTTGCTAAGACTGTTGTGTGGAATTTACAACGTGATATTTGGAAACCCTTAGAGGGCTATGGTGAAAAAGGAAATATCCTAAGATAAAAGCTGAAAAGAAGCTTTCTGAGAAACTGCTTTGTGTTCTGTTAATTCATCTCACAGAGTTACAGCTTTCCCTTCAAGAAGCCTTTCGCTAAGTCTGTTCTTGTTAATTTGCAAAGTGATAGTTGGAAGCCCGTAAGTGGCCATGTTGTAAAAGGAAATATCTTCAGTTAAAAACTGGAAAGAAGATTTCTGAGAGACTGCTTTGTGTTCTGTTAATTCATCTCCCAGAGTTACAGCTCTCCCCTCAAGAATTCTTTCGTGAAGGCTGTTGTTGTTTAACTTGCAAAGTGATATTTGCAAGCCCGTAGAGGGCTATGGTGAAAAAGGAAATATCTTCAGTTTAAAACTGAAAAGAAGCCTTCCGAGGAACTCCTTTTTGTTCTGTTAATTCATCTCAGAGGGTTACAGCTTTCTCCTCAAGAAGCCTTTCGCTAGGACTGTTCTTGTGGAATTTGGAAAGTGATATTTGGACGCACATAGAGTGCTATGGTGAAAAAGGAAATATCTTAAGTTAAAAACTGGAAAGAAGCTTTCTGAGAAAGTATTTTGTGTTCTGTTAATTCATCTCACAGAATTACAGCTTTCTCCACAAGAAGCCTTTCGCTAAGACTGTTCTTGTGGAATTTGCACTGTGATATTTGAAAGCCCAAAGAGGTCTATGGTGAAAAAGGTAATATCTTCTGTTAAAAACTGGAAAGAAGTCTTCTGAGAAAACGCTTTGTGTTCTGTTAATTCATCTCACAGAGTTACAGCTTTCCCCTCATGAAACCTTTCGCTAAGATTTTTCTTGTGGAATTTGCAAAGTGATATTTGGAAGCCCTTGGAGAACTATGGTGAAAAAGGAAATATCCTAAGATAAAAACTGAAAAGAAGCTTTCTGAGGAACTGCTTTCTGTACTCTTAACTCATCTCAGAGATTTACAGCTTTCTGTTCAAGAAGCCTGGAAAGTGATATTCAGAAGCCCCTACAGGGCTATGGAGAAAAAGGAAATATCTTCCGTTAAAAACTGGAAAGAAGCTTTCTGAGAAACTGCTTTGTGTTCTGTTAATTCATATCGAAGAGTTAGAGTTTCCCCTCAAGAAGCCTTTCGCTAAGACTGTTCTTGTTGAATTTGCAAAGTGATATTTGGAAGACCATAGAGAGCTATTCTGAAAAAGGAAATATCCTAAGAAAAAAACTGAAAAGAAGTTTTCTGAGAAACTGCTTTGTGTTCTGTTAATACATCTCAAAGAGTTAGAGCTTTCCTCTCAAGAAGCCTTTCGCTAAGACTCTTCTGGTGGAATTTGCCAAGTGTTATTTGGAAGCCCATAGAGGGTTATAGTGAAATTGGAAATATCCTAAGATAAAAACCAAAAACAAGCTTTCTGAGAATCTGCTTTGTGTTCCGTTAGTTCATCTCACAGAGTTACAGCTTTCCCCTCAAGAAGCCGTTCACGAAGGCTGTTCTTGTGTAATCTGCAAAGAGATATTTGGAAGACCATAGAGGGCTATGTTGAAAAAGGAAATATCTTCCGTTAAAAACTGGAAAGAAGCATTCTGAGAAACTGCCATGTGTTCTGTTAATACATCACACGGAGTTACAGCTTTCCCCTCAAGAAATTTTTCGCTAGGTGTGTTCTTGTGGAATTTGCAAAGTGATATTTGGAAGCCCATAGAGGGCTACGGTGAAAAAGGAAATATATTCCGTTAAAAACTGGAAAGAAGATTTCTGAGAAACTACTTAGTGTTCTCTTAATTCATCTCACAGTGTTACAGCTTTCCCCTCAAGAAGCCTTTTGCTAAAACTTTTCTTGGTGAATTTGCAAAGTGATATTTGGAAGCCCATAGAGGGCTACAGTGAAAAAGGAAATATCTTCGGTGTAAAACTGGAAAGAAGGTTTCTGAGAAACTGATGTGTGTTCTGTTAATTCATCTCACAAAGTTACAGATTTTCCAACAAGAAGGTTTTCTCAAAGACTGTTCTGGTGGAATTTGCATAGTGATATTTGGAAGCCCTGGGAAGTCTATGGTGAAAAAGGAAATATCCGTTAAAAACTGGAAAGAAGATTTCTGAGAAACTGCTTTGTGTTTTGTTAATTCATCTCATAGTGTTAGAGATTTCCCCTCCAGAAGCCCTTCGCTAAGACTGTTCTTGTGGAATTTGCAAAGTGATATTTGGAATCCCATAGAGAGCTATGGGGTAAACGGAAATATCTTCCGTTAAAAACTGGAAAGAAGCTTTCTGAGAAACTGCTTTGAGTTCTGTTTATTCATCTCACAGAGTTACAGCTTTCCCTGAAAGAAGCCTTTCGCTAAGACTGTTCTTGTAGAATTTGCGAAGTGATATTTGGAAGACTCTAGAGGGCTAGGGAGAAAAAGGAAATATTTTCCGTTAAAAACTGGAAAAAAGATTTCTGAGAATCAGTTTTGTGTTCTGTTAATTCATCTAACAGAGTTACAGCTGTCCCCTACAGAAGCCTTTCGCTAAGACTTCTCTTGTGGGATTTGCAAAGTGATATTTGGAAGCCCTTAGAAGGCTGTGGTGAAAAAGGAAATATCCTAAGATAAAAACTGAAAAGTAGCTTTCTGAGAAACTACTTTGTGTTCTGTTAATTCATCTCACAGAGTTACAGCTTTCCCCTCAAGAAGCCTTTGGCTAAGACTTTTCTTGTGGAATTTGCAAAGTGATATTTGGAAGCCCGTAGAAGGCTATGGTGAAAAAGTAAATATCTTCAGTTAAATACGTGAAAGAAGCTTTCTGAGAAACTGCTTTGTGTTCTGTTAATTCATCTCTAAGAGTTACAGTTTCTCCTCAAGAAGCCTTCCGCTAAGACTGTTCTTGTGGAATTTGCAAAGTGATATTTGGAAGCCCATCGAGGGCTATGGTGAAAATGGAAATATCCTAAGTTAAAAACTGAAAAGAAGCTATCTGAGAAAGCACTTTGTGTTCTGTTAGTTCATCTCAAGGAGTTACAACCTTCCCCTAAAGAAGCCGTTCTCTAAGACTGTTCTTGTGAAATTTGCAAAGTGATATTTGGAAGCCAATAGAGGGCTATGGTGAAAAAGGAAATATCTTCAGTTAAAAACTGGAAAGAAGCTTTCTGAGAAATTGCGTTGTGCTCTGTTAATTCATCTCACAGAGTTACAGCTTTCCACTCAAGAAGCCTTTCTTACGACAGTTCTTGTGGAATTTGCAAAGTGATATTTGGAAGAACTTAGAGGGCTACGTTAAAAAACGAAATATCTTCAGTTAAAAACTGGAAAGAAGCTTTCTGAGAAACTGCTTTGTGTTCTGTGAATTCATCTCACAGCGTTACAGGTTCTCCCTCAAGAAGCCTTTCGCTAAGACTGTTCTTGTGGAATTTGCAAAGTGATATATGGAAGCCCTTAGAGGGCTATTTGAAAAAGGAAATATCTCCAGTTTAAAACTGGAAATAAGCTCTCTGAGAAACTTCCTTGTGTTCTCTTAATTCATCTCACAGAGTTACAGCTTTCCCCACAAGAAGCCTTTCGCTAAGACTGTTCTTGTGGAATTTACAAAGTGAAATTCGGAATCCCTTAGATGGCTATGGTGAAAAAGGAAATATCTTCCGTTAAAAAGCGAAAAGAAGCTTTCTGAGAAACTGCTTTGTGTTCTGTTATTTCATCTCACAGAGTTACAGCTTTCCCCTCAAGAAGCCGGTCACTAAGACTATTCTTGTGAAATTTTCAAAGTGATATTTGGAAACCCATAGAGGGCTATGGTGAAAAAGGAAATATCCTAAGATAAAAACTGAAAAGAATCTTTCTGAGAAACTGCTTTGTGTTCTGATAATTCATTTCACAGAGTGACAGCTTTCTCCTGAATAAGCCATTCGTTAATGCTGTTCTTGTGGAATTTGCCAAGTGAAATTTGGAAGCCCATAGAGGGCTACGGTGAAAAAGGAAATTCTTCCGTTAAAAAGTGGAAAGAAGCTTTCCGAGAAACTGCTTTGTGTTCTGTTAATTCATCTCACAGAGTTACAGCTTTCCACTCAAGAAGCCTCTCTTTACGACAGTTCTTGTGGAATTTGCAAAGTGATATTTGGAAGCCCATAGAGGGCTACGATAAAAAAGGAAATATCTTCAGTTAAAAACTGGAAAGAAGCTTTCTGAGAAACTGCTTTGTGTTCTGTTAATTCATCTCACAGCGTTACAGGTTCTCCCTCAAGAAGCCTTTCGCTAAGACTGTTCTTGTGGAATTTGCAAAGTGATATATGGAACCCCATAGAGGGCTATTTGAAAAAGGAAATATCTTCAGTTTAAAACTGGAAATAAGCTCTCTGAGAAACTTCCTTGTGTTCTCTTAATTCATCTCACAGAGTTACAGCTTTCCCCTCAAGAAGCCTTTCGCAAAGAGTGTTCTTGTGGAGTTTGCAAGGTGATATTTGGTAGCCCAATGAGGGCTTCGGTGAAAAAGGAAATATCTTCCTTTAAAAACTGGAAAGCAGCTTTTTGAGAAACTGCTTTGTGTCCTCTTAATTCATCTCACAGAGTTACAGCTTTCCCATCAGGATGCCTTTCGCTAAGATTGTTCTTGTGGAATTTGCAAAGTGATATTTGGAAGCCCATAGACGACTACGGTGAAAAAGGAAATATCTTAAGTTAAAAACTGGAAAGAAGCTTTGTGATCTACTGCTTTGTGTTCTGTTAATTCATCTCACAGAATTACAGCTTTCCCCTCAAGAAGCCTTTCGCTAAGACTGTTCTTGTGGAATTCGCAAGGTGATATTTGCAAGACCAAAGAGGGCTATAGTGAAAAAGGAAATATCTTCAGTTAAAAACTGGAAAGAAGCTTTCTAAGAAACTGCTTTGTGTTCTGTTAATTCATTTCACAGAGTTACAGCTTTCCCCTCAAGAAGTATTTCGCTAACACTGTTCTTGTGTAATTTGTAAAGTGATATTTGGAAGCCCAAAGACAGCTTTGGTAAAAAAGGAAATATCTTCCATTAAACACTGAAAAGAACTTTCTGAGAAAATTCTTTGTGTTCTGTTAATTCATCGCACAGAGTTACAGCTCTCCCCTCAAGAAGCCTTTCGTTAAGACTGTTCTTGTGGAATTTGAAAAGAGATATTTGGAAGCCCATAGCGGGCTATGGTGAAAAAGGAAATATCTTCCCTTAAAAACTGGAAAAATGATTTCTTTCTTTTTTTCTTTTCTTTTTTTTTTTTTTTTTTTTTTGAGACGGAGTCTTGCTCTGTAGCCCGGACTGGAGTGCAGTGGCCGGATCTCAGCTCACTGCAAACTCCGCCTCCCGGGTTCAAGCCATTCTCCTCCCTCAGCCTCCAAAGTAGCTAGGACTACAGGCGCCCGCCACCTCGCCCGGCTAGTTTTTTGTATTTTTAGTAGAGACGGGGTTTCACCGTGTTAGCCAGGATGGTCTCGATCTCCTGACCTCGTGATCCACCCGTCTCGGCCTCCCTAAGTGCTGGGATTACAGGCTTGAGCCACCGCGCCCGGCCGAAAAAGAAACTGCTTTGTGTTCTGTTATTTCAGCTCACAGAGTTACAGCTTTCCCCTCAAAAAGCCTTTCCCTAAGACTGTTCTTGTGGTATTTGGAAAGTGATATTTAGAACGACATAGAGGGCTATGGTGAAAAAGGAAATATTCTCCGTTAAAAACTGGAAAGAAACTTTCTGAGAAACTTCTTTGTGTACTGTTAATTCAGCTCACAGAGTTACAGCTTTCCCCTCAAGAAGCCTTTCGATAAGACTGTTCTTGTGGAATTTAGAACGTGATATTAGAAGCCCATAGAGGGCTATGGTGAAAAAGGAAATATCCTCCGTTAAAAATTGGAAAGAAGCTTTCTGAGAAACTGCTTTGTGTTCTGTTTATTCAGCTCACAGAGTTACAGCTTTTCCCACAATAAGCATTTCGCTAAGATTCTTCTTGTGGAATTTGCAAAGTGATATTTGAAAGCCCATAGAGGGCTATGGTGAAAAAGTTAGCATCCTAAGATAAAAACTGAAAAGAAGCTTTCTGACATACTACTTTGTGTTCTGATAATTCATCTCACAGAGTTACAGCTTTCCCCTCAAGATGCCTTTCGCTAAGACTGTGCTTGTGGAATTTGCAAAGTGATATTTGGAAACCCTTAGAGGGCTATCGTGGAAAAGGAAATATCTTCCGTTAAAAACTGAAAAGAGGCATTCTGAGAAACTACTTTGTGTTCTGATATTTCATTTCACAGAGTTACAGCTTTCTCCTCAAGAAGCCTTTCGCTAAGGCTCTTCTTGTGGAATTTGCTAAGTGATATTTGGAAGCCCATAGAGGTCTATGGTGAAAAAGGAAATTCTTCCGATAAAAAGTGGAAAGAGGCTTTCCAGGAAACTGCTTTGTGTTCTGTTAATTCATCTCACAGAGTTACAGCTTTCCCCTCAAGAAGCCTTTCGCTAAGATTGTTCTTGTGGAATTTGCAAAGTGATATTTGGAAGCCCATAAACGGCTCTTGTGAAAAAGGAAATATCTTCTGTTAAAAACTGGAAAGAAGCTCTCTGAGAAACAGCTTTGTGTTCTTTTAATTCATCTCACTGTTATACCTTTCCCCTCAAAAAGCCTTTCGCTAAGACTGTTCTTGTGGAATTTTCAAAGTGATCTTTGGAAGCCAATTGACGGCTACGGTGAAAAAGGAAATATCTTCAGTTAAAAACTGGAAAGAAGGTTTCTGAGAAACTGCTTTTGTCCTGTTAATTCATCTCACAGAGTTACAGATTTTCCCTCAAGAAGCCTTTCGCTAAGACTGTTCTTTTGGAATTTGAAAAGTGATATTTGGAAGCCCATAGAGGGGTTTGGTGAAAAAGGAAATATCTTCCGTTAAAAACTGGAAAGAAGCTTTCTGTGAAACTGCTTTGTGTTCTGTTAATTCATCTCACAGAGTTACAGCTTTCCCCTCAAGAAGACTTTCGCTTAGAGTGTTCTTGTGGAATTTGGAAGGTGATATTTGGTAACCCATAGGTGGCTATGGTGAAAAAGGAAATATCTTCAGTTAAAAACTGGAAAGAAGCTTTCTGAGAAACTGCTTTGTGTTCTGATAATTCATCTCACAGAATTACAGCTTTCTCCACAAAAATCCTTTCGCTAATACTGTTGTTGTGGAATTTTGAACGTGATATTTAGAAGCCCATAGAGGGCTATGGTAAAAAAGGAAATATCTTCAGTTAAACCTGGAATAAGCTTTCTGTGAAACTGATTTGTGTTCTGTTAATTCATCTCACAGAGTTACAACTCGCCCCTCAAGAAGCCTTTCGCTAAGACTGTTCTTGTGGAATTTGCAAAGTCTTATTTGGAAGCACATAGAGGGCTATGGTGAAAAAGGAAATATGATAAGACAAAAACTGGAAAGAATCTTTCTGAGAAACTGCTTTTTGTTCTGTTAATTCATCTCAGGAAGTTACATCTTTCCCCTCAAGAAGCCTTTCGCTAAGACTGTTCTTGTGAAGTTTGGAAAGTGATATTTAGAAGCCCTTAGACGTCTTTGATGAAAAAGGAAATAGCCTAAGATAAAAACTGAAAACAACTTTTCTGAGAAACTGCTTTGTGTTCTGTTAATTCATCTCACAGAGTTACAGATTTCCCCTCAAGAATCCTTTCGCTAAGACTCTTCCTGTGGAATTTGCAAAGTGATATTTGGAAGCCCATAGAGGGCTATGGAGAAAAAGGAATTATCTTCAGTTAAAAACTGGAAAGAAGCTTTCTGAGAAACTGCTTTGTGTTCTGTTAATTCATTTCAAAGAACTACAGCTTTCACCTAAATAAGGCTTTTGTAAGACTGTTCTTGTGGAATTATAAAAGTATTATTTAGAAGCCCATAGAGGGCTTTGTTGAAAAAGGAAATATCTTCCGTTAAAAACTGGAAAGAAACTTTCTGAGAAACTACTTTGTGTTTTGCTAATTCATCTCAAAGAGTTACAGCTTTCCCCCAAGAAGCCTTTCGCTAAGACTGTTCTTGTGTCATATGGAAAGTGATATTTGGAAGCCCATAGAGGGCTAAATGAAAAAGGAAATATCTTCGTTAGAAACTGAAAATAAGGTTTCTGAGAAACTTCTTTGTATTCTGTTAATTCATCTCACAGAGTTACAGCTTTCCCCTTAAGAAGCCTTTAGCTAAGACTGTTCTTGTGGAATTTAGAAAGTGATATTTAGAAGCCCCTAGAGGACTATGGTGAAAAAGGAAATATCTTCCGTTAAAAAGTGGAAAGAAGCTTTCTGAGAAACTGCTTTGTGTTCTGTGAATTCATCTCACAGAATTACAGCTTTCCCCTCAAGAAGCCTTTCGCTAAGACTGTTCTTGTGGAATATGCAAAGTGATATTTGGAAGCCGATAGAGGGGTATGGTGAAAACTGAAATATCTTTAATTAAAAACTGGAAAGAAGCTTTCTGAGAAACTGCTTTGTGCTCTGTTAATTCATCTCACAGAGTTACAGCTTGCCCCTCAAGAAGCCTTTTGCTAAGACTGTTCTTGTGGAATTTAGAAAGTGATATTTAGAAGCCCATAGAGGACTATGGTGAAAAAGTAAATAACTACAGTTAAAAACTGGAAAGAAGCTTTCTGAGAACCTGCTTTGTGTTCTGGTATTTCATCTCAAAGAGTTACAGCTTTTCCCTCAAGAAGCCTTTCGCTAAGACTGTTCTTGTTTAATTTGCAAAGTGATATTTGGAAGCCCATAGAGAGCTTTCGTTAAAAAGGAAATATCTTGAATTAAAAACTGGAAAGAAGCTTTCTGAGAAACTGCTTTGTGTTCTCTTATTTCGTTTCACAGAGTTACAGCTTTCCCCTCTGGAAGCCTTTCGCTAAGGCTGTTCTTGAGGAATTTACAAATTGATATTTGGAAGCCCATAGAGGGTTATGGCGTAAAAGGAAATATCCTAAGATAAAAACCGCAAAGACGCTTGCTGAGAAACTGCTTTGTGTTCTGTTAATTCAACTCAGAGAGTTACAGCTTTCCCCTCAAGAAGTCTTTCACAAAAACTGTTCTTGTGTAATTTGCAAAGTGATATTTGGAAGACCATAGAGGGCTACGTTGAAAAAGGAAATATAGTAAGATAAAATCCGAAAAGGAGCTATCTGAGAAACAGCTTTCTGTTCTGTTAATTCATCTCAAAGAGTTACAAATTTCCCCTCATGAGGCCGTTCACTAAGACTGTTCTTCTGAAATGTGGAAAGTGATATTTAGAATCTCATAGAGGGCTATGGTGAAAAAGGAAATATTTTCCGTTAAAAAGTGTAAAGAAGCTTTCTGATAAACTGCTTTGTGTTCTGTTAGTTCATCTCACAGAGTTACAGCTTACCCTTCAAGAAGCAGTTCACTGAGACTATTCTTGTGAAATTTGCAAAGTGATATTAGAAAACTCATAGAGGGCTATGGTAAAAAAGGAAATATCTTCTGTTAAAAACTTGAAAGAAGATTTTTGAGAAACTGCCGTGTGTTCTGTTAAAGCATCTCACTGAGTTACAGCTTTCCCCTCAAGAAGGCTTTTGCTAAGACTATTCTTGTGGGATTTGCAAAGTGATATTTGGAAGCCCATAGAGGTCTAAGGTGAAAAAGGAAATATCTTTCATTAAAAACTGGAAAGAAGATATCTGAGAAACTGATTTGTGTTCTGTTAATTCATCTCACAGAGTTACAGTTTTCCCCTCCAGAAGTCTTTCGCTTACACTGTTCTTGTGGAATTTGCAAAGTGATATTTGAAATCCCATAGAGGGCTATAGTGAAAAAGGAAATATCCTCCGTTAAAAACTGGAAACAAGATTGCTGAGAAACAGCTTTGTGTTCTGTTAATTCATCTCACAGAGTTACACCTTTCCCCTCCAGAAGCCGTTCACTAAGACTGTTCCTGTGGAATTTGCAAAGTGATATTTGGAAGCCCATAGAGGGCTAAGGTGAAAAAGGAAACGTCCTGAGATAAAAACTGAAAAGAAGCTTTCTGAGAAACTGCTTTGTGTTCTGTTAATTCGTCTCAGAGAGTTGCAGCTTTCCCCACCAGAAAACTTTCACTAACACTGTTCTTGTGGAATTTGCAAAGTGGTATTTGGAAGCCCAGAGAGAGCTATGGTGAAAAAGTAAATATCTTCAGTTAAGAAATGAAAAGAAGCTTTCCGAGAAACTGCTTTGTGTTCTATTAATTCATCTCAAAGAGTTACAGCTTTCCCCTCAAGAAGCCTTCCGCTAAGACTGTTTTTGAGGAATTTCCAAAGTGATATGTGGAAGCCCATAGAGAGCTATGGTGAAAATGGAAATATCCTAAGTAACTAACCGAAAAGAAGCTGTCTGAAAAATTGCTTTGTGTTCTGTTAGTTCTTCTCAAAGAGCTACAGCTTTCCCCTCCAGAAGCCGTTCACTAAGACTGTTTTGTGAAATTTGCGAAGTGATATTTGGAAACCCATAGAGGACTATGGTGAAAAAGGAAATATCTTCCGTTAAAAACTGAAAAGAAGTATTCTGAGAAAATTCCGTGTGTTCTGTTAATACGTCTCACTGAGTAACAGCTTTCCTCTCAAGAAGCCTTTCGCTAAGACTGTTCTTGTGGGATTTGAAAAGTGATATTTGGAAGCCCATAGAGGACTATTGTGAGAAAGGAAATATCTTCCGTTAAAAACTGGAAAGAAGGTTTGTGAGAAAATGCTTTGTGTTCTGTTAATTGAACTCACAGAGTTAGAGCTTTCCCCTCAAGAAGCCTTTCGCTAAGACTGTTCTTGTAGAATTTGCAAAGTGATATTTGGAAGCTCAAAAGGGCTATGGTGAAAAAGGAAATATCCTCAGTTAAAAACTGGAAAGAAGCTTTCTGAGAAACTGGTTTGTGTTCAGTTATTTCCTCTCACAGAGTTACAGCTTTCCCCTCAGGAAGCCGTTCACTAAGACTGTTCTTGTGGAATTGCAAAGTGATATTTTAGGCACATAGAGTGCAATGGTGAAAAAGGAAACATCCTAAGATAAAAACTGAAAAGAAGCTTTCTGAGAAACTGCTTTGTGTTCTGTTAATTCATCTCAAAGAGTTACAGGTTTTGCCTCAAGAATCCTTCCGCTAAGACTGTTTTTGTGGAATTTCCGAGGTGATATTTGGATGCCCATAGTAGGCTATGGTGAAAATGGAAATATCCTAAGATAAAAATCGAAAAGAAGCTGTATGAAAAGCTGCTTTTGTTTTGTTAGTTCACTCAAAGTGTTACAGCTTTTCCCACAAGAAGCCGTTCACTAAGACTGTTTTCTGAAATTTGCAAAGTGACATTTGGTAGCCCATAGAGGGTTAAGGTGAAAAAGGAAATATCTTCCGTTAAAAACTGGAAAGAACCATTCTGAGAAAATGCGGTGTGTTCTGTTAGTACATATCACCGAGTTACAGCTTTCCTCTCAAGAAGCCTTTCGCTAAGACTGTGCTTGTGGGATTTCCAAAGTGATATTTGGAACCCCTAGAGGGCTATAGTGAAAAAGGAAATATCTTCAGTTAAATACTGGAAAGAAGCTTTCTGAGAGACTGCTTTGTTTTCTGTTAATTCATCTCACAGAGTTACAGCTTCCCCCTCAAGAAGCCTTTCGCTAAGACTGTTCTTGTGGAATTTGCAAAGTGATATTTGGAAGCCCATAGAGAGCTATTTTGAAAATGGAAATATCCTAAGATAAAAACCGAAAAGAAGCTGTCTGAGAAACTGCTTTGTGTTGTGTTAGTTCATCTCAGTGTTACAGCATTCCCCTCAAGAAGCCCTTCACTAAGACTGTTCTTGTGAAATTTACAAACTGATACTTGTAATCCCATTGAGGGCTATGGTGAAAAAGGAAATATCTTCCTTTAAAAACTGGAAAGAAGCTTTTTGAGAAACTGCTTTTTGATCTGTTAATTCATCTCACAGAGTTACAGTTTTCGCCTCCAGAAGTTTTTCGCTAACACTGCCCTTGTGGAATTTGCAAAGTGATATTTTGAAGCCCATAGTGGGCTATGGTAAAAAAGGAAATATCTTCCGTTAAAAACTGGAAAGAACCTTTCTGAGAAACTGCTTTGTGTTTTTTTAATTTATCTCACAGAGTTACTACTTTCCTATCATGAAGCCGATCACTAAGACTGTTCTTTTGGAATATGCAAAGTGATGTTTGGAAGCCCATAGAGGGCTACGGTGAAAAAGGAAATATCCTAAGATAAAAACTGAAAAGAAGCTTTCTGAGAAACTGCTTTGTGTTCTGTTAATTCGTCTCCAGCGTTACAGCTTTGCCCTCAAGAAGCCTTTCGCTAAGAATGTTCTTGTGGAATTTGCAAAGTGATGTTAGAAGCCCGTAGAGGGCTATGGTGAAAAAGGAAATAACTTACGTTAAAAATTGGAAAGAAGCTTTCTGAGAAACTGACGTGTGTTCTGTTAAAATATCTCACCGAGTTACAGCTTTCACCTCAAGAAGCCTTTCGCTAAGACTGTTCTTGTGGGATTTGCAAAGTGATATTTGGAAGCCAATAGAAGGCTATGGTGAAAATGGAAATATCTTTCCTTAAATACTGGAAAGAAGATATCTGAGAAACTGCATTGTGTTCTGTTAATTCATCGCACAGAGTTACAGCTTTCCCCTCCAAAAGCCTTTCGCTAACACTGTTCTTGTGGAATTTGCGAAGTGATATTTGGAAGCCCATGGAGGACTATGTTGAAAAAGGAAATATCTTCCGTTAAAAACTGGAAAGAAGATTTCTGAGAACCTGCTTTGTGTTCTGTTAATGCATCACACAGAGTTACAGATTTCCCCTCCAGAAGCCTTTCGCTAAGACTGTTCTTGTGGAATTTGCAAAGTGATATTTGGAAGCCCGTATTGGGCTATGGTGAAAAAGAAAATATCTTCCGTTAAAAACTGGAAAGAACGTTTCTGAGAAACTACGTTGTGTTCTGTTAGTTAACCTCACAGAGTTTCAGCTTTCCTCTCATGAAGACTTTCACTAAGACTGTTCTTGTGGAATTTGCAAAGTGATATTTGGAAGCCCATAGACGGCTACGGTGAAAAGGAAATCTCCTAAGATAAAAATTGAAAAGAAGCTTTCTGAGAAATTGCTTCGTCTTCTGTTAATTCAACTCACAGAGTTACAGCATTCCCCTAAAGAAGCCTAACGCTAAGGGTCTTTCTGTGGAATTTGCAAAGTGATATTTGGAAGCACATAGAGGGCTATGGTGAAAAAGGAAAATCCTAAGATAAAATCTGAAAAGAAAATTTCTGAAAAACTGCTTTGTGTTGTTTTAATTCATCTCACAGAGTTACAGTTTTCCCCTCACGAAGTCGTTCACTAAGACTGTTCTTGTGTAATTTGCAAAGTGATATTTGGAAGCCCTTTGAGGCCTATGGTGAAAAAGAAAATATACTAAGAAAAAAACTGAAAAGAAGCTTTCTGAGAAACTGATTTGTGTTCTGTTAATTCCTCTCACAGATTACAACTTTCCCCTCAAGAAGACTTTCGCTAGGACTGTTCTTGTGGGATTTGCAAAGTGATATTTGGAAGTCCATAGAGGGCTATGGTGAAAAAGGAAATTTCTTTCGTTAAAAACTGGAAAGAAGATTTCTGAGAAATTGCTATTTGTTCTGTTAATTCATCTCACAGATTTACAGCTTCACCTCCAGAAGCCTTTCGCTTAGACTGTTCTTGTGGAATTTGCAAAGTGATATTTGGAAGCCCATAGAAGGCTATTTTGAAAAAGGAATTATCCTAAGATAGAAACTGAAAAGAAGCTTTCTGAGAAACTGCTTTGTGTTCTGTTAATTCAACTCACAGAGTTACAGCTTTCCCCTCAAGAAGCCTTTTGCTAATGCTGTTGTTGTGAAATTTTCAAAGTGATATTTATAAGCCCATAGAGGTCTATGGTGAAAAAGGAAATATCTTCCGTTAAAAACTGGAAAAAATCTTTCTAAGAATCTGCCGTGTGTTATGTTAATACATCTCACCGAGTTACAGCTTTCCCCTCAAGAAGCCTTTCGCTAAGACTGTTCTTGTGGGATTTACAAAGTGATATTTGGAGGCTCATAGAGGGCTACGGTGTAAAAGTAAATATATTCCGTTAAAAACTGGAAAGAAGATTTCTAGGAAACTGCTTTGAGTTCTGCTAAATCATCTCACAGAGTTACAGCTTTTCCCTCAAGAAGCCTTTCGATAAGACTGTTTTTGTGTAATTTGCAAAGTGATATTTGGAAGCCCTTTGAGGGCTTTGGTGAAAAGGAAATATCCTAAGATAAAAACTAAAAAGAAGCTTTCTGAGAAACTGCTTTGTGTTCTATTAATTCATCTCACAGAGTTACAGCTTATCCCTGCAGAAGACTTTCGCTAATACTGTTCTTGTGGAATTTGCAAATTGTAATTTGGAAGCCCATGAAGGGCTATGGTGAAATAGGAAATATTTTCCGTTAAAAACTGGAAAGAAGCTTTGAGAAACTGTTTTGTGTTCTGTTAATTCATCTTACAACGTTACAGCTTTCCCCTCAAGAAGCCGTTAACTATGACTGTTCTTGTTGAATTTGCAAAGTGAAATTTGGAATCCCATAGAGGGCTATGGTGAAAAAGGAAATATCTTCCGTTAAAAACCGAAAAGAAGCTCTCTGAAAAACTGCTTTGTGATCTGTTAGTTTATCTCACAGAGTTACAGCTTTTGCCTGAAGAAGCCTTTCGCTAAGACTGTTCTTGTGGAATTTGTAAAGTGATGTTTGGAAGCCCATAGAGGGATATGGTGAAAAAGGAAATATGTTCAGTTAAAAACTGAAAAGAAGCTTTCTGAGAAACTGCTTTGTGTTATCTTAGTTCATCAGACAGTGTTACAGCTTTCCTCTCAAGAAGTCGTTCACTAGGACTGTTCCTGTGAAATTTGCAAAGTGATATTTGGAAGCCCATAGAGGGCTATGGTGAAAAACGATATATCTTCAGTTAAAAACTGGAAAGAAACTTTCTGAGAAACTGCTTTGTGTTCTGTTAATTCATCTCAGAGAGTTACAGCTTTCCCCTCAAGAAGCCTTTCGCTAAGACTTTTCTTGTGGAATTTGCAAAGTGATATTTGGAAGCCCATAGATGGCTATGAAGTAAAAGGAAATATCCTTAGATAAAAAAAGAAAAGAAGCTTTCTGAGAAACTGCCTTGTGTTCTGTTAATTCATTACACTGAGTTACAGCTTTTCCCTCGAAAAGTCTTTCGATAAGACTGTTCTTGTGGGATTTGCAAAGTGATATTTGTAAGACCACAGATTGCTATGGTGAAAAAGGAAATATCTTCAGATAAAAACTGGAAAGAAGCTTTCTGAGAAATTGGTTTGTGTTCTGTTAATTAATCTCCAAGAGTTACAGCTTTCCCGTCAGGAAGCCTTTCGCTTAGCCTGTTCTTGTGGAATTTGCACAGTGATACTTGGAAGTCCATAGAGGGCTACGGTGAAAAAATAAATATCTTCCGTTAAAAACTGGAAAGAAGATTTGTGAGAAACTGCTTTGTGTTCTGTTAATTCATCTCACAGATTTACAGCTTTCCCCTCAAAAAGCCTTTCGCTAAGACGCTTCTGTGGAATTTCCAAAGTGATATTTTCTTTAATCCTCTACAGGGCTACAGTGAAAAAGGAAATATCATCCGTTAAAAACTTTAAAGAAGCTTTCTGAGAAACTGCTTTGGTTCTGTTATTTCAACTCACAGAGGTACAGCTGTCTCCTCAAGAAGCCTTTCGCTAAGGTTGTTGTTGTGGAATTTGCAAAGTGATATTAGGAAGCTCCTAGAGGGCTATGGTGAAAAAGGAAGTATCCTAAGATAAAAACTTAAAAGAAGCTTTCTGAGAAACTGCACTCTGTTTTCTTAATTGATCTCACGGAGTTATAGATTTCCCCAGAATCCTTTCGCTAAGACTGTTCTTGTGGAATTTGCAACATGATATTTGGAAGCCCGTAGAGGGCTATGGTGAAAACGGAAATATCTTCCGTTAAAAACTGGAAAGAAGATTTCTGAGAAACTCCTTTGTGTTTTGCTAATATATCTCATAGAGTTACAGCTTTCCCCTCAATAAGCCGATCACTAAGACTTTTCTTGTGGAATTTGTAAAGTGATACTTGGAAGCCAATAGAGGGCTATGGTGAAAAAGGAAATATCTTCCCTTAAAAACTGGAAATAAGCTTTCTGAGAATCTGCCATGTGTTCTCTTAATGCACCTCACCGAGTTACAGCTTAACCCTCAAGAAGACTTTCTCTAGGACTGTTCTTGTGGGATTTGCAAAGTGATATTTGGAAGTCCATAGAGGGCTATGGTGAAAAAGGAAATTTCTTCCGTTAAAAACTTGAAAGAAGATTTCTGAGAAATTGCTATTTGTTTTGTTAATTCATCTCACAGATTTACAGCATCACCTCCAGAAGCCTTTCGCTAAGACTGATCTTGTGGAATTTGCAAAGTGATATTTGGAAGCCCATAGAAGGCTATTTTGAAAAAGGAATTATCCTAAGATAGAAACTGAAAACAAGCTTTCTGAGAAACTGCTTTGTGTTCTGTTAATTCAACTCACAGAGTTACAGCTTTCCACTCAAGAAGCCTTTTGCTAAGGCTGTTGTTGTGAAATTTTCAAAGTGATATTTGTAAGTCCATAGAGGGCTATGGTGAAAATGGAAATATCTTCCGTTAAAAACTGGAAAGAAGCTTTTTGAGAATCTGCCGTGTGTTATGTTAATACATCTCACCGAGTTACAGCTTTACCCTCAAGAAGTCTTTCGCTAAGACTGTTGTTGTGGGATTTGCAAAGTGATAATTGGTGGCCCATAGAGGGCTACGGTGCAAAAGTAAATATATTCCGTTAAAAACTGGAAAGAAGATTTCTGAGAAACTGCTTTGAGTTCTGTTAAATCATCTCACAGAGTTACAGCTTCACCTCCAGAAGCCTTTCGCTAAGACAGTTCTTGTGGAATTTGCAAAGTGATACTTGGAAGCCCATTGAGGGCTTTGGTGAAAAAGGAAATATCCTAAGATAAAAACTAAAGAGAAGCTTTCTGACAAACTGCTTTGTGTTCTGCTAAAACATCTC
Source organism: Chlorocebus sabaeus (assembly GCF_047675955.1). Classification (NCBI taxonomy): domain Eukaryota; kingdom Metazoa; phylum Chordata; class Mammalia; order Primates; family Cercopithecidae; genus Chlorocebus; species Chlorocebus sabaeus. Next base: position 187,804 of record NW_027327471.1, on the reverse strand, counting down.
ACAGAGTTACAGCTTATCCCTCAAGATGACTTTCGCTAAGACTGTTCTTGTGGAATTTGCAAAGTGTAATTTGGAAGCCCCTGAAGGGCTATGGTGAAATAGGAAATATTTTCCATTAAAAACTGGAAAGAAGCTTTCTGAGAAACTGTTTTGTGTTCTGTTTATTCATCTCACAGCGTTACAGCTTTCCCCTCAAGAAGCCGTTAACTAAGACTGTTCATGTGGAATTTTCAAAGTGAAATTTGGAATCCCATATAGGGCTATGGTGACAAAGGAAATATCTTCTGTTAAAAACCGAAAAGATGCTCTCTGAGAAATTGCTTTGTGGTCTGTTAGTTCATCTCACAGAGTTACAGCTTTCGCCTGAAGAAGCCTTTCGCTAAGACTGTTCTTGTGTAATTTGTAAAGTGATATTTGTAAGCCCATAGAGGGCTACGGTGAAAAAGGAAATACCTTCAGTTAAAAACTGAAAAGATGCATTCTGAGAAACTGCTTTATGTTGTGATAATTCATCTCACAGACTTACATCTTTCTCCTCAAGAAGCGTTTCACTAAGACTGTTCTTGTGAAATTTGCAAAGTGATATTTGGAAACCCATAGAGGGCTATGGTGAAAAAGGAAATATCTTCAGTTAAAAACTGCAAAGAAAATTTCTGAGAAACTGCCCTGTGTTCTGTTAATTCATCTCACAGAGTTACAGTTTCCCCTCAAGAAGCCTTTCGCTAAGACTGTTCTTGTGGAATTTCCAAAGTAATATTTGGAGGCCCATAGTGTGCCATGGTGAAAAAGGAAATATCTTCAGTTAAAACTGGAAAGAAGCTTTCTGGGAAATTCCTTTGTGTTCTGTTAATTCATCTCACAGAGTTAAAGCTTCCCCCTCAAGTAGCTTTTCGCTAAGACTGTTCTTGTGGAATTTGCAAAGTGATATTTGGAAACCCCTAGAGGGCTATTGTGAAAAAAGAAATATCCTAAGATAAAAACTGAAAAGAAGCTTTCTGAAAAACTGCTTTGTGTTCTCTTAATTCATCTCAGAGTGTTACAGCTTACCCCTCAAGAAGCCTTTCGCTAATACTCTTCTTGTGGAACTTGCAAAGTGATATTTGGAAGCCCATAGAGGGCTATGGTGAAAAAGGAAATATCTTCAGTTAATACTGAAAAGAAGCTTTCTGATAAACTGCTTTGTGTTCTGTTAATTCATTTCACAGAGTTGCAGCTCTCCCCTCCAGAAGCCATTCGCTAAGACTTTTCTTGTGAAATTTCCAGAGTGATATTTGGTAGCCCATAGAGGGCTACGGTGAAAAAGGAAATATCCTAAAATAAAAAGTGAAAAGAAGCTTTCTGAGAAACTGCTTTGTGTTCTTTAATTTTTCTCACAAAGTTACAGCTTTTCCATCAAGAAGCCTTTTGCTCAGCCTGTTCTTGTGGAATTTGCAAAGTGATATTTCGAGGCCCAAAGAGTGCTATGGTGAAAAAGGAAATATACTCAGTTTAAAACTGCAAAGAAGTTTTCTGAGAAACTCCTTTGTTTTCTGTGAATTCATCACACAGAGATACAGTTTTCCCTCAAGAAGCCATTCGCTAAGACCGTTTTTTGGAAATTGCGAAATGATATTTGGAAGTGCATAGAGGGCTGTGGTGAAAAAGGAAATATCCTGAGATAAAAACGGAAAAGAAGATTTCTGAGAAAATGCCTTGTGATCTGTTAATTCATCTCACAGAGTTCCAGCATTCCCCTCAAGAAGCCTATCGCTAAGACTGTTCTCGTCGAATTTGCAAAGTGATATTTGGAAGCTCATAGAGGGCTACGGGGAAAAAGGAAATATCTTCAGCTGAACACTGGAAAGAAGCTTTCTGAGAAACTGCTTTCTGTTCTGTCAATTCATCTCACAGATTTGCAGCTTTACCCTCAAGAAGCCGTAGACTAAGACCGTTCTTGTGAAATTTGGAAAGTGATATTTGGAAGCCTATAGAGGGCTATGGTGAAAAAGAAAATATCTTCCGTTTAAAAATGAAAAGAAGCTTTCTGGGAAACTTCTTTGTGTTCTGTTCATTCATCGCAGAGACTTACAGCTTTCCCTTCAAAAAGCCATTCGCTAAGACTGTTCCTGTGGAATTTGCAAAGTGATAATTGGAAGCCCATAGAGGGCTACGGTGAAATTGAAATATCTTCCATTAAAAACTGGAAAGAAGCTTTCTGAGAAACTGCTTTGTGTTCTGTTAATTCATCTCACAGAGTTACACCTTGCCCCTCAAGAAGGCGTTCACTAAGTCTGTTCTTGTGAAATATGCAAAGTGATATTTGGAAGCCCAAGGAGTGCTATTGTGAAAAACGAAATATCTTCAGTTTGAAACTGCAAAGAATCTTTCTGAGAAACTCATTTGTGTTCTGTGAATTCATCTCACAGAGTTACAGCTTTCCCTCCAGAAGCCTTTCACTAAGACTGTTCTTGTGGAATCTGCGAAGTGATATTTGGAAGCCCATAGAGGGCTATGGTGAAAAAGGAAATATCTTCAGTTGAAAATTTGAAAGAAGCTTTCTGAGAAACTGCTTTGTGTTCTGTTAATTCATCCAACAGAGTTACAGTTTCCCCTCAAGAAGCCTTTCCCTAAGAATGTTCTTGTAGAATTTGCAAAGTGATATTTGGAAGCCCATTGAAGGCTATGGTGAAAATGAAATACCTTTCCTTAAAAACTGGAAAGAAGCTTTCTGAGACTGATTTGTGTTCTGCTAATTCATCTTAGAGTGTTACAGCATTCGCCTCAAGAAACGGTTCACTAAGTCTCTTCTTGTGAAATTTGCAAAGTGATATTTGGAAGCCCATAGAGGGCTATGGAGAAGAAGGAAATATCTTCAGTTAAAAACTGCAAAGAAGCTTTCTGAGAAACTGCTTTGTGTTCCGTTAATTCATCTCAGAGAGTTATAGCTTTCCCCTCAAGAAGCCATTTGCTAAGACTGTTCTTCTGGAATTTGCAAAGTGATATTTGGAAGCCCATAGAGGGTTATGGTGAAAATGAAATATCTTTTTTAAAAACTGCAAAGAAGTTGTCTGAGAAACTGCTTTGTGTTCTTTTAATTCGTCTCACAGAGTTACAGCTTTCCCCTCAAGAAGACGTTCACTAAGACTGTTCTTGTGAAATTTGCAAAGTGATATTTCGAAGCCCATAGAAGGCTACGGTGAAAAAGGAAATATCTTCCGTTTAAAACTGCAAAGAAGCTTTCTGAGAAACTGCGTTGTGTTTTGCTAATTCATCTCCCAGATTTGCAGCTTTCCCCTAAAGAAGCCTTTCGATAAAGCTGTTCTTGTGGAATTTGCAAAGTGATACATGGAAGCCTATAGAGGGCTATGGTGAAAAAGGAAATATCTTCAGTTAAAAATTGGAAAGAAGCTTTCTGAGAAACTTCTTTGTGTTCTGTTAATTCATCTCACAGAGTTACAGCATTCCCTTCAGGAAGCCTTTCGATGTGACTGTTCTTGTGGAATTTGCAAGGTGATATTTGGAAGCCCCTGGAGAGCTATGGTGTTTAAGGAAATATCTTCAGGTAAAAACTCCAAAGAAGATTTCTGAGAAAGCGCTTTGTGTTCTGTTAGTTCATCTCACACAGTTACAGCATTTCCCACAAGAAGCCTTTCACTAAGACTATTCTTGTGGAATTTGCAAAGTGATATTTGAAAGCCCATAGAGGGCTATGGTGAAAAAGGAAATATCTTCCGTTAAACACTGGAAAAGAGCTTTCTGAGAAACTTGTTTGTGTTCTGTTAATTCATCTCACAGAGTTACAGCTTTATCCTAACGAAGCCGTTCACTAAGACTGTTCTTGTGAAATTAGCAAGGTGATATTTTAAGCCCTTAGAGGGCTATGGTGAAAAAGGAAATATCTACAGTTAAAAACTGCAAGGAAGATTTCTGAGACACTGCTTTGTGTTCTGTTAATTCATCTCACAGAATTACAGCTTTCCCTTCAAGAAGCCTTTCGCTAAGACTGTTCTTGTGGAATTTGCAAAGTGATATTTGGAAGCCCATAGAGGGCTATGGCACAGAGTTACAGCTTTCCCCTCAAGAAGCCGTTGACTAAGACTGTTCTTGTGGAATTTGCAAAGTGATATTTTAAACCAATAGAGGGATATGGTGAAAAAGGAAATATCTTCCGTTAAAACCTGGAAAGAAGCTTTCTGAGAAACTGCTTTGTGTTCTCTTAATTCATCTCGGAGAGTTAGAGCTTTCCCCTCAAGAAGCGTTTCGCTAAGTCTGTTCTTGTGGAATTTACAAAGTGATATTTGGAAGCCCATAGAGGGCTACGGTGAAAAAGGAAATATCTTCCGTTAAAAACTGGATAGAAGTTTTCCGAGAAACTGCTTTGTGTTTTGTTAATACATCTCACAGAGTTACAGCTTTCCCCTCAATAAGCCGTTCACGAAGACTGTTCTTGCAAATTTGAAACGTGATATTTGGTAGCCCATGGAGGGCTATGGTGTAAAAGGAAATATCTTCAGTTAAAAACTGCAAAGAAGATTTCTGAGAAACTACTTTGTATTCTGTTAATTCATTTCACAGAGTTACAGCTTTCCCCTCAAGAAGCCATTCGCTAAGACTGTTCTTGTATATTTTGCAAAGTGATATTTTTGAAGTCCATAGAGGGCTATGGTGAAAAGGATATATCTTCCGTTAAAAACTGCAAAGAAGCTTTCTGATTAACTGCTTTGTGTTCTGTTAATTCATTTCACAGAGTTATAGCTTTCCCCTAAAGAAGCCATTCGCTAAGACTGTTCTTGTGGAATTTGCAAAGTGATATTTGGAAGCCCATAGAGGGCTAGGGTGAAAATGAGATATCTTCCGTTAAAATCTGCAAAGAAGATTTCTGAGAAACTGCTTTATATTCTGCTAATTCATCTCACAGTGTTATAGCTTACCCCTCAAGAATCCTTTCGCTACGGTTGTTCTTGTGGAATTGGCAAAGTGATATTTGGAAACTCACAGAGGGCTATGGTGAAAAAGTAATTATATTCAGTTAAAAACTGGAAAGAAGCTTTCTGAGAAACTGCTATGTGTTCTGTTAATTCATCTCACAGAGTTGCAGCTTTCCCCTCAGGAAGCCTTTCGCTAAGAGTGTTCTTGTGGAATTTGCAAAGTGATATTTGGAAGCCCATAGAGGGCTATGGTGAAAAAGGAATTATCCTAATATAAGAACTGAAAAGAAGCTTTCTGAGAACCTGCTTCGTGTTCTGTTAATTCATCTCACAGGGTTACAGCGTTCCAGTCAAGATGTCTTTCGCCAAGACAGATCTTGTGGAATTTTCAAAGTGATATTTGGAAGCCCATAGAGGGTTATGGTGAAAAAGGAAATATCTTCAGTTAAAAACTGGAAAGAAGCTTTCTGAGAAACTGCTTGGTGTTCGGTTAATTCATCGCACAGAGTTGCAGTTTTCTCCTCAAGAAGCCTTTCGCTAAGACTGTTCTTGTGGAATTTGCAAAGTGATATTTGTAAGCCCGTAGAGGGCTATGGTGAAAAAGGAAATATCTTCAGTTAAAAAATGGAAAGAAGCTTTCTGAGAAACTGCTTTATGTTCTGTTAATTCATCTCACAGAGTTACAGCTTTCAACTCAATAAGCCTTTCGCTAAGAATGTTCTTGTGGAATTTGCAATGTGATATTTGGAAGCCCATGGAAGGCTATGGTTAAAGAGGAAATATCTTCCAATAAAATCTGGATAGAATCTTTCTGAGAATCTGCCTTGTGTTCTGTTAATTCATCTCACGGAGTTACAGCTTCCCCCTCAAAAATCCTTTCGCTAAGACTGTTCTTGTGGAATTTGCAAAGTGATATTTGGAAGCTCCAGGGGACTATGTTGAAAATGAAATATCTTCCGTTAAAAACTGGATAGAAGCTTTCTGAGAAACTGCTTTGTGTAATATTAATTCATTTCACAGAGTTACAGCTTTACCCTCAAGAAGCCATTCGCTAAGACGGTTCTTGTGGAATTTGCAAAGTGATATTTGGAAGCCCATAGAGGGCTATGGTGAAAAACGAAATATCCTAAGATAAAAACTGAAAAGAAACTTTCTGAGAAACTGCTTTGTGTTTTGTTAATTCATCTCACAGAGTTACAATTTTTCCCTCAAGAAGCCTTTCGCTAAGAATGTTCTTGGGGAATTTGCAAACTGATATTTGGAAGACCATAGAAGGCTATGGTGAAAAAGGAAATATCCTAAAATAAAAACTGACAAGGAGCTTTCTGAGAAACTGCTTTGTGTTCTATTAATTCATTTCACAGTGTTACAGCTTTCCCCTTAAGAAGCGTTTCACTAAGACTATTCTTGTGGAATTTGCAAAGAGATTATTGGAAGCCCATTGAGGGATATGGTAAAAAAGGAAATATCTTCCGTTAAAAACTGGATGGAAGCTTTCTGAGCAACTGCTTTGTGTTCTGTTAATTCATCTCACATTGTTACAGCTTCCCCCTCAAGAAGCCGTTGGCTAAGATTCTTCTTGTGGAATTTACAAAGTGATATTTGGAAGCCCATAGCGGGCTACGGTGAAAAAGGAAACATCTTCAGTTAAAGACTGGAAAGAAGCTTTCTGAAAACTGCTTTGTGTTCTGTTAGTTCATCTCACAGAGTTACAGCTTTCCCCTCAAGACGCCTTTCGCTAAGACTGTTCTTTTGGAATTTGCAAAGTGATATTTGGAAGCCCAAAGGGGTCTATGTTGAAAAAGGAAGTATCCTAAGATAAAAACTGATAAGAAGCTTTCTGGTAAAGTGTTTTGTGTTCTGCTAATTCATGTCACAGAGTTACAGCTTTATCCTCAAGAAGCCTTTCGCTAAGACTGGTCTTGTTGAATTTACAAAGTGATATTTCGGAGCCCTTAGAGGGCTATAGTGAAAAAGGAAATATCTTTAGTTAAAAACTGGAAAGAAGCTTTCTGAGAAACTGCTTCATGTTGTGTTAATTCAACTCACAGACTTACAGCTTTCTCCTCAAGAACCCGTTCACTAAGACTGTTCTTGTGAAATATGCAAAGTGACATTTGGAAGCCCATACCGCCTATGGAGAAAAAGGAAATATCTTCAGTTAAAAACTGTAAAGAAGCATTTTGATAAACTGTCCTGTGTTCTGTTAATTCATATCACAGAGTTACAGCTTTCCCCTCAAGAAGTCCTTCGCTAAGACAGTTCTTGTGGAATTTCCAAAGTGATATTTGGAAGCATATATTTGGCAGGGGTGAAAAAGGAGACATCTTCAGTTAAAACTGGAAAGAAGCTTTCTGAGAAACTGCTTTGATTTGTCATAATCCATCTCACAAAGTTACAGTTTTCCCCTCAAGAAGCCGTTCACTAAGACTGTTCTTGTGAAATTTGCTAAGTGATATTTGGAAGCCCAAAGAGGGCTATGGTGAAAAAGGAAATACCTTGGGTTAAAAACTGGAAAGAAACTTTCTGAGAATCTTCTTTGTGTCCTGTTAATTCATCTTACAGAGTTACAGCTTTTCCCTCAAGAAGGCTTTCGCTAAGATTGTTCTTGTGGAATTTGCAAAGTGATATTTGGAAGCCCATAATGGCTATGGTGAAAAAGAAAATGTGTTTAATTAAAAATTGCAAAGAAGATTTCTGAGAAACTGCTTTGTGTTCTGTTAATTCATGTCACATGGTTACAGTTTTACCCTCAAGAAGCCTTTCGCTAAGACTGTTCTTGTGGAATTTGAAAAGTGATATTTGGAAGCCCGTGGTGTGTTATGGTGAAAATGGAATATCTTCCGTTAAAAACTGGAAAGAAGCTTTCTGAGAAACTGCTTTGTGTTCTGTTAATTCATCACACAGAGTTATAGCTTCCCCCTCAGGAAGTCTTTCGCGAAGACTGTTCTTGTGCATTTTGCAAAGTGATATTTGGAAGCCCATAGAGGGCTAGGCTGAAAAAGGAAATATCCTATGATAAAAACTGAAAAGAAGCTTTCTGAGAAAGTGCTTTGTGTTCTGCTAATTCATATCACAGAGTTACAGCTTTCCCCTCAAGAAGCGTTTTACTAAGACTCTTGTCGAATTTGCAAAGTGATATTTGGAAGACAATAGAGGGCTATGGTGAAAAAGGAAATACCTTCAGTTAAAGACTGAAAGGAAGCTCTCTGAGAAACTGCTTTGTATTCTGTTAATTCATCTCACAGAGTTTAAGCTCTCCCCTCAAGAAGCCATTCGGTAAGACTGTTCTTGTGGAATTTCCAAAGTGATATTTGGAAGTCCATAGAGGACTATGGTGAAAAAGGAAATATCCTAAAATAAAAACTGAAAAGAATCATTCTAATAAACTGCTTTGTGTTCTGTTATTTCTTATCACAGAGGTACAGCTTTTCCCTTAACAAGCCTTTCGCTAAGACTGTTCTTGTGTAATTTGCAAAGTGATATTTGGAAGCCAATAGAGGTCTATGGTGAAAAGGGAAATATCTTCCGTTAAAAACTGGAAAGAAGCTTTCTGAGAAACTGCTTTATGATGTGTTAATTCATCTCACAGATTTACAGATTTCTCCTCAAGAAGCGTTTCAATAAGACTGTTCTTGTGAAATTTACAAAGTGATATTTGGAAGCCCATAGAGGGCTATGGTGAAAAAGAAAATATCTTCAGTTAAAAACAGGAAAGAAGCTTTCTGAGAAACTGCTTTGTGTTTTGATAATTCATCTCACAGAGTTTCAGCATTTCCTTCAAGAAGCCTTTCGTTAAGACTGTTCTTGTGGAATTTGCAAAGTGATATTTGCAAGCCCCTGGAGGGTTATGGTGAAAATGAAATATCTTCCGTTAAAAACTGGAAAGAAACTTTCTGAGAAACTGCTTTGTGTTCTGATAATTCGTCTCACCGAGCTACAGCTTTCCCCTCAAAAAGCCATTCGCTAAGACTGTTCTTGTGGAATTTCGAAAGTGATATTTGGAAGCCCATAGAGGGCTATGGTGAAAAAGGAAATATCTTCAGTTAAAACTGCAAAGAAAATTTCTGAGAAACTGCCCTGTGTTCTGTTAATATCATCTCACAGAGTTACAGCTTTCCCCTCAAGAAGCCTTTCGCTGAGACTGTTCTTGTGGAATTTCCAAAGAAATATTGGGAAGCCCAAAGTGGGCCATGGTGAAAAAGGAAATATCTTCATTTAAACTGGAAAGAAGCTTTCTGGGAAATTGCTTTGTGTTCTGTTAATTCATCTAACAGAATTACAGCTTCCCCTTCAAGTAGCTTTTCGCTAAGACTGTTTTTGTGGAATTTTCAAAGTGATATTTGGAACCCCCTAGAGGGCCACGGTGAAAAAAGAAATATCCTAAGATAAAAACTGAAAAGAAGCTTTCTGAGAAACGGCTTTGTGTTCCGTTAATCATCTCACAGAGTTACAGCTTTCCCCACATGAAACGTTTCGCTAAGACTGTTCTTGTGGAATTTGCAAAGTGATACTTGGAAGCCCATAGAGGGCTATTGTGAAAAAGGAAATATCTTCCGTTAAAAACTGGAAAGAAACTGTCTGAGAAACTGCTTTGTGTTTTGTTAATTCATCTCACAGAGTTACAGCTTTCCCCTTAATACTCCTTTCGCTAAGTCTGGTCTTGTGGAATTTGCAAAGAGATTTTTGGAAACCCTTAGAGGGCTAGGGTAAAAAAGGAACCATCTTCCGTTAAAAACTGGAAAGAAGCTTTCTGAGAGACTGCTTTGTGTTCTGTTATTTCATCTCACAGAGCTAAACTTTCCCCTCAAGAAGGCGTTCCCTAAAACTGTTCTTGTGGAATTAGCGAAGTGATATTTGGAAGCCCATAGAGGGCTATGGTGAAACAGGAAATATCTTCCGTTAAAAACTGGAAATAAGCTTTCTGAGAAACTGCTTTGTGTTTTGTTAGTTCATCTCGCAAAGTTACAGCTTCCCCCTCAAGAAGCCTTTCGATAAGATTCTTCTTGTGGAATTTCCAAAGTGATATTTGAATGCCCATAGAGTGCTACCGTGAAAAAGGAAATATCTTCAGTTAAAGACTGAAAAGAAGCTTTCTGAAAACTGCTTTGTGTTCTGTTAATTCATCTCACAGTGTTACAGCTATCATCTCAGGAAGCCATTCGCTAACACTGTTGTTGTGTAATTTCCAATGTGATATTTGAAAGCCCAAGAAGGCTATGGTGAAAAAGGAAATATCCTAAGGTAAAAACTGAAAAGAATCTTTCTGAGAAACTGCTTTGTGTTCTGTTAATTTTTCTGACAGAGTTACAGTTTTCCCCTCAGGAAGCCTTTCGCTAAGACTGTTCTTGTGGAATGTTCAAAGTGATATTTGGAAGCCCATAGAGGGCTATGGTAAAAAGGAAATATCTTCCGTTAAGAACTGGAAAGAATCTATCAGAGAAACTGCTTTGTGTTGTGTTAATTCATGACACAGAGTTACAGCTTTCCTCTCAGATAGCCGTTAACTAAGACTGTTCTTTTGAAATTTGCAAAGTGATAATTCGAAGCCCATAGAGGGTTATGGTGAAAAAGGAAATATCTTCAGTTAAAAACTGGAAAGAAGCTTTCTGAGAAACTGCTTTGTGTTCGGTTAATTCATCTCACAGAGTTGAAGCTTTCCCCTCAAGAAGCCTTTCGCTAAGAGTGTTCTTGTGGAATTTGCAAAGAAATTTTTGGAAACCCCTAGAGAGTTAGGGTAAAAGGGAACCATCTTCCATTAAAAACTGGAAAGAAGCTTTCGGAGAAACTGTTTTGTGTTGTGTTAATTCATCTCACAGAATTACAGCATTCCCCTCAGGTAGCCGTTAACTAAGACTGTTCTTTTGAAATTTGCAAAGTGATAATTCGAAGCCCATAGAGGTTTATCGTGAAAAAGGAAATATCTTCAGTTAAAAAGTGGAAAGAAGCTTTCTGAGAAACTGCTTTGTGTTCGGTTAATTCATCTCACAAAGTTACAGCTTTCCCCTCAAGAAGCCGTTAACTAAGACTGTTCTAGTGGAATTTGCAAAGTGATATTTGTAAGCCCATAGAGGGAAATGGTGAAAAAGGAAATATCTTCAGATAAAAACTGGAAAGAAGCTTACTGAGAAACTGCTTTTTGTTCTGTTAATTCATCTCACAGAGTTACAGCCTTCAACTCAAGAAGCCTTTCGCTAAGACTGTTCTTGTGGAATTTGCAATGTGATATTTGGAAGCCCATGGAGGGCTATGGTGAAAAAGGAAATATCTTCCATTAAAATCTGGAAAGAAGCTTTCTGAGAATCTGCCTTGTGTTCTGATAATTCATCTCACAGAGTTACAGCTTCCCCCCCAAAAAACCCTTCGCTAAGACTGTTGTTGTGGAATTTGAAAAGTGATATTTGGAAGCTCCAGAGGGCTATGTTGAAAAGGAAATATCTTAAGTTAAAAACTGGAAAGAAGCTTTCTGAGAAACTGCTTTGTGTAATGTTAATTCATCTCACAGAGTTACAGCTTACCCCTCAAGAAGCCGTTAACTAAGACTGTTCTTGCGAAATTTGCAAGGTGTTATTTGGAAGCCCATTTTGGGCTATGGTGAAATAAGAAATATCCTAAGATAAAAACTGAAAACAAGTTTTCTGAGAAACGGCTTTGTGTTCTGTTAATTCATCTCACAGAGTTACAGCTATCCCCACAAGAAGCCATTCGATAAGACGGATCTTGTGGAATTTGCAAAGTGATATTTGGAAGCCCATAGGAGGCTATGGTGAAAAATGAAATATCCTATGATAAAAACTGAAAAGAAACTTTCTGAGAAACTGCTTAGTGTTCTGTTAATTCATCTCACAGAGTTACAACTTTCCCCTCCAGAAGCCTTTCACTAAGACTGTTTTTGCGGAATTTGCAAAGTGATGTTTGGAAGACCATAGAGGGCTATGGTGAAAAAGGAAATATCCTAAAATAAATACTGAAAAGAAGCTTTCTGAGAAACTTCTTTGTGTTCTGTTAATTCATCTCAGAGAGTTACAACTTTCCCCTTAAAAAGCCATTCCCTAAGACTGTTCTTGTGGAATTTGCATAATGATATATGGAAGCCCTTAGAGTGCTATGGTGATAGAGGAAATATATTCAGTTAAAAACTGGAAAGGAGCTTACCGAGAAACTTTTTTCTGTTCTGTCAATTCATCTCACAGAGTTCCAGCTTTCCCCTCAAGAAGACGTAGACTAAGACAGTTCTTGTGAAAATTGGTAAGTGATATTTGGAAGCCCATAGAGGGCAATGGTGAAAAAGGAAATATCTTCAGTTAAAAACAGCAAAGAAACTTTTGAGAAACTGTTCTGTGTTCTGTTAATTCATCTTACAGAGCTAAAGCATTGCCATCAAGAAGCTTTTCGCTAAGACTGTTCTTCTGGAATTTGCAAAGTAATATTTGGAAACCCATAGAGGGCTATGGTGAAAAAGGAAATATCTACAGTTAAAAATTGGAAATAATCTTTCTGAGAGACTGCTTTGTGTTCTGTTAATTCATCTCACAGAGATACAGCTTTCCATTCAAAAAGCTTTTCGCTAAGACTGTTCTTGTTGCATATGCAAAGTGATATTTGGAAGCCCATAGAGGGCTATGGTGAAAAAGAAAATATCTTGCGTTAAAAACTTCAAAGAAGATTTCAGAGAAACTTCTTCGTGTTCTGTTGATTCATCTCACAGAGTTACAGCTTTCCCCTCAAGAAGCCTGTCGCTAAGTCTGTTCTTATGGAATTTGCATTGTGATATTTGGAAGCCCATAGAGGGCTATGGTGAAAATGAAATATCTTCCGTTAAAAACGGGAAATAAGTTTTCTGAGAAACTGCTTTGTGCTCTGTTAATTCATCTCACAGAGTTACAGCTTTCCTCTTAAGAAGCCTTTCGGTAAGACTGGTCTTTTGGTATTTGCAAAGTGATATTTGCAAGCCCTTAGAGGGCTGTGGTGAAAAAGGAAATATCCTAAGATAAAAACTGGAAAGAAGTTTTCGGAGAAACTGCTTTGTGTTCTGTTAATTCATTTCACAGAGTTACATCTTTCCCCTCAAGAAGCCTTTCGTTAAGAGAGTTCTTGTGGAATTTGCAAAGTGATATTTGGAAGCCCCTTGAGGGCTATGGTGAAAATAATATATCTTCCTTTAAAAACTGGAAAGAGGGCCGGGTGCGGTGCCTCAAGCCTGTAATCCCAGCACTTTGGGAGGCCGAGACGGGTGGATCACGAGGTAAGGAGATCGAGACCATCCTGGCTAACATGGTGAAACCCCGTCTCTACTAAAAATACAAAAAAATAAGCCGGGCGAGGTGGCGGGCGCCTGTAGTCCCAGCTGCTCGGGAGGCTGAGGCAGGAGAATTGCGCGAACCCGGGAGGCGGAGCTTGCAGTGAGCAGAGAGCAGGCCACTGCACTCCAGCCTGGGTGACAGAGCGAGACTGCGTCTCAAAAAAAAAAAAAAAAAAAAAAAAAAAAAACTGGAAAGAAGCTTTCTGAGAAACTGCTTTGTGTTCTATTAAATCATCTCACAGAGTTACAGCATTCCGTTCAAGAAGCCGTTCAGTAAGACTGTTCTTGTGAAATTTGCGATATTTGGAAGCCCAAAGAGGTCTCCGGTGAAAAAGGAAATATCTTTCGTTAAAAACTGCAAAGAAGCTTTCTGAGAAACTGGTTTGTGTTCTGTTAATTCATCTCACAGAGTTACAGCTTTCCCCTTCAGAAGACTTTCGCTAAGAATGTTTTTGTGGAATTTGCAAAGTGGTATTTGGAAGCCCACAGAGGGTTATGGTGAAAACGGAAAAACTTTCCGTTTAAAACTGTAAAGAAGCTTTCTAAGAAACTGCTTTGTGTTCTGTTAATTCATCTCACAGAGTTACAGCATTCCCCTCAAGAAGCCTTTCGCTAAGACTTTTCTTGTGCAATTTGCAAAGAGATATTTGGAAGCTCCTAGAGGGCTATGGTGAAAAAGGAAATATCTTCAGTTATAAAATTTAAAGAAGCTTTCTGAGAAACTGCTTTGTGTTCTGTTAATTCATCTCAGAGAGTTACAGCTTTCCCTTCAAGAACTTTTTCGCTAAGACTGTTCGTGTGGAATTTGCAAAGTGATATTTGGAAGCCCATAGATGGCTATGGTGAAAAAGAAAATATCTTCCGTCAAAAACTGGAAAGAAGCTTTCTGAGAAACTGCTTTGTGTTGTGTTAATTCATCTCAGAGAGTTACATCCACCCCTGAGGAAGCCTTTCGCGAAGATTGTTCTTCTGGAAATTGGAAAGTGATATTTGGAAGCCCATAGAGGGCTATTGTTAAAAAGGAAATATCTTTAGTTAAAAACTGCAAAGTAGATTTCTCAGAAACTGCTTTGTGTTCTGTTAATTCATCTCACAGCGTTACAGCATTCCCCTCAAGAACTCTTTGACTAATACTGCTCTTGTGGAATTTGCAAAGTGATATTTCGAAGCCCAGAGAGGGTTACGGTGAAAAAGGAAATATCTTCAGTTAAAAACTGGAACGATGCATTTTGAGAAACTGTATTGTGTTCTGTTAATTCATCTCACAGAGTTACAGCTTTCGCCTCAAGAACTCATTGACTAAGACTGCTCTTGTGGAATTTGAAAAGTGATATTTCGAAGCCCATAGCGGGCTATAGTGAAAAAGGAAATATCCTAAGATAAAAACTGAAAGGAAGCATTCTGAGAAACGGCTTTGTGATTTGTTAATTCATCTCACAGGGTTAAAGCTTTCCCTTCAAGAAGCCTTTCGCAAAGGGTCTTCTTGTGGAATTGGCACAGTGATATTTGGAATCCCATAGAGGGCTATGGTGAAAAAGGAAATATCTTCATTTAAAAATTGGAAAGAAGCTTTCTGTGAAACTGCTTTTTGTTCTGTTAATTCATCTCACAGAGTTAAATCTTTCTCCTCAGGATGCCTTTCGCTAAGACTGTTCTTGTGGAATTTGGAAACTGATATTTGGAAGCCCATAGAGGACTATGGTGAAAAACGAAATATCTTTCGTTAAAAACTGGAAAGAAGCTTTCTGAGCAACTACTTTGTGTTCTGTTAATTCATCTCACAGAGTTACAGCTTTCCCCTCAAGAAGGCTTTCGTTAAGACTGTTCTTGTGGAATATGGAAAGTGATATTTGGAAGGCCATAGAGGGCTATGGTGAAAAAGGAAATATCTTCCGTTAAAAACTTGAAAGAAGCTTTCTGAAAAACTCCTTTATGTTCTGTTAATTCATCTCACCGAGTTACAGCTTTCCCTTCAAGAAGCCTTTCGCTAAGCTTGTTCTTGTGCATTTGGAAAGTAATATTTTGAAGCCCATAGAGGGGTGTGGTGAAAAAGTAAATATCTTTAGTTACAAATTTGAAAAAATTTTTCTGAGAAACTACTTTGTGCTCTGTTAATTCATCTCACAGTGTTACAGTTTTCCCTTCAAGAAGCCTTTCGCTAAGACTGTTCTTGTGGAATTTGCAAAGTGATATTTGGAAGCACAGAGAGGTCTAGTTTAAAAAAGGAAATACCTTCAGTTAAAAACTGGAAAGAAGTTGTCTGAGAAACTGCTTTGTGTTCTGTTCATTCTTCTCACAGAGTTACAGCTTTCCCCTCAAGAAACCTTTTGCTAAGACTGTTGTTGTGGAATTTGCAAAGTGATATTTGGAAGCCCATAGAGTGCTATGGTGAAAAAGGAAATATCTTCCGTTAAAAACTGGAAAGAAGCTTTCTGAGAAACTGCTTTGTGTTCTGTTAATTCATCTGAAACAATTACAGCTTTCCCTTCAAGAAGCCTTTCGCTATGGCTGTTCTTGTGGAATTTGGTAAGTGATATTTGGAAGTCCACATGGGGCTAGGGTGAGAAAGGAAATATCTTCAGTTAAAAACTGGAAAGAAGCTGTCTGAGAAACTGCTTTGTGTTCTGTTCATCCTTCTCACAGAGTTACAGCTTTCCCCTCAAGAAAACTTTTGCTAAGACTGTTCTTGTGAGATTTGCAATGTGTTATTTGGAAACCCATAGAGGTCTTTGGTGAAAAAGGGAATATCCTAAGATAATAACTGAAAAGAAGCACTCTGAGAAACTGCTTTATGTTTCGTTAATTCACCTCACAGAGTTACAGCTTTCCCCTCAAGAAGCCTTTCGCTAAGACTGTTCTTGTGGAATTTTCAAAGTGATATTTGAAAGCCCGTAGAGGGCTACGGTGAAAAAAGAAATATCTTCCTTTAAAAACTGGAAAGAATCTTTTGAGAAACTGCTTTGTATTCTGTTATTTCAACTCACAGAGTTACAGCCATCCCCTCAAGAAGCCTTTCGCTAAGACTGTTCTTCTGGAACTTGCAAAGTGATATTTCGAAGCCCAAAGTGGTCTAGGGTGAAAAGGAAATATCATCAGTTAAAAACTGGAAAAAAGCTATCTGAGAAACTGCTTTGTGTTCTGTTAATTCATCTCACAGAGTTACAGCTTTCCCTTCTAGAAGCCTTTCGCTAAGAGAGGTCTTGTGGAATTTGCAAAGTGATACTTGGAAGCCCATACTGGGCTACGGTGAAAAAGGAAGCATCCTAAGTTAAAAACTGAAAAGAAACATTTTGAGAAACTGCTTTGTGTTCTGTTAATTCATCTCACCGAGTTACTGCTTTCCCTTCAAGATGCCTTTATCTAAGGCTGTTCTTGTGGAATTTGCAAAGTGATATTTGGAAGCCCATAGAGGGCAATGGTGAAAAAGGAAATATCTTCCGGAAAAACTGGAAAAAAGCTTTCTGAGAAACTGCTTTGTTTTCTGTTAATTCATCTCACCGAGTTACAGGTTTCCCTTCAAGAATCCTTTCGCTAAGGCTGTTCTTGTGGAATTTGGTAACTGATATTTGGAAGCCCTTAGAGGGCTATGGTGTAAAAAATAAATATCTTTAGTTAAAAACTGGAAATAATCTTTCTGAGCAACTGCTTTGTGTTCTGTTAATTCCTCTCACAGAGTGACTGCTTTCCCCTCAAGAAGCCTTTCGCTAAGACTGTTGTTGTGGTATTTGCAAAGTGATATTTGGAAGTCCCTAGAGGGCTATGGTGAAAAAGGAAATATCTTCCGTTAAAAACAGGAAAGAAGCTTTCTGAGAAACTGCTTTGTGTACATTGAATTCTTCTCACAGAGTTACAGCTTTCCCCTGAAGAAGCCTTTTGCTAAGACTGTTCTTGGGGAGTTTGCAAAGTGATATTTGGAAGCCCCTAGAGGGCTATGGTGAAAAAGGAAATATCTTCCGTAAAAAACTGAAAAGAAGCTTTCTGAGAAACTCCTTTGTGTTCGGTTAATTCATTTTACAGAGTTACAGCTTTCCATTCAAGAAGCCTTTCGCTAAGGCTGTTTTTGTGGAGTTTGGAAAGTGATATTTGGAAGCCCATAGAGGGCTACGGTGAAAATGGAAATATACTAAGTTAAAAAGTGAAAAAAAAAAAAATTCTGAGAAACTGCTTTGTGTTCTGTTAATTCATGATATAGAGTTACAGATTTCCCTTCAAGAAGCCTTTCGCCAAGGCTGTTCTTGTGGAATTGGCAAAGTGATATTTGGAAGCCCATAGAGTGCTAGGGTGAAAAGTGAATATCTTCAGTTAAAAAATGGAAAGAAGCTGTCTGACAAACTGCTTTGTGTTCTGTTAATTCATCTCACAGAGTTACACATTTCCCCTCAAGAAGCCTTTCGCAAAGACTGTTCTTGTGGAATTTTCGAAGTGATATTTGGAAGCCCCTAGAGGGCTGTGGTGAAAAACGAAATATCTTCCGTAAAAAACTGGAAAGAAGCTTTCTGAGAAATTGCTTCGTGTTCTGTGAATTCATCTCACCGAGGTACAACTATCCCTTCAAGAAGCGTTCCGCTAAGGCTGTTCTTGTGAAATTGGCAAAGTGATATTTGGAAGCCCATAGAGGGCTATGGTGAAAAGGAAATATGTTTATTTAAAAAATGGGAAGTAGCTTTCTGAGAAACTGCTTTGTGTTCTGTTAATTCATCTAACAGAGTTACAGCTTTCCCCTCAAGAAACCTTCCGCTAGGACTGTTCTTTTGGAATTTGCAAAGTGATATTTGGAAGCACATAGAGGGCTATGGTGAAAAAGGAAATATCTTCTGTTAAAAACTGGAAAGAAGCTTCCTGAGAAACTGCTTTGCGTTCTGTTAACTAATCTCACAGAGTTACAGCTTTCCCTTCAAAAAGCCTGTCGCAAGGGCTGTTCTTGTGGAATTTCTAAAGTGATATTTGGAAGCCCATAGAGGGCTACGGTGAAAAAGGAAATATCTTCAGTTAAAAACTGGAAAGAAGTTGTCTGAGAAAGTACTTTCGGTTCCGTTAATTCACCTCACAGAGTTACAGCTTTCCCTCAAAAATCCTTTCGCTAAGACTGTTCTTGTGGAATTTGCAAAGGGATATTTGGAAGCCCTTCGAGGGCTATGGTGAAAAAGGAAATATCTTCAGTTAAAAACTGGAAAGAATCTTTCTGAGAAACTGCTTTGTGTTCTTTTAATTCATTTCACAGAGTTACTGCTTTCCCCTCAAGAACCCTTTCGCTAAGACCGTTCTTGTGGTCTTTGCAAAGTGGTATTTGGAAGTCCCCAGAGGGCTATGGTGAAAAAGGAAATATCTTCCGTTAAAAACTGGAAAGAAGCTTTCTGAGAAACTGCTTTGTGTTATGTGAATTCTTCTCACCGAGTTATAGCTTTCCACTCAAGAAACTTTTTGCTTAGACTGCTCTTGTGGAGTTTGCAAAGTGATATTTGCAAATCCTTAGAGGGCTATGGTGAAAAATTAAATATCTTCCGTAAAAAACTGGAAAGAAGCTTTCTGAGAAACTGCGTTGTGTTCTGTTACTTCATCTCACAGAGTTACAGCTTTCCTTTCAAGAAGACTTTTGCTAAGGCTCCTCTTGTCGTGTTTGGAAAGTGATATTTGGAAGCCCATAGAGGGCTATGGTGAAAATGGAAATATCTTCCGTTAAAAAAGGGAAAGAAGGTTTCTGAGAAACTGCTTTGTGTTCTGTTAATTCATCTAACAGAGTTTCTGTGTTCCCCTCAAGAAGCCTTTCGCTGAGACTATTATTGTGGAATATGCAAAGTGATATTTGGAAGCCCATAGATGGCTACGGTGAAAAAGGAACTATCTTCCGTTAAAAACTGGAAAGAAGCTTTCTTTGAAACTACTTTGTGCTCTGCTAATTCATCTCACAGAGTTACAGCTTTCCCCTCAAGAAGCCTTTCGCTAAGACTCTTCTTGTGGAATAGGCAAAGTGATATTTGGAAGCCCGAAGAACGCTATGGTGAAAAAGGAAATATTTTCCGTTAAAATCTGGAAAGAAACTTTCTGAGAAACGACTTTGTGTTCTGTTAATTCATCTCTCAAAGTTACTGCTTTCCCCTCAAGAAGTGTTTCGTTAAGACTGTTCTTGTGGAATTTGCAAAGTGATATTTGGAAGCCCATAGAGGGCTATGGTGAACAAGTAAATATCATACGTTAAAAACTGGAAAGAAGCTTTCTGAGAAACTACTTTTGTTCTCTTAATTCATCTCACAGATTTACAGCTTTCCTCTCAAGAAGTCTTTCACTAAGACAGTTCTTGTGTAATTTGCAAAGTGATATTGGGAAGCCCATAGAGGGCTTCGGTGAAAAAGGAAATATCCTAAGTTAAAAACTGAAAAGAAGCTTTCTGAGAAACTGCTTTGTGTTCTGTTAATTCATGTCACAGAATTACAGCTTTCCCTTCAAGAAGCCTTTCGCTAAGGCTCTTCTTGTGGAATTGGCAAAGTGATATTTGTAAGCCCATAGAGGGCTTTGGTGAAAAAGGAAATATCTTCCTTTAAAAACTGGAAAGAGGCTTTCTTTGAAACTACTTTGTGTTCTGTTAATTCATCTCACAGAGTTACAGATTTCCCCTCAAGAAGCCTTTCGCTAAGACTGTTCTTGTGGAATTGGCAAAGTGATATTTGGAAGCCCTTTGAGGGCTATGGCGAAAAAGGAAATATCTTCCGTTAAAAACTGGAAAGAAACTTTCCGAGAAACTGCTTTGTGTTCTGTTAATTCATCTCACAGAGTTACAGCTTTCCCCTCAAGAAGCCTTTTGCTAAGGCTGTTCTTGTCTTGTTTGGAAAGTGATATTTGGAAGCCCATGGAGTGCTTCGGTGAAAAAGGAAATATCTTTCGTAAAAAACTGGAAAGAAGCTTTCTGAGAAACTGCTTTGTGTTCTGTTAATTCATCTCACAGAGTTACAGCTTTCCCTTCAAGAAGCCTTTCGCTAAGACTGTAATTGTGGAATATGCAAAGTGATATTTGGAAGCCCACAGAGGGCAATGGCGAAAAAGGAAATATCTTCTGTTAAAAACTGGAAAGAAGAATTCTGAGAAACTGCTTTATGTTCTGTTAATTCATCTCACAGAGTTACTGCTTTCCCCTCAAGAGGCCTATCTCTAAGACTTTTCTTGTGCAATTTGCAAAGTGATATTTGTAAGACCATAGAGGGCTATGGTGAAAAAGGAATTATCTTCCGTTAAACACTGGAAGGAAGCTTTCTGAGAAACTGCTTTGTGTTCCGTTAATTTAACTCACAGAGTTACAGCTTTCCCCTCAAGAAGCGTTTTGCTAAGACTGTATTTGTGGAATTTGCAGAGAGATATATGGAAGCCCATAGAGGGCTGTGGTGAAAAAGGAAATACATTTCATAAAAAACTGGAAAGAAGCTTTCTTAGAAACTGCTTTGTGTTCTCTTAATTCATCTCACAGAGTTACAGCTTTCCCTTCAAGAAGTCTTTCACTAAGGCTGTTCTTGTGGAATATGCAAAGTGATATTCGGAAGCCCTTAGAGTACAATGGTGAAAAAGGGATTATCTCCAGTTAAAAACTGGTAAGATCCTTTCTGAGAAACTGCTTTGTGTTCTGTGAATTCATCTCACAGAATTACAGCTTTACCATCAAGAAGCCTTTCGCTAAGACTGTTCTTGTGGAATTTGCAAAGTGATATTTGGAAGACCATAGAGGGCTATTTTGAAAAAGGAAATATCTTAAGTTAAAAACTGGAAAGAAGCTGTCTGAGAAACTGCTTTGTGTTCTGTTAATGCATCTCACAGAGTTACAGCTTTCCCCTTAAGAATCCTTTCGCTACGACTGTTTTTGTAGAATTTGCAACGTGATATTTGTAAGCCCTTAGAGGGCTACGGTGAAAAAGGAAATATCTTCCGTTAAAAACGGGAAAGAAGATTTCTAACAAACTGCTTTGTGTTCTGTTAATTCACCTCACAGAGTTACAGATTTCCCCTCAAGAAACCTTTCGCTAAGAATGTTCTTGTGGAATTTGCAAAGCGATATTTGGAAGCCCATAGAAGGCTATGGTGAAAAAGGAAATAGCCTCCGTTAAAATCTGGAAAGAAATTTTCTGAGAAACTGCTTTGTGTTCTCTGAACAGCCTTCCTTAATGAAGCCTTTCACTACGGTTGTTCTTGCGGAACTTGCAAAGTGATATTTGGAATCCCAAAGGGGGCTATGAAGAAAAAGGAAATATCTTCAGTTAAAAAGTGGAAAGAAGCTGTCTGGGAAACAGCTTTGTGTCGTTTTCATTCATCTCACAGAGTTACACCTTTCCCCTCAAGAAGAGTTTCGCTAAGACTGTTCTTGTGGAATTGGAAAAGTGATATTTGGAAGCCCATAGAGGGCTACGGTGAAAAAGGAAGATTTTCAGTTAAAAACTGGCAAGAAGCTGTCTGAGAAACTGCTTTGTGTTCTGTAAATTCACCTCACAGAGTTACAGCTTTCCCCTCAAGAAGCCTTTAGCTAAAACAGTTCTTGTCTATTTTTCAAAGTGATAATTGGAAGCCCATAGAGGGCTTTGGCGAAAAAGAAAATATATTCCGTTAAAAACGGGAAAGAATCTTTCCGAGAAACTACTTTGTGTTCTGTTAATTTATCTCGCAGAGTTACACATTTCCCCTCAAGAAGCCTTTCACTAAGACTGTTCTTGTGAAATTTGCAAAGTGATATTTGGAAGCCCATAGAGGGCTATGGTGAAAATGATAATATCCTAAGATAAAAAACGAAAAGAAGCTTTCTGAGAAACTACTTTGTGTCCTGTTAGTTCATCTCACAAAGTTACAGCATTCCCCTCAAGAAGCCCTGCACTAAGACTTTTCTTGTGGAATTTGCAAAGTGATATTTGGATGCCCATAGGGGGCTAAGGTGAAAAAGGAAAAATATTCTGTTAAAAACTGGAAAGAAGATTTCTGAGAAACTGTTTTGTGTTCTGTTGATTCATCTCACAGAGTTACAGCTTTCCCCACCAGAAACCTTTCGCTAAGACTGTTCTTGTGGAATTTGCGAAATGGTATTTGGAAGCCCATAGAGAGCTACGGTGAAAAAGGAAATATCCTCAGATAAAAACTGAAAAGAAGCTTTCTGAGAAACTGCTTTGTGTTCTGTAAATTCAACTCACAGATTTACAGATTTAGCCTCAAGAAGCCTTTTGCTAAGGCTGTTGTTGTGGAAATTGCAAAATGATATTTGGGAGCCCATAGATGGCAATGGTGAAAAAGGAAATATCTTCAGTTAAAAACTGGAAAGAAGGTTTCTGAGAGACAGCTTTGTGTTCCATTAATTAATCTCACAGAGTTACAGCTTTCCCCTCAAGAAGCCTTTCGTTAAGACTGTTCTTGTGGAATTTGCAAAGTGATATTTGGAAGCCCATAAAGGGCCATGGTGAAAAAGGAAATATCTTCAGTTAAAACCTGGAAGGAAGATTTCTGAGAAACTACTTTGTGTTCTGTTAATTCCTCTCAGAGACTTACAGAATTCCCCTCATGAAGCCTTTCCCTAAGACTGTTCCTGTGGAATTTACAAAGTGATATTTGGAAGCCCGCAGAGGGCTATGGTGAAAAAGGAGATATCCTAAGATAAAAACAGAAAAGAACCTTTCTGAGAAACTGCTTTGTGTTCTGTCAATTTATTTCACAGAGTTACCGCTTTCCCCTCAAGAAGACTTTCGCGATGGCGGTTCTTATGCAATTTGCAAAGTGATCTTAGAAGCCCGTAGAGGGCTATGGTGAAAAAGGAAATAACTTACACTAAAAATTGGAAAGAAGCTTTTTGAGAAACTGATGTGTGTTCTGTTAAAACATCTCACCGAGTTACAGCTTTCACCTCAAGAAGCCTTTCGCTAAGACTGTTCTTGTGGGATTTGCAAAGTGACATTTGGAAGCCCATAGAGGGCTATGGTGAAAAAGGAAATATATTTCGTTAAAAACTGGAAAGAAGATTTCTAAGAAACTGCATTGTGTTCTGTTAATTCATCTCGCAGAGTTACAGCTTTCCCCTCCAGAAGCCTTTCGATAACATTGTTCTTGTGAAATTTGCAAAGTGATATTTGGAAGCCCGTATAGGGCTATGGTGAAAAAGTAAATATCTTTCGTTAAAAACTGGAAAGAAGATTTCTGAGAAACTGCATTGTGTTCTGTCAATTCATCTCGCAGAGTTACAGCTTTCCCCTACAGAAGCCTTTCGCTAACACTGTTCTTGTGGAATTTGCAAAGTGATATTTGGAAGCCCATAGAGGGCTATGGTGAAAAGGAAATCTCCTAAGATAAAAATTGAAAAAAAGCTTTCTGAGAAACTGGTTTGTGTTCTGTTAATTCATCTCACAGAGTTACAGCGTTCCCCTCAAGAAGCCTAACGCTAAGGGTCTTTCTGTGGAATTTGCAAAGTGATATTTGGAAGCCCATAGAGGGCTATGGTGAAAAAGGAACTATGTTCCGTTAAAAACTGCAAAGAAGATTTCTGACACACTGATTTGTATTCTGTTAATTCATCTCACACAGATACAGCTTTCCCCTCCAGAAGCCTTTCGCTAAGACTGTTCTTGTGGAATTTGCATATTGATATTTGGAAGCCCACAGAGGGCTATGGTGAAAAAGGAAAATCCTAAGATAAAAACTGAAAAGAAGCTTTCTGAGAAACTGCTTTGTGTTGTGTTAATTCATCTCACAGAGTTACAGCTTTCCCCTCAAGAAGTCGTTCACTAAGACTGTTCTTATGAAATTTGCAAAGTGATATTTGGAAGCCCTTTGAGGCGTATGGTGAAAAAGGAAATATACTAAGAAAAAAACTAAAAAGAAGCTTTCTGAGAAACTGATTTGTGTTCTGTTAATTCCTCTCACAGATTATAGCTTTCACCTCAAGAAGCGTTTCGTTAAGACTGTTCTTGTGGAAATTGCAAAGGGATATTTGGAAGCTCCTAGAGGGTTATGGTGAAAAAGGAAGTATCCTAAGATAAAAACTTAAAAGAAGCTTTCTGAGAAACTGCACTGTGTTTTCCTAAATGATCTCACGGAGTTTTAGATTTCCCCTCCAGTAGCCTTTCGCTAGGACTGTTCTTGTGGGATTTGCAAAGAGATATTTGGAAGTCCATAGAGGGCTATGGTGAAAAAGGAAATTTCTTCCGTTAAAAACTGTAAAGAAATTTTCTGAGAAATTGCTATTTGTTCTGTTAATTCATCTCACAGAGTTACAGCATCACCTCCAGAGGCCTTTCGCTAAGACTGTTCTTGTGGAATTTTCAAAGTGATATTTGGAACCCCTTTGAGGGCTTTGGTGAAAAAGGAAATATCCTAAGATAAAAAATAAAAAGAAGCTTTCTGAGAAACTGCTTTGTGTTCTGTTAATTCATCTCACAGAGTTACAGCTTATCCCTCCAGAAGACTATCGCTAACACTGTTCTTGTAGAAATTGCAAAGTGTAATTTGGAAGCCCATGAAGGGCTATGGTGAAATAGGAAATATTTTCCGTTAAAAACCGGAAAGAAGCTTTCTGAGAATCTGTTTTGTGTTCTGTTAATTCATCTCACAACGTTACAGCTTTCCCATCAAGAAGCCGTTAACTAAGACTGTTCTTGTGGAATTTGCAAAGTGAAATTTGGAATCCCATAGAGAGCTATGGTGAAAAAGGAAATATCTTCCGTTAAAAACAGAGAAGAAGCTCTCTGAGAAACTGCTGTGTGGTCTGTTAGTTCATCTCACAGAGTTACAGCTTTCGCCTGAAGAAGCCTTTCGCTAACACTGTTCTTGTGGAATTTGTAAAGTGATATTTGGAAGCCAATAGAGGGCTATGGTGAAAAAGGAAATATCTTCAGTTAAAAACTGAAAAGAAGCTTTCTGAGAAACTGCTTTGTGTTCTGTTAGTTCATCTCACAGAATTACAGCTTTCCCCTCAAGAAGCCGTTCACTAGGACTGTTCCTGTGAAATTTGCAAAGTGATATTTGGAAGCCCCTAGAGGGCTATGGTGAAAAACGAAATATCTTCAGTTAAATACTGGAAAGAAACTTTCTGAGAAACTGCTTTGTGTTCTATTAATTCATCTCAGAGAGTTACAGCTTTCCCCTCAAGAAGACTTTCGCTAAGACTGTTCTTGTGGAATTTGCAAAGTGATATTTCGAAGCCCATAGAGGGCTATGAAGAAAAAGGAAATATCCTTAGATAAAAAAAGAAAAGAAGCTTTCTGAGAAACTGCTTTGTGTTCTGTTATTTCATTTCAGAGAGTTACAGCTTTTCCCTCAAAAAGCCTTTTACTAAGACTGTTCTTGTGGGATTTGCAAAGTGATATTTGGAACACCATAGAGTGCTACGGTGAAAAAGGAAATATCTTCAGATAAAAACTGGAAAGAAGCTTTCTGAGAAATAGGTTTTTGTTCTGTTAATTAATCTCGAAGAGTTACAGCTTTCCCCTCAAGAAGCCTTTCGCTAAGACTGTTCTTGTGGAATTTGCACAGTGATAGTTGGAAGCCCATAGAGGGCTATGGTGAAAAAGTAAATATCTTCCGTTAAAAACCGGAGAGAAGATTTCTAAGAAACTGCTTTGTGTTCTGTTAATTCATCTCACAGAGTTACAGCTTTCCCCTCAAGAAGCTTTTCGCTAAGATGCTTCTTGTGGAATTTCCAAAGTGATATTTTTTTTAATAATCCTCTAGAGGGCTACGGTGAAAAAGGAAATATCATCCGTTAAAAACTGGAAAGAAGCTTTCTGAGAAACTGCTTTTTGTTCTGCTATTTCAACTCACAGAGTTTCTGTTTTCACCTCAAGAAGCCAGTCACTAAGACTCTTCTTGTGGAATTTGCAAAGTGATATTTGGAAGCCCATAGAGGGCCATGGTGAAAAACGAAATATCTAAAGATAAAAAGTGAAAAGAAGCTTTCTGAGAAACTGCTTTGGTTCTGTTAATTCAACTCACAGAGGTACAGCTTTATCTTCAAGCAGACTTTCGCTAAGTTTGTTGTTGTGGAATTTGCAAAGTGATATTTGGAAGCACATAGAGGGCTATGGTGAAAAAAGAAATATCTTCAGTTAAAATCTGAAAAGAAGCTTTCTGAGAAACTGCTTTGTGTTCTGTTAATTCATCTCCCAGAGTTACAGCTTTCCCTTGAAGAAGCCTTTCGTTAAGACTGTTTTTGTGGAATTTGCAAAGTGATATTTGGAAGCACATAGAGGGCTACGGTGAAAAATGGAAATATCCCGAGATAGAAACCTAAAAGAAGCTTTCTGAGAAACTGCTTCGTGTTCTGTGAGTTCATCTCACAGAGTTACAGCTTTCCCCTCAAGAAGTCGTTCACTAAGACTGCTCTTGAGAAATTTGTAAAGTGATATTTGGAAGCCCATAGAGGGCTACAGTGAAAAAGGAAATATCTTCAGTTAAAAACTGGAAAGAAGCTTTCTGAGAAAATGCCGTGTTTTCTGTTAATATATCTGACCGAGTTACAGATTTCCCCACAAGAAGCCTTTCGCTAAGACTGTTCTTGTCGGATTTGCAAAGTGATATTTGGAAGCCCATAGAGTGCTATCGTTAAAAAGGTAATATCATCAGTTAAAAACTGGAAAGAATCTTTGGGAGAAACTGCTTTGTGTTCTGTTAATTCATCTCACAGAGTTACAACCTTCCCCTCCAGAAGCCTATCGCTAAGACTGTTCTTGTGGGATTTTCAAAGTGACATTTGGAAGCCCGTAGAGGGCTAGGATGAAAAAGGAAACATCTTCTGTTAAAAACTGGAAAGAAGTTTTCTGAGAAACTGCTTTGGGTTCTGTTTATTCATCTCACAGAGTTACAGCTTTCCCCTAAGGAAGCCTTTCGCTAAGACTGTTCTTGTGGAATTTCCAAAGTGACATTTGGAAGTCCATAGAGCGCTAAGGTGAAAAAGGAAACATCTTCTGTTATAAACTGCAAAGAAGCTTTCTGAGAAACTGCTTTGTGTTCTGTTAATTCATCTCAGAGAGTTACTACTTTTGCCTCCAGAAACCTTTCGCTAAGACTGTTGTTTTGGAATTTGCAAAGTGATATTTGGAAGCCCATACAGGGCTATGGTGAAAAAGGAAATATCCTAAGATAAAAACTGAAAAGAAGCTTTCATAGAAACTGCTTTGTGTTCTCTTAATTCATCTCACAGAATTACAGCTTTCCCCTCCAGAAGCCTTTCACTAAGACTGTTCTTGTGGAATTTGCAAAGTGATATTTGGAAGCTCATAGAGGGCTACGGTAAAAAAGGAAATATCTTCAGTTAAAAAGTTGAAAGAAGCATTTTGAGACACTGCTTTGTGCCCTGTTAATTCATTTCACAGAGTTACATCTTTCCCCTCAGGAAGCCTTTCGCTAAGACTGTTCTTGTGGAATATGCAAAGTGATATTTGGTAGCCCATAGAGGGCTATGGTGAAAAAGGAAATATCTGCATTTAAAAACTTGAAAGAAGCGTCTGAGAAACTGCGTTGTGTTCTGTTAATTCATCTCACAGAGTTACAGCTTTCTCTTCAAGAAGCCATTCGCTAACACTGTTCTTGCGGATTTTCCAAAGTGATATTTGGAAGCCCATAGAGGGCTATGGTGAAAAAGGAAGAATCATAACATAAAAACTGAAAAGAAGCTTTCTGAGGAACTGCTTTGTGTTCTGTTAATTCATCTCACAGAGTTACAGCTTTCCCTTCAAAAAGTCTTTATTAAGACTGTCCTTGTGGAATTTGCAAAGTGATATTTGGAAGCCCATGTAGGGCTATGGTGTAAAAGGAATTATCTTCCGTTAAAAACTGTAAAGAAGCTTTCTGAGAAACTGCTTTGTGTTCTGTTAATTCATCTCACAGAGTTACAGACTTCCCCTCAAGAAGACTTTCACTGAGATTGTTCTTGTGGAATTTCCTAAGTGATATTTGGAAGCCCATAGAGGGCTATGGTGAAAATGAAATATCTCCCTTTAAAAACTGAAAAGAAGCTTTCTGAGAAACTGCCTTGTGTTCTGTTAATTCATCTCTCATAGTTACAGATTTCCCTTTAGTAAGCCTTTCGCTAAGACTGTTTTGTGGAATTTGCAATGTGATATTTGGAAGCCCATAGTGGGCTATGATGAAAAAGGAAACATCCTAAGATAAAAACTGGAAAGAAGCTTTCTGAGAAACTGCTTTGTGTTATGTTAATTCATCTCACAGAGTTACAGATTTCCCCTGAAGAAGACTTTCGATAAGACAGTTCTTGTGAAATTTGCAAAGTGATATTTGGAATCCCGTAGAGGGCTATGGTGAAAAAGAAAATATCTTCCGTTAAAAACTGGAAAGAAGCTTTCTAAGAAACCGCTCTGTGTTCTGTTAATTTATCTCACAGAGTTACAGCTTCCACCTCAAGAATCCTTTTGTAAGATTGTTCTTGTAGAATTGGCAAAGTGATATTTGGAAGCCCATAGAGCGCTATGGTGAAAAAGGAAATATCTTCTGTTAAGAACTGCAAAGAAGCTTTCTGAGAAACTGCTTTGTGTTCTGTTAATTCATCTCACAGAGTTACATCTTTCCTCTTAAGAAGCATTTCGCTAAGACTGTTCTTGTGTAATTTGCAAAGTGATATTTGGGAGCCCCTTGATGTCTATGGTGAAAAAGTAAATATCTTCAGTAAAAAACTGAAAAGGAACTTTCTGAGAAACTGCTTTGTGTTCTGTTAATTCAGCTGACAGAGTTACAGCTTTCCCCTCAAGAAGCCCTTCGCTAAGGGTGTTCTTGTAGAATTTGCAAAGTGATATTTGGAAGCCCTAGAGGTCTCTAGTGAAAAAGGAAATATACTAAAATAAAAACTGTAAAGAAGCTTTCTGAGAAACTGCTTGTGTTCTCTTAATTCATCTCACAGAGTTACAGTTTTCCCCTCAAGAAGCCTTTCGCTGTGACTGTTCTTTTGGAATTTGCAAAGTAATATTTGAAAGCCCATAGAAGGCTCTGGTGAAAAAGGAAATAGTTTCAGTTAAAAACTGGAAAGAAGCTTTCTGAGAAACATCTTTGTGTTCTGTAAATTCATCTCACACATTTACAGCTTTACTCCCAAGAAGCCTTTGTCTAATAATGTTCTTGTGGAATTTCCAAAGTGATATTTGTAAGCCCACAGAGGACTATGGCGAAACAGGAAATATTTTCTGTTAAAAACTGGAAAGAATCTTTCTGAGAAACTGCTTTGTGTTCTGTTAATTCTTCTCACAGAATTACAGCTTTCCCTTCAAGAAGCCTTTCGCTAAAGCTGTCTTGTGGAATTTGCAAAGTGATATATTGAAGCACATAGAGGTCTATGGTGCAAAAGGAAATATCCTAAGGTAAACCTGAAAAGAAGCTTTCTGAGAAACTGCTCTGTGTTCTGTTAATTCATCTCAGAGAGATAAAGCGTTCCGTCAAGAAACCTTTCGCTAAGACTGTTCTTGTGGCATTTGCAAAGTGATATATTGAAGCACATAGAGGGCTATGGTGCAAAAGGAAATATCCTAAGATAAAAACTGAAAAGAAGCTTTATGAGAAACTGCTTTGTGTTCTTCTAATTCATCTCAGAGGGTTACAGCTTTCGCCTCAAGAAGCCTTTGGCTAAGACTGTTCTTTTGGAATTTGAAAAGTGATATTTGTAAACCCATAGAGGGCTATGGTGAAAAAGGAAATACCTTCAGTTAAAAACTGAAAAGATTTCTGTCAAACTGCTTTGAGTTCTGTTAATTCATCTCACAGAGTTACAGCTTTCCCTCAAGAAGCCTTTCGCTAAGACTGTTCTTGTGGAATTTGCAAAGATATATTTGGAAGCCCATAGCGGGCTATGGTGTAAAAGGAAATATATTCGGTTAAAAACAGGAAAGAAGCTTTCTGAGAAACTGCTTTGTCTTCTGTTAATGCATCTGACAGAGTTACAGCTTTCCCCTAAAGAAGCCTTTCGCTAAGAATGTTCTTGTGGAATTTCCAAAGTGATATTTGGAAGCCCGTAGAGGGCTATGGTGAAAAAGGAAATATCCTAAGATAAAAACAGAAAAGAAACTTTATGAGAAAGTGCTTTCTGTTCGGTTAATTCATCTCACAGAGTTTCAGATTTCCCCTCAAGAAGACTTTTTCCACGACTGTTCTTGTGGAATTTGCAAAGTGATACTTGGAAGCCCTACAGGGTTATGGTGAAAAGGAAATATCTTCCGTTAAAAACTGGAAAGACGCTTCCTGAGAAACTGCTTTGTGTTCTGTTAATTCATCTCACAGAGCTACAGGATTCCCCTAAAGAAGCCTTTCGCTACGACTGTTCTTGTGGAATTTGAAAAGTGACATTTGAAAGCCCATAGAGTGCTATTTTGAAAAAGGAAATATCCTAAGATAAAACTGAAAAGAAGTTTTATGAGAGACGGCTTTGTGTTCTGTTAATTCATCTCACAGACTTACAGCTTTCCCCTCAAGAAGTCATTTGCTAAGTCTGTTCTTGTGGAATTTGCAAAGTGATATTTGGAAGCCCATAGAGGGCTATGATGAAAAAGGAAATATCCTAAGATAAAAACTGAAAAGAAGCTTTCTGAGAAACTGCCTTGTGTTCTGCTATTCACTTCACAGAGATACAGCTTTCCCCTCTAGAAGCCTTTTGCTAAGACTGTACTTGTGGAATTTGCAAAGTGATAATTGGAAGCACATAGAGGGCTACGGTAAAAAAGGAAATATCTTCAGTTAAAAACCTGAAAGAAGCATTTTGAGAAACTGCTTCGTGTTCTGTTAATTCATTTCACAGAGTTACATCTTAACCCTCAGGAACCCTTTCGCTAAGACTGTCCTTGTGGAATTTGCAAAGTGATATTTGGAAGCCCATAGAGGGCTATGGTGAAAAAGGAAATATCTTCCGTTAAAAACTGTAAAGAAGCTTTCTGAGAAACTGGTTTGTGTTCTGTTAATTCATCTCATAGAGTTACAGATTTCCCCTCAAGAAGACTTTCGCTAAGATTGTTCTTGTGGAATTTCCTTAGTGATATTTGGAAGCCCATAGAAGGCTATGGTGAAAATGAAATATGTCCCTTTAAAAACTGGAAAGAAGCTTTCTGAGAAACTGATTTGTGTTCTGTTAATTCATCTCTCATAGTTACACATTTCCCTTCAGGAAGCCTTTGCTAAGATTGTTTTGTGGAATTTTCATTGTGATATTTGGAAGCCCATAGTGGGCTATGGTGAAAAAGGAAATATACTAAGATAAAAACTGATAAGAAGCTTTCTGATAAAGTGTTTTGTGTTCTGCTAATTCATCTCACAGAGTTACAGCTTTCATCTCAAGAAGCCTTTCGCTAAGACTGGTCTTGTGGAATTTGCAAAGTGATATTTTGGAGCCCTTAGAGGGCTATGGTGGAAAAGGAAATATCTTTAGTTAAAAACTGGAACGAAGCTTTCTGAGAAACTGCTTTTTGTTTTTTTAATTCATTTCACAGAGTTACAGCTCTCCACTCAAGAAGCCATTCGCTGAGACTGTTCCTTTGGAATTTCCAAAGTGATATTTGGAAGCCCATTGAGGGCTATGGTGAAAAAGGAAGTATCCTAAGATAAAAACTGAAAAGAAGCTTTCTGAGAAACTGCTTCATGTTGTGTTAATTCAACTCACAGTCTTACAGTTTTCTCCTCAAGAAGCCGTTCACTAAGACTGTTCTTGTGAAATTTGCAAAGTGATATTTGGAAGCCCATAGAGGCCTATGGTGAAAAAGGAAATATCCTCAGTTAAAAACTGGAAAGAAGCTTTCTGAGAAACTGTCCTGTGTTCTGTTAATTTATCTCACAGAGTTACAGTTTTCCCGTCAAGAAGTCTTTCGCTAAGATAGTTCTTGGGGAATTTCCAAAGTGATATTTGGAAGCCCATATTGGGCAGTGGTGAAAAAGGAAATAACTTCAGATAAAACTGGAAAGAATCTTTCTGAGAAACTGCTTTGTTTTGTGATAATTCACCACACAGAGTTACCGCTTTCCCCTCAAGAAGCCGTTCACTAAGACTGTTCTTGTGAAATTTGCAAAGTGATATTTGGAAGAACAAAGAGGGCTATGGTGAAAAAGGAAATATCTTCCGTTAAAAACTGGAAAGAAACTTTCTGAGAAACTTCTTTGTGTCCTCTTTTTTCATCTCACTGAGTTACAGCTTTTAACTCAAGAAGGCTTTCGCTACGTATGTAATTGTGGAGTTTGCTACGTGATATTTGGAAGCCCATAGACGGCTATGGTGAAATAGAAAATATCTTCAATTAAAAACTGCAAAGAAGATTTCTGAGAAACTGCTTTGTGTTCTGTTAATTCATGTCAAGGAGTTACAGCTTTACCCTCAAGAAGCCATTCGCTAAGACTGTTCTTGTGGAATTTGAAAAGTGATATTTGGAAGCCCCTGCATGGTTATGGTGAAAATGAAATATCTTCCGTTCAAAAATGGAAAGAAGCTTTCTGAGAAACTGCTTTGTGTTCTGTTAATTCATCTCCAAGAGTTACAGTTTCCCCTCAATAAGCCTTTCGATAAGACTGTTCTTGTTGAATTTGCAAAGTGATATTTGGAAGCCCATAGAGGGCTATGATGAAAAAGGAAATATCTTCAGTTAAAAACTGAAAAGAAGCTTTCTGAGAAACTGCTCTGTGTTCTGTTACGTTATCTCACAGAGTTACAGCTTTCCCCTCAAGAAGCCTTTCGCGAAGACTGTTCTTGTGGAATTGGCAAAGTGATATTTGGAAGCCCATAGAGGGCTATGGTGAAAAAGGAAATATCCTATGATAAAAACTGAAAAGAAGCTTTCTGAGAAAGTGCTTTGTGTTCTGCTAATTCATCTCACAGAGTTACAGCTTTCCCCTCAAGAAGCCTTTCACTAAGACTGTTCTTGTGGAATTTGCAAAGTGATAATTGGGAACACATAAAAGGCTATGGTGAAAAAGGAAATATCTTTAGTTAAAAACTGGAAAGAAGCTTTCTGAGAAACTGCATTGTGTTCTGTTAATTCATCTCACAGAGTTACAGCTTCTCAATCAGAAGCCTTTCGCTAAGACTCTTCTTGTGGAATTTGCAAAGTGATATTTGGCAGACATTAGAGGGCTATGGTGAAAAAGGAAATATCTTCAGTTAAAGACTGAAAAGAAGCTTTCTGAGAAACTGCTTTGTATTCTGCTAATTCATCTCACAGAGTTTCAGCTCTCCCCTCAAGAAGTCATTCGCTAAGACTGTTCTTGTGGAATTTCCAAAGTGATATTTGGAAGCCCATAGAGGGCTACGGTGTAAAATGAAATATCCTAAAATAAAAACTGAAAAGAATCACTCTGATAAACTGCTTTGTGTTCTCTTATTTCTTCTCACAGAGTTACAGTTTTTCCCTCAAGAAGTCTTTCCCTAAGTCTGTTCTTGTGTAATTTGCAAATTGATATTTGGAAGCTCATAGAGGTCTATGGTGAAGAAGGAAATATCTTCCGTTAAAAACTGGAAAGAAGCTTTCTGAGAAACTGCTTTATGTTGTTTTAATTCATCTCACCGACTTACATCTTTCTCCTCAAGAAGCGTTTCACTAAGACTGTTCTTGTGAAATTTGCAAAGTGATATTTGGAAGCCCATAGAGGGCTATGGTGAAAAAGGAAATATCTTCGGTTAAAAACTGCAAAGAATGTTTCTGAGAAACGGCCCTGTGTTCTGTTAATTCTTCTCACAGAGTTACAGTTTCCTCTCAAGAAGCCTTTCGCTAAGACTGTTCTTGTGGAATTTCCAAAGTAATATTTGGAAGCCCATAGTGGGCCATGGTGAAAAATGAGATACCTTCAGTTAAAACTGGAAAGAGGCTTTCTGGGAAATTGCTTTGTGTTCTGTTAATTCATTTCACAGAATTACAGCTTCCCCCTCAAGTAGCTTTTTGCTAAGACTGTTCTTGTGGAATTTGCAAAGTGATGTTTGGAAACCCCTAGAGGGCTATTGTGAAAAAAGAAATATCCTAAGATAAAAACTGAAAAGCAGCTTTCTGAGAAACGGCTTTGTGTTCTGGTAATTCATCTCACAGAGTTACAGCTTTCCCCTCAAAAAGCCATTCTCTAAGACTATTCTTCTGGAATTTGCAAAGTGATATTTGGAAGCCCATAGAGGGCTATGTAGAAAAAGGAAATATCCTGAGATAAAAACTGAAAAGAAACTTTCTGAGAAACTGCTTTGTGTTCTGTTAATTCATTTCACAGAGTTACAGCATTCCCCACGAGAAGTTTTTCGCTAAGACTGTTCTTGTGCAATTTGCAGAGTGATATTTGGAAGCCCATAGAGGGCTATGGTGAAAAAGGAAACATCTTTAGATAAAAACTGAAAAGAAGCTTTCTGAGAAACGGCTTTGTGTTCTGTTAATTCATCTCACAGAGTTACAGCTTTCTCCTCAAAAAGCCATTCGCTAAGACTGTTGTTGTGGAATTTCAAAGTGATATTTGGAAGCCCATAGAGGGCTATGGAGAAACAGGATATATCCTAAGATAAAAACTGAAAAGAAGCTTTCTGAGAAACTCCTTTGTGTTCTGTTAACTCATCTCACAGAGTTACAGCGGTCCCCTTAGGAAGCCTTTCGCTAAGACTGTTCTTGTGGAATTTGCAAAGTGATATTCGGAAGCTCTTAGAGGGCTATGGTGAAAAATGTAATATCTTCCGATTAAAACTGGTAAGAAGCTTTCTGAGAAACTGCTTAGAGTTGTGTTAATTCTTCTCACAGAGTTACAGCTTTCACCTAAAGAAGCCTTTCTCTAAGACTGTTCTTTTGGAATTTGCAAAGTGATATTTGGAAGCCCATAGAAGTCTATGGTGAAAAAGGAAATAGCTTTAGTTACAAACTGGAAAGAAGCTTTCTGAGAAACTGCTTTGTGTTCTCTTAATTCATCTCACAGAGTTACAGCTTCCCCCTCAAGAAGCCTTTCACTAATACTCTTCTAGTGGAATTTGCAAAGTGATATTTGGAAGCCCATAGAGGGCTATGGTGAAAAAGGAAATATCTTCAGTTAATACTGAAAAGAAGCTTTCTGAAAAACTGCTTTGTGTTCTGTTAATTCATCTCACAGAGTTGCAGGTCTCCCCTCAGGAAGCCATTCGCTAAGACTGTTCTTGTGAAATTTCCTAAGTGATATTTGGTAGCCCATAGAGGGCTATGGTGAAAAAGGAACTATCCTAAAATAAAAAGTGAAAAGAAGCTTTCTGAGAAACTGCTTTGTGTTCTGTTAATTCTTCTCACAAAGTTACAGCTTTTCCATCAAGAAGCCTTTTGCTAAGACTGTTCTTGTGGAATTTGCAAAGTGATATTTTGAGTCCCAAAGAGGGCTATGGTGAAAAAGGAAATATAATCAGTTTAAAACTGCAAAGAAGTTTTCTGAGAAACTCCTTTGTTTTCTGTGAATTCATCACACAGAGTTACCGTTTTCCCTCAAGACGCTATTCGCTAAGACTGTTTTTCTGGAATTTGCGAAATGATATTTGGAAGTGCATAGAGGGCTGTGGTGAAAAAGGAAATATCCTGAGATAAAAACGGAAAAGATGATTTCTGAGAAACTGCTTTGAGATCTGTTAATTCATCTCACAGAGTTCCAGCATTCCCCTCAAGAAGCCTATCGCTAACACTGTTCTTGTCGAATTTGCAAAGTGAGATTTGGAAGCCAATAGAGGGCTATGGGAAAAAGGAAATATCTTCAGTTGAAAACTGGAAAGAAGCTTTCTGAGAAACGGCTTTCTGTTCTGTCAATTCATCTCACAGATTTGCAGCTTTCCCCTCAAGAAGCCGTAGACTAAGACAGTTCTTGTGAAATTTGGAATGTGATATTTGGAAGCCCATAGAGGGCTATGGTGAAAAAAGAAATATCTTCCGTTAAAAACTGAAAAGAAGCTTTCTGGGAAACTGCTTTGTGTTCTGTTAATTCATCTCAGAGAGTTACAGCTTTCCCTTCAAAAAGCCATTCGCTAAGACTGTTCCTGTGGAATTTGCAAAGCGATAATTGGAAGCCCTTAGAGGGCTATGGTGAAATTGAAATATCTTCCATTAAAAACCGGAAAGAAGCTTTCTGAGAAACTGCTTTGTGTTCTGTTAATTCATCTCACAGAGTCAAACCTTGCCCCTCAAGAAGCGGTTCACTAAGTCTGTTCTTGTGAAATTTGCAAAGTGATATTTCGAAGCCCAAGGAGTGCTATTGTGAAAAAGGAAATATCTTCAGTTTAAAACTGCAAAGAAGCTTTCTGAGAAACTCCTTTGGTTTCTGTGAATTCATCTCACAGAGTTACAGCTTTCCCTCCACAAGCCATTCGCTAAGACTGTTCCTGTGGAATTTGCGAAGTGATATTTGGTAGTGCATAGAAGTCTGGTGAAAAAGGAAATATCCGAAGATAAAAACCGCAAAGAAGCTTTCTGAGAAACTGCTGTGTGTTCTGTTAATTCATCTCACAGTGTTACAGCTTTCCCCTCAAGAAGCCTTTCCCTAGGAATGTTCTTTTAGAAATTGCAATGTGATATTTGGAAGCCCATTGAAGGCTATAGTGAAAATGAAATATCTTTTGTTAAAAACTGGAAAGAAGCTTTCTGAGACTCCTTTGTGTTCTGTTAATTCATCTCAGAGAGTTACAGCATTCCGCTCAAGAAGCGGTTCACTAAGACTCTTCTTGTGAAATTTGCAAAGTGATATTTGGAAGCCCATAGAGGGCTATAGAGAAAAAGGAAATATCTTCAGTTAAAAACTGCAAAGAAGCTTTCTGAGAAACTGCTTTGTGTTCTGTTAATTCATCTCAGAGAGTTATAGCTTTCCTCTTAAGAAGCCATTCGCTAAGACTGTTTTTCTGGAATTTGCAAAGTGATATTTCTAAGCCCATAGAGGGTTATGGTGAAAATGAAATATCTTTCGTTAAAAACTGCAAAGAAGCTGTCTGAGAAACTGCTTTGTGTTCTTTTAATTCGTCTCACAGAGTTACAGCTTTCCCCTCAAGAAGAGTTTCACTAAGACTGTTCTTGTGAAATTTGCAAAGTGATATTTCGAAGCCCATAGAAGGCTATAGTGAAAAAGGAAATATCTTCAGTCTAAAACTGCAAAGAAGCTTTCTGAGAAACTGCGTTGTGTTCTGTTAATTCATCTCCCAGAGTTACAGCTTTCCCCTTAAGAAGCCTTTCGATAAGGCTGTTCTTGTGGAATTTGCAAATTGATCTTTGGGTGCCCTTAGAGGTCTACGGTGAAAAAGAAAATATCTTCCGTTAAAAACTTTAAAGAAGCTTTCTTAGAAAGTTCTTTCTGTTCTGATAATTCATCTCACAAAGTTACAGTTTTCCCTTCAAGAAGCCTTTCGATAAGACTGTTCTTGTCGAATTTGCAAGGTGATATTTGGAAGCCCATAGAGGGCTACGCTGAAAAAGTAAATACCTTCAGTTAAAAACTGGAAAGAAGCATTCTGAGAAACTTCTTTGTGTTCTGTTAATTCATCTCACAGAGATACAGCTTTCCGCTCAAGAAGCCTTTCGATAAGACTGTTCTTGTCGAATTTGCAAGGTGATATTTGGAAGCCCATAGAGGGCTACGCTGAAAAAGTAAATACTGGAAAGAAGTTAAAAACTGGAAAGAAGCATTCTGAGAAACTTTTTTGTGTTCTGTTAATTCATCTCACAGAGATACAGCTTTCCGCTCAAGAAGCCTTTGGATAAGACTGTTCTTGTGAATTTGCAAAGTGATATTTTAAAGACCATAGAGGGCTATAGTGAAAAAGGAAATACCTTCCGTTAAAAACTGGAAAGAAGCTTTCTGAGAAACTGCTTTGTGTTCTGTTAATTCATCTCACAGAGTTACAGCTTTCCCCTCAAGAAGCCTTTCGCTAAGACTGTTCTTGTGGAATTTGCAAAGTGATATTTGGAAAACCTTGGAGGGTTATGGTGAAAATGAAATATCTTCCTTTAAAAACTGGAAAGAAGCTTTCTGAGAAACTGCTTTGTGTTCTGATAATTCATCTGACAGAGTTACAGCTTTCCCCTCAAAAAGCCATTCGCTAAGACTGTTCTTGTGGAAATTGCAAAGTGGTATTTGGAAGCCCATAGAGTGCTATGGTGATAAAGGAAATATCTTCAGTTAGAAACTGGAAAGGAGCTTACCGAGAATCTGCTATCTGTTCTGTCAATTCATCTCACAGAATTCCAGATTTCCCCTCAAGAAGTCGTAGACTAAGACAGTTCTTGTGAAAATTGGTAGGTAATATTTGGAAGCCCATGGAGGGCTAA
This sequence comes from Chlorocebus sabaeus, assembly GCF_047675955.1. Taxonomy (NCBI): domain Eukaryota; kingdom Metazoa; phylum Chordata; class Mammalia; order Primates; family Cercopithecidae; genus Chlorocebus; species Chlorocebus sabaeus. The sequence goes on along the minus strand of NW_027327471.1, from coordinate 149,390 downwards.
GGTGAAAAAGGACATATCTTCAGTTAAAAATTGGAAATAAGATTTCTGTGAGACTGCTTTGTGTTCTGTTAATTCATCTCACAGAGTTACAGCTTTCCCCTCAAAAAGCCTTTCGCTAAAACTGTTCTTGTGGAATTTGCAAAGTGATATTTGGAAGCCCCTAGAGGGCTATGGTGAAAAAGGAAATCTCGTAAGATAAAAACTGAAAAGAAGCTTTATGAGAAACTGCTTTGTGTTCTGTTAATTCATCTCACAGAGTTACATCTTTCCCCTTGAGAAGCCTTTCGCTAAGACTGTTCTTGTTGCATCTCCAAAGTGATATTTGGAATCCAATAGAGGGCTATGGCAAAAAAGGAAATACCTTGCGTTAAAAATTTCAAAGAAGTTTTCAGAGAAACTGCTTTGTGTTTTGTTGATTCATCTCACAGAGGTACAGCTTTCCCCTCATGAAGCCTTTCGCTAAGTCTGTTCTTGTGGAATTTGCATTGTGATATTTAAAAGCCCATAGAGGGCTCTGGTGAAAATGAAATATCTTCCGTTAAAAACTGGAAAGAAGCTTTGTGAGAAACTGCATTGTGTTCTGTTAATTCATCTCACAGAGTTACAGCTTTTCCCTAAAGAAGCCTTTCGATAAAACTGCTCTTTTGGAATTTGCAAAGTGATATTTGCAAGCCCTGAGAGGGCTGTGGTGAAAAAGGAAATATCCTAAGATAAAAACTGGAAAGAAATTTTCTGAGTAACTGCTTTGTGTTCTGTTAATTCATTTCACAGAGTTACAGCTTTCCCCTCAAGAAGCCTTTGGCTACGTCTGTTCTTGGGGAATTTGCAAAGTGATATTTGGAAGCCCATAGAGAGCTATGGTGAAAAAGTAAATATCTGTAGTTAAAAACTGAAAAGAAACTTTCTGAGAAACAGCTTTGTGTTCTGTTAATTCATATCATACGGTTACAGCTTTCCCCTCAAGAAGCCATTCGCTAAGACTGTTCTTGTGGAATTTGCAAAGTGATATTTGGAAGCCCATAGAGGGCTATGGTGAAAAACGAAATATCCTAAGAAAAAAACTGAAAAGAAGCTTTCTGAGAAACTGCTTTGTGTTCTGTTAAATCATCTCACAGGGTTACAGCTTTCCCCTAAAGAAGCCTTGTGCTAATACTGTTCTTCTGGAATTTACAAAGTGATATTTTGAGGCCCATAGAGGGCTATGGTGAAAAAGGAAATAGCTTCAGTTAAAAACTGGAAAGAAGCTTTCTGAAAAAGTGCTTTGTGTTCTGTTAATTCATCTCAGAGTGTTACAGCTTCCCTGTTCTTGTGGAATTTGGAAAGTGATATTTGGAAGCCCTTAGAGGGCTATGGTGAAAAAGAAATATCTTCAGTTAAAAACTGAAAACAAGGTTCCTGAGAAACTCCTTTTTGTTCTGTTAATTCATCTCACAGAGTTACAGCTTTCCCCTCAAGAAGCCATTCCCTAAGACTGTTCTTGTGGAATTTGCAAAGTGATATATGAAAGCGCGTAGAGGGCTATGGTGAAAAAGGAAATATCCTAAGATAAAAATTGAAAAGAAGCTTTCTGAGAAACTGCTTTGTGTTATGTTAATTCATCTCACAGAGTTACAGCTTTCCCCTCAAGAAGCCTTTCACTAAGACTGTTCTTGTGTAATTTACAAAGTGATATTTGGAGGAACATAGAGGGCCAAGGTGAAAAAGGAAATATCTTCCGTAAAAAACTGGAAAGAGGCTTTCTGAGAAACTGCTTTGTGTTCTGTTAATTCATCTTACAGAGTTACAGCTTTCCTCTCAAAAAGCCATTCCCTAAGACTGCTTTTGTGGAATTTGCAAAGTGATATTTGGAAGCCCTTAGAGGGCTATGGTGAGGAAGAAAACATCCTAAGATAAAAATTGAAAAGAAGCCTTCAGAGAAAGAGCTTTGTGTTTTGTTAATGCATCTCACAGAGTTACAGCTTCTCCCTCAAGAAGCCTTTCACTAAGACTGTTCTTGTGGAATTTGTAAAGTGATATTTGGAAGCCCATAGAAGTCTATGGTGAAAAGGAAATAAATTCAGTTAAAAACTGGAAAGAAGCTTTCTGAGAAACTGTTTTGTGTTCTGTTAATTTCATCTCACAGTTACAGCTTTCCACTCAAGAAGCCTTTCGCTATGACTCTTCTTGTGGATTTTGCAAAGCGATATTTGGAAGCCCATAGAGAGCTATGGTGAAAAAGGAAATATCTTCAGTTAAAAACTGCAAAGAAATTTTCTGAGAAACTGCTTTGTGTTCTGTTAATTCATTTCACAGAGTTACAGCTTTCCCCTCAAGAATCCATTCGCTAAGACTGTTCTTGTGGAATTTCCTAAGTGATATTTGGAAGCCCATAGTGGGCTAGGGTGAAAATGAGATATCTTCCGTTAAAATCTGCAAAGACGATTTCTGAGAAACTGCTTTATGTTCTGCTAATTCATCTCACAGAGTTACAGCTTACCCCTCAAGAATCCTTTCGATATGGTTGTTCTTGTGGAATTTGCAAAGTGATATTTGAAAGCTCACAGAGCGCTATGGTGAAAAAGGAAATATGTTCAGTTAAAAACTGGAAAGAAGCTTTCTGAGAAACTGCTTTGTGTTCGGTTAATTCATCTCACAGAGTTGCTGCTTTCCCCTCAAGAAACCTTTCGCAAAGATGTTCTTGTGGAATTTGCAAAGTGATATTTGGAAGCCCATAGAGGAATATGGTGAAAAAGGAAATATCCTAAGATAAGAACTGAAAAGAAGCTTTCTGAGAAACTGCTTCGTGTTCCGTTAATTCATCTCACAGAGTTACAGCTTTCCCGTCAAGAAGTCTTTCTCTAAGACTGTTCTTGTGTAATTTGCAAGGTGATATTTGGAAGCCCAGAGAGTGCTATGGTGAAAAAGGAAATATCCTAAGATAAAAACTGAAAAGAAGCTTTATAGAAAGTGCTTTTTGTCTTTTAATTCATCGCACACTGTAACAGCTTGGCCCTGAAGAAGCCTTTCACTAATACTGTTCTTGTGGAATTTGTAAAGTGATATTTGCAAGCCAATAGAGGGCTACGGTGATAAAGGAAATATCTTCAGTAATAACTGAAAAGAAGCTTTCTGAGAAACTGATTTCTCTTCTGTTAATTCATCTCACAGAGTTACAACTTTCCCCTCAAGAAGCCATTCGCTAAGAGTGTTCTTGTGGAATTTGCAAAGTGATATTTGGAAACCCATAGAGGACCATGTTGAAAAAGGAAATATCGTAAGAGAAAAACTGACAAGAAGCTTTCTGAGAACCTGCTTTGTGTTCTGTTAATTCATCACACAGAGTTACAGCTTTCCCCTAAAGAAGCGTTTCGCTAAAGTGGTGTTGTGAAATTTGCAAAGTGATAGTTGCAAGCCCAAAGACGGCTATGGTGAAAAAGGAAATATCTTCAGTTAAAAACTGGAAAGAAGCTTTCTGAGAAACTGCTTTGTGTTCTGTTAATTCATCTCACAGAGTTACACCCTCCCATGAAGAATCCTTTCACTAAGACTGTTCTTGTGGAATTTGCAAATGGATATTTGGAAGTCCATAGCGGGTATGGTGAAAAATTAAATATCTTCCGTTAATAACTCTAAAGAAGCTTTCTGAGAAACTGTTTTGTCTTCTGTTAATTCATCTCACAGATATACAGCTTTCCACTCAAGGAGCCGTTCATTAAGACTATTCTTGTGGAATTTGCAAAATGATGTTTGGGAGCCCGTAGAGGACTATGGGGAAAATGAAATATGTTCCGTTAAAAACTGCAAAGAAGATTTCTGAGAAACTGCTTTGTGTTCTGTAAATTGATCTCACAGAGTTACAGCTTTCTCCTCAAGAAGCCTTTCGCTAAGACTGTCCTTGTCGAATTTGCAAAGTGATATTTGGAAGCCCATAGAGGGCTATGGTGAAAAAGGAAATATCCTAAGATAAAAACTGACAAGAAGGTTTCTGAGAACCTGCTTTGTGTTCTGTTAATTCATCCCACAGTGTTACAACTTTCCCCTCAATAAATCTTTTGCTAAGGTGTTCTTGTGGAATTTGCAAAGTGATATTTAGAAGCCCATAGAAGACTATGGTGAAAAAGGAAATATCCTAAGATAAAAATTGAAAAGAACCTTTCTGAGAAACTGCTTTGTGTTATGTTAGCTCATATCACACAGTTACAGGTTTCCCCACAAGATGCCTTTCGCTAAGACTGTTCTTGTGGAATTTGCCAAGTAATATTTGGAAGCCCTTAGATGGCTACGGGGAAAAAGGAAATATCTTCCGTTAAAACTGGAGAGAAGTTTCTGAGAAACTGCTTTGTGTTCTGTTAATACATCTCACAGAGTTACAGCTTTCCCCTCAAGAAGCCTTTCGCTAAGACTGTTCTTGTGGAATTTACAAAGTGATATTTGGAAGCCCCTAGAGAGCTATGGTGAAAAAGTAAATATCTGTATTTAAAAACTGAAAAGAAGCTTTCTGAGAAACTGCTTTGTGTTCTGTTAATTCATCTCATACGGTTACAGCTTTCCCCTCAAGAAGCCATTCGCTAAGACTGTTCTTGTGGAATTTGCAAAGTGATATTTGGAAGCCCATTGAGGGCTATGGTGAAAAACGAAATATCCTAAGATAAAAACTGAAAACAAGCTTTCTGAGAAACTGCTTTGTGTTCTGTTAAATCATCTCACAGGGTTACAGCTTTCCCCTAAAGAAGCCTTTTGCTAATACTGTTCTTGTGGAATTTACAAAGTGATATTTTGAGGCCCATAGAGGGCTATGGTGAAAAAGGAAATAGCTTCAGTTAAAAACTGGAAAGAAGCTTTCTGAAAAAGTGCTTTGTGTTTTGTTAATTCATCTCAGAGTGTTACAGTTTCCCCCTCAGGAAGCCTTTCGCTAAGACTGTTCTTGTGGAATTTGGAAAGTGATATTTGGAAGCCCTTAGAGGGCTATGGTAAAAAAGGAAATATCTTCAGTTAAAAACTGAAAAGAAGCTTCCTGAGAAACTGCTTTGTGTTCTGTTAATTCATCTCACAGAGTTACAGCTTCCCCTCAAGAAGCCATTCCCTAAGACTGTTCTTCTGGAATTTGCAAAGTGATATATGGAAGCCCATAGAGGGCTATGGTGTAAAAGGAAATATCCTAAGAAAAAAATTGAAAAGAGGCTTTCTGAGAAACTGCTTTTTGTTCTGTCAATGCATCTCACAGAGTTACAGCATTCCCCTCAAGAAGCCTTTCACTAAGACTGTTCTTGTGTAATTTGCAAAGTGATATTTGGAAGCCCATAGAAGGCTATGGTGAAAAATGAAATATCTTCCATAAAAAACTGGAAAGAGGCTTTCTGAGAAACTGCTTTGTGTTCTGTTAATTCATCATACGGAGTTACAGCTTTCTTCTCAAAAAGCCATTCCTTAAGACTGCTTTTGTGGAATTTGCAAAGTGATATTTGGAAGCCCATAGAGGGCTATGGTGAAGAAGAAAACATCCTAAGATAAAAATTAAAAAGAAGCCTTCGGAGAAACCGCTTTGTGTTTTGTTAATGCATCTCACAGAGTCACAGCTTTTCCCTCAAGAACCTTTCGCTAAGACTGTTCTTGTGGAATTTGCAAAGTGATATTTGGAAGCCCACTGAGGGCTATGGTGGAAAAGGAAATATCCTAAGATAAAAATTGAAAAGAAGCTTTCTGAGAATCTGCTTTGTGTTCTGTTAATTCATCTCACAGAGTTACAGCTTTCCCCTTAAGAAGATAAAAATTGAAAAGAAGCCTTCGGAGAAACCGCTTTGTGTTTTGTTAATGCATCTCACAGAGGCACAGCTTTTCCCTCAAGAAGCCTTTCGCTAAGACTGTTCTTGTGTAATTTGTAAAGTGATATTTGGAAACCCATAGAGGTCTATTTTGAAAATGAAATATCTTCCGTTCAAAACTGGAAAGAAGCTTTCTGAGAAACTGCTCTGTGTTCTGTTAATTCATCTCACACAGTTACATCTTTCCCTTCAAGAAGCCTTTCGCTAAGGCTGTTCTTATGGAATTGGCAAAGGGATATTTGGAAGCCCATAGAGGGCTATGGTGAAAAAGGGAATATCTTCCATTCAAAACTGGAAAGAAGCTTTCTGAGAGACTGCTTTGTGTTCTATTAATTCATCTCACAGAATTACACGTTTCCCCTCAAGAAGCCTTTCGCTAAAACAGTTCTTGTGGAATTTACAAATTGATATTTGGAAACCCATAGAGGGCTATGATGAAAAAGGAAATATCCCAAGATAAAAACTGAAAAGAACCTTTGTGAGAAACTACTTTGTGTTGTGTTAGTTCATCTCTCAGAGTTACTGCTTTTCAATCAAGAATCTATTCGCTAAGAATGTTCTTGTGGACTTTGCAGAGAAATATTCGGAAGCCCATAGAGGGATTTGGTGAAAATGGAAATATCTTCAGTTAAAAAACGGAAAGAAGTTTTCTGTGAAACTGCTTTGTGTTCTATTAATTCATCTCACAGAGGTACCGCTTTTCCATCCAGGAGCCGTTCACTAAGACTATTCTTGGGAAATTTGCAAAGTGATATTTCGAAGCCCATAGAGGGCTATGGTGAAAATGGAAGTATCCTAAGATAAAAACCGAAAAGAAGCTTTCTGAGAAACTACTTTGTGTTCTGCTAATTCACGTGACAGAGTTACAGCTTTCCCCCAAAGAAGCATTTCCTTAAGACTGTTCTTGTGGAATTTTCAAGGTGATACTTGGAAGCCCATAGAGGGCTATGGTAAAAATAGAAATATCTTCCGTTAAAAACTGGAAAGAATCTTTTTGAGAAACTGCTTGGTGTTCTGTTAATTCATTCACTGAGTTACAGCGTTCCCCTCAAAAAGCCTTTTGCTAAGACTGTTCTTGTGGAAATTGCAAAGTGATATTTGGAACCCCTAGAGGGCTAAGGTGAAAAAGGAAATATCTTCCGTTAAACCTGAAAAGAAGCTTTCGAGAAACTGCTTTGTGTTCTCTTAATTCATCTCACAGAGTTACAGATTTCTCCTCCAGAAGCCTTTCGCTAAGAACGTTCTTGTGGAATTTGCAAAGTGATATATGGAAGCCCATAGAGGGCTATGGTGAAAAATAATATATCTTCCGTTAAATACTGGAGAGAAACTTTCGGGAAACTGCTTTGTGTTCTGTTAATTCATCCCACACAGTTACAATTTTCCCCTCCAGAAGCCTTTCGCTAACAATGTTCTTGTGGAATTTGCAAAGTGATATTTGGAAGCCCATAGAGGGCTATGGTGAAAAAGGAAATATCCTAAGATAAAAACTGAAAAGAAGCTTTCTGAGAATCTACTTTGTGTTCTGTTAATTCATCTCACAGAGTAACAGCTTTCACCTCAAGAAGCCTTTCGCTAAGTCTGTTCTTGTGGAATATTCAAAGTGATATTTGTAAGCCCATAGAGGGCTAAGGTAGAAAAGGAAATATACTAAGATAAAAACTGAAAAGAAACTTTCTGAGAAACTGCTTCGTGTTCTGTTAATTCATCTCACAGAGTTACCGCTTTCCCCTCAAGAGGCCTTTCGGTAAGACTGTTCTTGTGGAATTTCCAAATTGATATTTGGAACCCCATAGAAGGCAATGGTGATAAAGGAAATATCTTCTGTTAAAAACTGGAAAGAAGCTTTCTTAGAAACTGCTTTGTGTTCTGTTAATTCATCTCAAAGTGTTACAGCTTTCCCCTCAAGTAGGCTTTCGCAAAGACTGTTCTTGTAGAATTTAAAAATGATATTTGGAAGCCCATAGTGGGCTACGGTAAAAAAGGAATATCTTCAGTTAAAAACTGGAAAGAAGCTTTCTGAGAAACTGCTTTGTGTTCTGCTAATTCAACTCACAGAGTTACAGCTTCCTCCTCAAGAAGCCTTTGGCCAAGGCTCTTCTTTTGGAATTCGCAAAGTGATATTTGTAAGCCCATAGAGGGCTATTGTGAAAATGGAAATATCCTAAGATAAAAACCGATAAGAAGCTTTCTGAGAAACTACTTTGTGTTCTGAAAGTTCATCTCACAGGGTTACAGCTTTCCTTTCAGGTGGCCTTTCACTAAGACTCTCCTTGTGAAATTTGCAAAGCGATATTTGGAAGCCCATGGAGGGCTATGGTGAAAAAGGAAATATCTATCGTTGAAAACTGGAAAGCTTTCTGAGAAACTATCTTGTCTTCTGTTAATTCATCTCAAAGAGTTACAGCTTTCCCCTCTAGAAGCCTTTCGCTAAGACTGCTCTTGTGGGATTTGCAAAGTGATATTTGGAAGCCCCTAGAGGACTATGGTGAAAAAGGAATTTTCTTCAGTTAAAAACAGGAAAGAAGCCCTCTGGGAGACGGCTTTGTGATCTGTTAATTGATCTCACAGTGTTAGAGCTTTCCCCTCAAGAAGCCTTTCACTCAGGCTGTTCTTGTTTAAATTTCAAAGTGATATTTGGAGCCCATAGAGGGACATGGTGAAAAAGAAAATATCATCTGTTAAAAACTGGAAGTAAGCTTTCTGAAAAACTGCTTTGTGTTCTGTTAATTCATCTCACACAGTTACAGCTTTCCCCTCAAGAGGCCTTTCGCTAAGACTGTTCTTGGGGAATTTGCAAAGTGATATTTGGAAGCCCATAGAGGGCTATGGTGAAAAAGAAAATATCTTCAGTTAAAAACTGGAAAGAAGCATTCTGAGAAACAGCTTTGTGTTCTGTTAATTCATCTCTCAGAGTTACGGCGTTCCACTCATGAAGCCTTTCGCTAAGACTGTTCTTGGGGAATTTGCAAAGTGATAATTGGAAGCCCATAGATGTCTATGGTGAAAAAGGTAATATCTTCCATTAAAAACTGGAAAGAAGCTTTCTGACAAACTGCCTTGTGTTCTGTTAATTCATCTCACAGAGTTACAGCTTTCTCCTAAAAAGCCTTTCTCAAAGACCCTTTCGCTAAGACTGTTCTTGTGGAATTTGCAAAGTGATATTTTGAAGCACATAGACGGCTATGGTGAAAAAGGAAATATCTTTAGTGAAAAACTAGAAAGAAGCTTTCAGACACACTGCTTTGTGTTCTGTTAATATATCTCTCAGTCGTACAGCTTTCCCCTCAAGAAGCCTTTCGCTAAGAGTGTTCCTGTTGAATTTCCAAAGTGATATTTGTAAGACCTTAGAGTTCTACGGTGAAAAAGGAAATATCCTAAGATGAAAAACGAAAAGAAGCTTTCTGAGATACTGCTTTGTGTTCCGTTAGTTCATCTTCAGAGTTACAGCTTTCCCCTCAAGTAGCCATTCTCTAAGACTGTTCTTGTGGAATTTGCAAAGAGATATTTGGGTGCCCATAGAGGGCTATGGTGAAAAACGAAATCTCTTCTATTAAAAGGGGAAAGAAGCTTTCGGTGAAACTGCTTTGTGTTCTGTTAATTTATCTCAGAGAGTTACAGCTTTCCCCTCAAGAAGCCTTTGGCTAAGACTGTTCTTGTGGAATATACAAAGTGATATTTGGAACCCCATAGAGGGTTATGGTCAAAAAGAAAATATCTTCAGTTAAAAACTGGAAAGAAGCTTTCTGAGAAACTGCTTTGTGTTCTGTTAATTCATCTCACAGAGTTATAGCTTTCCTCTCAAGAACACTTTTGCTAAGACTGTTCTTGTGGAATTTGCAAAGTAATATTTTGAAGTCCATAGAGGGCTACGGTGAAAAAGAAAATATCTTCAGTTGAAAACTGGAAAGGAGCTTTCTGAGAACCTGCTTTGTATTCTGTTAATTCATCTCAAAGAGTTACATCTTTTCCCTCAAGAAACCTTTCGCTAAGACTGTTCTTGTGGAATTTGCAAAGTGATATTTGGAAGCCCATAGAGGGCTATGGTGTAAAAGGAATTCTCTTCCGTTAAAAACTGGAAAGAAGTTTTCTGAGAAACGGCTTGGTGTTCTCTTAATTCATCTCACAGAGTTACAGCTTTCCCCTCAAGAAGCCTTTCACTAAGACTCTTCTTGTGGAATTTACAAAGTGATATCTGGAAGCCCATAGAGGGCTATGGTGAAAAAAGAAATATCCTAAGTTAAAAACAGAAAAGAAGCTTTCTGAGAAACTGCTTTGTGTTTTGTTAATTCATCTCACAGAGTTATAGCTTTCCTCTCAAGAAGCCTTTCGCTAAGACTCTTCTTGTGGAATTTGCAAAGTGATATTTGGAAGCCCTTAGAGGGCTACGGTGTTAAAGGAAGAATCTTGAGATAAAAACTGGAAAGAAGTTTTTTGAGAAACTGCATTGTGCTCTGTTAATTCATCTCACAGAGTTACAGCTTTCCCCTCAAGAAGCCTTTCGCTAAGATTGTTCTTGTTTAATTTGCAAAGTGATATTCGGAAGCCTATAGAGAGTTACTGTGAAAAACGAATTATCTTCATTTAAAAAGTGGAAAGAAGTTTTCTGAGAAATTGCTTTGTGTTCTGTAATTCATGTCACAGAGTTACAGCTTTCCCCTCAAGAAGCCCTTTGCTAAGACTGTTTTTGTGGATTTTGCAAAGTGATATTTGGAAGCCCATAAAGGGCTATGGTGAAAAAGGAAATCTCTTCCGTTAAAAACTGGAAAGAAGCTTTCTGAGAAACGGCTTTGTGTTCTGTTAATTCATCTTACAGAGTTAAATCCTTCCCCGCAAGTAGCCTTTCGCTAAGTATGTTCTTGTGGAATTTTCAAAGTGATATTTGGAAGCCTGTAGAGGGCTATGGTGAAAAAGGTAATGTCTTCAGGTAAAAACTGGAAAGAAGATCTCTGAAAAACTGTTTTGTGTTCTGTTAATTCATCTCAAAGAGTTACAGCTTTCCCCTGGAGAAACCTTTCGCTAAGGCTGTTCTTGTGGAATTTGCAAAGTGATATTTGGAAGGCCATGGAGGGCTATGGTGAAAAGGGAAATATCTTCATTTTAAAACTGGAAAGAAGCGTTCTGAGAAACTGCTTTGTGTTCTGTTAATTCATCTCACAGAGTTACAGCTTTCCCCTCGAGAAGCCTTTCGCTAAGACTGTTCTTGTGTAATTCGCAATGTGATATTTGGAAGCCCTTATAGGGTTATGGTGAAAAAAGGAATATCTTCAGTTAGAAACTGTATAAAAGCTTTCTGAGAAACTGCTTTGTTTTCTCTTAATTCATCTCACAGAGTTACAGCATTCCCCTCAAGAAGTCTTTCGCTAAGACTTTTCTTGTGGAATTTGCAAAGTGATATTTGGAAGCCCATAGAGGGCTATGGTGAAAAAGGAAATGTCCTCAGATGAAAACTAGAAAGAAGCTTCTTGAGAAACTGCTTTGGGTTCCGTTAATTCATCTCACAGAGTTCCAGCTTTGCCCTCCAGAAACCGTTCACTAAGACCATTCTAGTGGAATTTTCAAAGTGATACTTGGAAACCCTAGGGGGCTATGGTGAAAAAGGAAATATCGTCAGTTATAAGCTGGAAAGAAGTTTTCTGAGAAACTGCTCTGTGTTCTTTTAATTCATCTCACAGAGTTACATCTTTCCCTTCAAGAAGCATTCCGCTAAGGCTGTTCTTGTGGAATTTGCAAAGTGATATTTGGAAGCCCATAGAAGGCTACGGTGAAAAACGAAATATGTTCAGTTAAAAGCTGGAGAGAAGCTTTCTGAGAAACTGCTTTGTGTTCTCTAAATTCATCTCACAGCGTTACAGCTTGTCCCTAAAGAAGCCGTTCGCTAAGACTGTTCTTGTGGAATTTGCTAAGTGATATTTGGAAGCCCATAGTGCGCTACGGTGAAAAAGGAATATCTTCAGTTAAAAACTGGAAAGAAGCTTTCTGAGAAACTGCTTTGTGTTCAGTCAATTCATCTCACAGAGGTACAGCTTTCCCCTCCAGATGCCTTCCGCTAAGACTGTTCTTGTGGAATTTGCAAAGTGATATTGGAAGCCCATAGTGGGCTATGGTGAAAAAGGATATATCTTCTGTTAAAAACTGAAAAAAAGGTTTCAGAAGAACTGCTTTGTTATATGTGACTTCCACTCACTGAGCTACAGCTGTATTTCGTAGAGCTGTTTGCCAGCCTTATTTCTTTGTAATATTAGAACTGTTATTTTGTATCCCATTGAATACTATAAGATTAAAGAAAATATCCACCGCTAAATGTGAGAAAGAAGCTTTCTGAGAAACTTATTTGTGATCTGTGAATTCATGTCTCCGAGTTTCGGCTTTCCCCTCAAGAAGGCTTTCGGTGAGACTGTTCTTGGGGACTTTACAAAGTGATATTTGGAAGCCCATAGAGGGCTACGGTGAAAAGGAAATATCTTCAGATAAAAACAGGAAAGTAGCTTTTTGAGAAACTGCTTTGTGTTCTGTTAATTCATCTCACAGAGTTACAGCTTGGCCCTCAAGAAGCCGTTCATAAAGACTGTTCTTGCGGAATTTCCAAAATGATATTTCGCAGCCCAAAGAGGGCTAAGTGTGAAAAAGAAAATATTTTCAGTTAAAAAATGGAAACGGCCGGGCGTGGTGGCTCAAGCCTGTTATCCCAGCACTTTGGGAGGCCGAGATGGGCGGATCATAAGGTCAGGAGATCGAGACCATCCTGGCTAACACGGTGGAACCCCGTCTCTACTAAAAAATACAAAAAACTAGCCGGGCGAGGTGGCGGGCGCCTGTAGTCCCAGCTACTCGGGAGGCTGAGGCAGGAGAATGGCGTGAACCCAGTAGGAGGAGCTTGCAGTGAGCCGAGATCTGGCCACTGAACTCCAGCCTGGGCGACAAAGCAAGACTCTGTCTCAAAAAAAAAAAAAAAAAAAAAAATGGAAACAAGCTTCTGAAAAACGGCTTTGTGTTCTGTTAATTCATCTCACAGATTTACTACTTTCCCCGCAAGAAGTGGTTCACTAAGACTGTTCTTATGGAATTTGCAAAGTGATATTTGGAAATACACAGAGGGCTAGAGAGAAAAAGGAGATATCTTCAGTTAACAACTGGAAAGAAGCTTTCTGAGAAACCGCTTTGTGTTCTGTTAATTCATCTCACAGTGATACAGCTTTCCCCTCAAGGAGCCCTTCAACTAAGACTGTTTGTGTGGAATTTGAAATGTGATATTTGGATGCCCATAGAGGGCTATAGTGGAAAAGGAAATAACTTCAGTTAAAAACTGGAAAGAATATTTCTGAGAGACTACTTTGTGTTCTGTTATTTCAACTCACAGAGTTACAGCTTTCCCCTCTAGAAGCCTTTCGCTAAGTCTGCTCTTGTGGAATTTGCAAAGTGATATTTGAAAGCGCTTAGAGAACTATGGTGGAAACGGAAATATCCTAAGATAAAAATTGAAAGGAAGCTTTCTGAGAAACGGCTTTGTGTTCTGTTAATTCTTCTCACAGAGTTACAGCTTTACCCTAAGGAAGTCGTTCACTAAGACTGTTCTTGTGGAATCTGCAAAGTGATATTGTAATGCCCTTAGAGGGCTACGGTGAAAAAGGAAGTGTCCTCAGATAAAAACCGCAAAGAAGCTTTCTGAGAAACTACTTTGTGTTCTGTTAATTCATCTCACAGAGTTACAGGTTTCCTCTCAAGAAATCGATCACTAAGACTGCTCTTGTGGAGTTTGCAAAGTGATATTTGAAGCCAATAGAGGGCGATTGTGAAAAGGAAATATCTTCAGATAAAAACTGGAAAGAAACTTTCAGAGAAACTGCTTTGTGTTTTGTTAATTCATCTCACAGATTTACAGCTTCCCCCTCAAGAAGCCTTTCACTAAGAATGTTCTTGTGGAATTTGGAAAGTGATATTTGGAAGTCCTTAGTGGGCTAAGTTGAAAAAGGAAATATCTTCAGTTAAAAAACTGGAAAGAAGCTTTCTGAGAAACTGCTTTGTGTTCCGTTAATTCATTTCATAGAGTTACAGCTTTCCCCTCAAGAAGCCTTTCGCAAAGACTCTTCTTGTGAATTTGCAAAGTAATATATGGAAGCCCATTGTGGGCTATGGTGAAAAAGGAAACATTCTAACATAAAAACTAGAAAGAAGCTTTTGAGAAACTGCTTTGTGTTTTGTTAATTCATCTCACAGAGTTACAGCATTCCCCTCAAAAAGCCTTTCGCTAAGACTGTTCTTGTGGGATTTGCAAAGTGATATTTGGAAGCTAATAGAGAGCTAAGGAGAAAAAGGATATATCTTCTGATAAAAACTGAAAAGAACCTTTCTGAGAAACTGCTTTGTGATATGTGACTTCCACCCACTGAGTTACAGCTGTATTTCGTAGAGCTGTGTGCTAGCCTTATTTCTGTGGAATCTGAGGACTGTTATTTCGAATCCCTTTGAAGACTATAGGGATAAAGGAAATATCCGCTGCTAAAAGTGAGAAAGAAGCTTTCTGAGAAACTTCTTGTGATCTGTGAATTCATCTCACAGAGTTACAGCTTTCCCCTCAAGAAGTTTTTCGCTAACACTTTTCTTGGGGAATTTGCAAAGTGATATTTGGAAGTCAACAGAGGGCTTTGGTGCAAAATTGAATATCCTAAGACAAAAACTGAAAAAAAGCTTTCTGAGACACTGCTTTGTGTTCTGTTAATTCATCTCACAGAGTTACAGCTTTCCCCTCAAGGAGAACTTTACTTAGTCTGTTCTTGTGGAATTTGGAAAGTGATATTTAGAAGCCCATATAGGGCTATGGTTAAAAAGGAAACATCTTCAGTTGAAAACTGGAAAGAAGCTTTCTGAGAAACTGCATTTTGTTCTGTTAATTCATCTCACAGAGTTACAGCTTTCCCCTCAAGAAGTCTTTCGCTAGGACTCTTCTTGTGTCATTTGGAAAGTGGTATTTAGAAGGTCATAGAGGGCTATGGTGAATAAGGAAATATCTTCCGTTATAAATTTGGAAAGAAGCTTTCCGAGAAAGTGCTTTGTGTTCTGTTAATTCCTCTCACAGAGTTACAGCTTTCTCCTCAAGAAGACTTTCGCTAAGACTGTTCTTGTGGAATTTGCAAAGTGATATTTGGAAGCTCATAGAGGGCTGTGTTATAAAATGAAATATCTTCAGTTAAAAACTGGAAAGAAGCTTTCTGAGAAACTGCTTTGTGTATTATTAATTTATCTCACAGATTTACATCTTTCCCCTCAAGAATCCTTTCGCTAAGACTGTTCTTGTGGAATTTGGAAAGTGATATTTAGAAAACTTAGAGGGCTATGGTAAAAAAGGAAATATCTTCCATTAAAAATCGGAAAGAAGCTTTCTGAGAAACTGCTTTGAGTTCTGTTATTTCATCTCACAGAGTTACAGCTTTCCCTTCGAGAATCCATTCATTAAGAATGTTCTTGTGGAATTTGCAAAGTGGTATTTGGAAGAACTTAGAGGGCTATGTTGAAAAAGGTAATATCCTATGACAAAAACCGAAAAGAAACTTTCTGAGAAACTGCATTGTGTTCTCTTAACTCATCTCACGGAGTTATAGCTTTCCCCTCAAGAAGTCGATCACTAAGACTGTTCTTGTGGAGTTTGCAAAGTGATATTTGGAAGTTCATAGAGGGCTATGGGGAAAAAGGAAATATCTTCAGTTAAAAACTGGATAGAAGCTTTCTGAAAAACTGCTTTGTGTTCTGTTAATTCATCTCACAGAGTTACAGCTTTCCCCTTAAGAAGCCATTCCCTAAGACTGTTCTTGTGGAATTTGGAAAGTGATATTTAGAAGCCCGTAGAGGTCTATGGTGAAAAATGAAATAGCCTAAGATAAAAACTGAAAACAAGTTTTCGGAGAAACTGCTTTGTGTTCTGTTAATTCATCTCACAGAGTTACAGCTTTCCCCTCAAGAAGCCTTTCGCTAAGACTGTTCTTGTGGAATTTGCAAAGTGATATTTGGAAGCCCATAGAGGTCTATGGTGAAAAAGGAAATATCCTAACATAAAAACTGAAAAGAAGCTTTCTGAGAAACTGCTTTGCGTTGTGTTAATTCATTTCACAGAGTTACAGCTTTGCCCTCAAGAAGCCCTTTGCTAAGGCTGTTCTTGTGGATTTTGCAAAGTGGTATTTGGAAGCCCATCGAGGGCTATGGTGGAAAAGGAAATATCTTCAGTTAAAAACTGGAAAGAGGCTTTCTGAGAAACTGCTTTGTGTTCTGTTAATTCATCTCACAGAGTTACAGCTTTCTCCTCAAAAAACCTTTCGCTAAGACTGTTCTTTTGCAATTTGCAAAGTGGTATTTGGAAGTCCTTAGAGGGCTATGGTGTAAAAGGAAATATCTTCAGTTAAAAACTCGAAAGAAGCTTTCTGATTACAGCTTTTCCCTCAAGAAGCCTTTCGCTACGACTCTTCTTGTGGAATATGCAAAGTGATTTTCGAAGCCCATTGAGGGTTATGGCAAAAAGGAAATATTCTAAGACAAAAACCGAAAAGAAGCTTTCTGAGACACTGCATTATGTTCTCTTAATTCATCTCTCAGTTTTATAACTTTCTCCTCAAGAAGCCATTCACTAAGGTTGTTCCTGTGGAATTTTCAAGGTGATATTTGGAAGCCCCTAGAGGGCTATGATGAAAAAGGAAATATCTTCCGTTAAGAACTGTAAAGAGTGTTTTTTAGAAACTGCTTTGTGTTCTGTTAATTCATCTCACAGATTTACAGCTTTCCCCTCAAGATGCCTTTCGCTAAGACTGTTCTTGTGGAATTTGCAAAGTGATATTTGGAAGCCCATAGAGGGCTATGGTGAAAATGGAAATATCCTAAGATAAAAACCGAAAAGAAGATTTCTGAGAAACTGCTTTGTGTTCTGGTAATTCATCTCACAGAGTTACACCTTTCTTCTCAAGAAGCCTTTCGCTAAGACTGTTCTTGTGGAATTTGAAAAGTGGTATTTCGAATCCCATGGCGGCTATGGTGAATAAGGAAATATCTTTCATTAAAAACTGGAAACAAGATTTCTGAGAAACTGCTTTGTGTTCTGTTAATTCATCTCACAGAGTTACAGCTTTCCCCTCAAGAAGCCATTCACTAAGATTGTTCTTGTGAAATTTGCAAAGTGATATTTGGAAGCCCATAAGGGCTGTGGTGAAAAAGGAAATATCTTCCTTTAAAAACCAGAGGCAGATAAAGCCACAAAGATGGGGAAATAGCAGGGCAGAAAAGCTGGAATTTCAAAACATAAGAGCGCATCTCCTCCGGCAAAGGAGCGCAGCTCATCGCCAGCAACGGATCAAAGCTGGACGGAGAATGACTTTGACGAGATGATAGAAGAAGGCTTCAGTCCATCAAACTTCTCAGAGCTAAAGGAGGAATTACGTACCCAGCGCAAAGAAACTAAAAGTCTTGAAAAAAAAAGTGGAAGAATTGATGGCTAGAATAATTAATGCAGAGAAGGTCATAAACGAAATGAAAGAGATGAAAACCATGACATGAGAAATACGTGACAAATGCACAAGCTTCAGTAACCGACTCGATCAACTGGAAGAAAGAGTATCAGTGATTAAGGATCAAATGAACGAAAAGAAGCGAGAAGAGAAATCAAAAGAAAAAAGAAAAAAAGAAATGAACAAAGCCTGCAAGAAGTATGGGATTATGTAAAAAGACCAAATCTACGTCTGATTGGGGTGTCTGAAAGTGAGGGGGAAAATGGAACCAAGTTGGAAAACACTCTTCAGTATATCATCCAGGAGAACTTCCCCAACCTAGTAGGGCAGGCCAACATTCAAATCCAGGAAATACAGAGAACAACACAAAGATACTCCTCGAGAAGAGCAACTCCAAGACACATAATTGCCAGATTCACCAAAGTTGAAATGAAGAAAAAAATCTTAAGGGCAGCCAGAGAGAAAGGTCGGGTTACCCACAAAGGGAAGCCCATCAGACTAACAGCAGATCTCTCGGCAGAAACTCTACAAGCCAGAAGAGAGTTGGGGCCAATATTCAACTTTCTTAAAGAAAAGAATTTTCAACCCAGAATTTCATATCCAGCCAAACTAAGTTTCATAAGTGAAGGAGAAATAAAATCCTTTACAGATAAGCAAATGCTTAGAGATTTTGTCACCACTAGGCCTGCCTTACAAGAGACCCTGAAGGAAGCACTAAACATGGAAAGGAACAACCGGTACCAGCCATTGCAAAAACATGCCAAAATGTAAAGACCATCAAGGCTAGGAAGAAACTGCATCAACTAACGAGCAAAATAACCAGTTAATATCATAATGGTAGGATCAAGTTCACACATAACAATCTTAACCTTAAATGTAAATGGACTAAATGCTCCAATTAAAAGACACAGACTGGCAAACTGGATAAAGAGTCAAGACCCATCAGTCTGCTGTATTCAGGAGACCCATCTCACATGCAGAGACATACATAGGCTCAAAATAAAGGGATGGAGGAAGATTTACCAAGCAAATGGAGAACAAAAAAAATCGGGGGTTGCAATACTAGTCTCTGATAAAACAGACTTTAAACCATGAAAGATCAAAAGAGACAAAGAAGGCCATTACATAATGGTAAAGGGATCAATTCAACAGGAAGAGCTAACTATCCTAAATATATATGCACCCAATACAGGAGCACCCAGATTCATAAAGCAAGTCCTTAGAGCCTTACAAAGAGACTTAGACTCCCATACAATAATAATGGGAGACTTCAACACTCCACTGTCAACATTAGACAGATCAACGGGACAGAAAATTAACAAGGGTATCCAGGAATTGAACTCATCTCTGCAGCAAGCAGACCTAATAGACATCTATAGAACTCTCCACCCCAAATCAACAGAATATACATTCTTCTCAGCACCATATCGCACTTATTCCAAAATTGACCACATAGTTGGAAGTAAAGCACTCCTCAGTAAATGTACAAGAACAGAAATGGTAACAAACTGTCTCTCAGACCACACTGCAATCAAACTAGAACTCAGGACTAAGAAACTCAATCCAAACCGCTCAACTACATGGAAACTGAACAACCTGCTCCTGAATGACTACTGGGTACATGACGAAATGAAGGCAGAAATAAAGATGTTCTTTGAAACCAATGAGAACAAAGATACAACATACCAGAATCTCTGGGACACATTTAAAGCAGTGTGTAGAGGGAAATTTATAGCACTAAATGCCCACAAGAGAAAGCAGGAAAGATCTAAAATTGACACTCTAACATCGCAATTAAAAGAACTAGAGAAGCAAGAGAAAACTCATTCAAAAACTAGCAGAAGGCAAGAAATAACTAAGATCAGAGCAGAACTGAAGGAGATAGAGACACAAAAATCCCTCCAAAAAATCAATGAATCCAGGAGTTGGTTTTTTGAAAAGATCAACAAAATTGACAGACCGCTAGCAAGACTAATAAAGAAGAAAAGGGAGAAGAATCAAATAGACGCAATAAAAAATGATAAAGGGGTTATCACCACCGACCCCACAGAAATACAAACTACCATTAGAGAATACTATAAACACCTCTACGCAAATAAACTAGAAAATCTAGAAGAAATGGATAATTTCCTGGACACTTACACTCTTCCAAGACTAAATCAGGAAGAAGATGAATCCCTGAATAGACCAATAGCAGGCTCTGAAATTGAGGCAATAATTAATAGCCTACCAACGAAAAAAAGTCCAGGATCAGGTGGATTCACAGCTGAATTCTACCAGAGGTACAAGGAGGAGCTGGTACCATTCCTTCTGAAATTATTCCAATCAATAGAAAAACAGGGAATCCTCCCTAACTCATCTTATGAGGCCAACATCATCCTGATACCAAAGCCTGGCAGAGACACAACAAAAAAAGAGAATTTTAGACCAATATTCCTGATGAACATCGATGCAAAAATCCTCAATAAAATACGGGCAAACCGGATTCAACAGCACATCAAAAAGCTTATCCACCATGATCAAGTGGGCTTCATCCCTGGGATGCAAGGCTGGTTCAACATTCACAAATCAATAAAAATAATCCAGCATATAAACAGAACCAAAGACAAGAACCACATGATTATCTCAATCGATGCAGAAAAGGCTTTTGACAAAATTCAACAGCCCTTCATGCTAAAAACGCTCAATAAATTCGGTATTGATGGAATGTACTCAAAATCATAAGAGCTATTTATGACAAACCCACAGCCAATATCATACTGAAAGGGCAAAAACTGGAAAAATTCCCTTTGAAAACTGGCACAAGACAGGGATGCCCTCTCTCACCACTCCTATTCAACATAGAGTTGGAAGTCCTGGCTAGGGCAATCAGGCAAGAGAAAGAAATCAAGGGGATTCAGTTAGGAAAAGAAGAAGTCAAATTGTCCCTCTTTGCAGATGACATGATTGTATATTTAGAAAATCCCATTGTCTCAGCCCGAAATCTCCTTAAGCTGATAAGCAACTTCAGCAAAGTCTCAGGATACAAAATTAATGTGCAAAAATCCCAAGCATTCGTATACACCAGTAACAGACAAACAGAGAGCCAAATCATGAATGAACTTCCATTCACAATTGCTTCAAAGAGAATAAAACACCTAGGAATCCAACTTACAAGGGATGTAAAGGACCTCTTCAAGGAGAACTACAAACCACTGCTCAATGAAATAAAAGAGGACACAAACAAATGGAAGAACATACCATGCTCATGGATAGGAAGAATCAATATTGTGAAAATGGCCATACTGCCCAAGGTTATTTATAGATTCAATGTCATCCCCATCAAGCTACCAATGAGTTTCTTCACAGAATTGGAAAAAACTGCTTTAAAGTTCATATGGAACCAAAAAAGAGCCCGCATTTCCAAGACAATCCTATGTCAAAAGAACAAAGCTGGAGGCATCACGCTACCTGACTTCAAACTATACTACAAGGCTACAGTCACCAAAACAGCATGGTACTGGTACCAAAACAGAGATATAGACCAATGGAACAGAACAGAGTCCTCAGAAACAATACCACACATCTACAGCCATCTGATCTTTGACAAACCTGAGAGAAACAAGAAATGGGGAAAGGATTCCCTATTTAATAAATGGTGCTGGGAAAATTGGCTAGCCATAAGCATAAAGCTGAAACTGGATCCTTTCCTTACTCCTTATACGAAAATTAATTCAAGATGGATTAGAGACTTAAAGGTTAGACCTAATACCATAAAAACCCTAGAGGAAAACCTAGGTAGTACCATTCAGGACATAGGCATGGGCAAAGACTTCATGTCTATAACAGCAAAAGCAATGGCAGCAAAAGCCAAAATTGACAAATGGGATCTCATTAAACTAAAGAACTTCTGCACAGCAAAAGAAACTACCATCAGAGTGAACAGGCAACCTACAGAATGGGAGAAAATTTTTGCAATCTACTCATCTGACAAAGGCTAATATCCAGAACCTACAAAGACCTCCAACAAATTTACAAGAAAAAAACAAACAACCCCATCAAAAAGTGGGCAAAGGATATGAACAGACATTTCTCAAAAGAAGACATTCATACAGCCAACAGACACATGAAAAAATGCTCATCATCACTGGCCATCAGAGAAATGCAAATCAAAACCACACTGAGATACCATCTCACACCAGTTAGAATGGCGATCATTAAAAAGTCAGGAAACAACAGGTGCTGGAGAGGATGTGGAGAAATAGAAACACTTTTACACTGTTGGTGGGATTGTAAACTAGTTCAATCATTATGGAAAACTGTATGGCGATTCCTCAAGGATCTAGAACTAGACGTACCATATGACCCAGCCATCCCATTACTGGGTATATACCCAAAGGATTATAAATCATGCTGCTATAAAGACACATGCACACGTATGTTTATTGCGGCACTATTCACAATAGCAAAGACTCTGAATCAACCCAAATGTTCATCAGTGACAGACTGGATTAAGAAAATGTGGCACATATACACCATGGAATACTATGTAGCCATAAAAAAGGATGAGTTTGTGTCCTTTGTAGGGACATGGATGCAGCTGGAAACCATCATTCTTAGCAAACTATCACAAGAACAGAAAACCAAACACCGCATGTTCTCACTCATAGGTGGGAACTGAACAATGAGATCACTTGGACTTGGGAAGGGGAACATCACACACGGGGGCCTATCATGGGGAGGGGGGAGGGGAGAGGGATTGCATTGGGAGTTATACCTGATGTAAATGACGAGTTGATGGGTGCTGACGAGTTGATGGGTGCAGCACAGCAACAGGGCACAAGTATACATATGTAACAAACCTGCACGTTATGCACATGTACCCTAGAACTTAAAATATATATAAAAAAAAAAACAGAAGCAACCAACCACATCCCTCCTTCCCACTAGAGGCTTCCAGGCTGAAACAGGTTGATACAGGGAGAGGAGGAGAAGATACGTAACTAAGTCACATTTTGAGATCTGTTTAATAATAATTCTAATTTCATGTTCTCACTTATTTGTGAGATCTAAAAATCAAAACAATTGAACTCATGGAGATAGAGAGTAGAAGCATGGTTACCAGAGGCTGGGAAGGGTAGTGGGGGTTTGAGGCAAAGCTGGAGATGGTTAATGGGTACAAAAAAACAGAAAGAATAAATAAGATCTACTATTTGATAGCACAACAAGGCGACTATAGTCAGGAATAATTTAACTGTGCATTTTAAAATAACTAAAAGAGTCTAATTGGATTGCTTGTAACACAAAGGATAAATGCTTGAGAGAATGGATACCCCATTTTACATGATGTGATTATTATTCATTGCATGCCTGAATCAGAACATCTCATGCACCCCAAAAATACATACATCTACTATATAGCAACAAAATTGTAATAAATAATTTTAAAAAATAAAACATAAAAAATAATCTTCCACTTATTTTTTAGGAAAAGCACATAACTAAATTGTTACAAAAGGATTGACCAAACAATCCTTTGAACGGTTTGAGTCAGCAGTTGTGGCAGGAATGCGGTTGGGGGAAATGGGGAGAAGTGAGTGAAGATAAAAGGAATTGGACAAGTGCTGATGTTGGTGAAATGAATGATGAGTACCTAGAGGTAATCCACTATTGTATGCATTTGGAATTTATCATAAAAATATATTTGAAAGAACATATTCACTACTGAAAATTCAAAAAAGGGGAATAAATTAAAGACCACTTATCCTATAATTTCAAACATTAAAAAGACTTATTATTTTATGAGAAAATTATAGCATTATTATATAAATATGGCATATTAATTTTTAAATAGCATTATACCTGAGCATTTTGCTGTTATTGTAATGTATCAAATATATATTTTACTTATTTTTATAAAAGTGAGACATAAA
Source organism: Chlorocebus sabaeus (assembly GCF_047675955.1). NCBI lineage: Eukaryota > Metazoa > Chordata > Mammalia > Primates > Cercopithecidae > Chlorocebus > Chlorocebus sabaeus. The sequence goes on along the minus strand of NW_027327471.1, from coordinate 126,191 downwards.
GTAAGCCTAAAAGAGACATACTAGAATAATAAGTACTAGAAATATAAAATAATTCTATATAAAATGATTAAATATAAATATGAAAAGAATTATAATTTAATGGCACCAGGAAAAATCATACTTGATTTAAAAAAACTTGTAAAGTAAAATAGAATTCAAAAAGCTTTAATTGTGTTTGTATTTGACACTGTTATACTTAGTTTTTTAGCATGATATAATTATGAAAAATATTGAAAGCAATGTTATTACCTGTGGAAGACATCCGAGTTCTGGGGACATTGGCGGCGAATCTGTATAGGTTTGCTGCACCCTCCATTCTTGCTTCCTCAGAAGGAATTCCACTAAGGGGCATAAGGCAGAAAGTGAGACAGAGGTAATTCTCAGAGCAGGAGTGAAGGATTATTAAAAGGCTTTAAAACAGAAAGGAAAAGAAGGGAAGTACAACCTGGAAGAGGGCCAAGTGGGAGACTTGAGAAGCCAAGTTCACAGCTTGACTTCTTGACTTGGGGTTTTATACATTGGCATACTTGCGGGATCTTGCCTTACTTCTCCTCACTCCTGAGATCTCATTGGGAAGTTGCTGATCAGTTTCAGGTGTTTTCTATTAGAAGCCTGCCTTCCCTTGACACCAGGTATGACCAATTACTACTTTAGAGAAACAGTTAACAACCCCTTGACCATCACCTGAGGGTCTCCCAACACATTTGGTGTGTGGAAGAGGGCAGCCCTCTACTGCCCTGCTCATATTTGACTAGCTTTCTATTGCAACAATATTTGTTGAATATTCTTTATGTAGTAAGTAATAAGAATTCTGATATTTCATGAGTGATTGTTACACAAAATTATATGAATAAAAAAGAAATTAAGCAAGTAATATTTAAAAAAAAGTGAAAAGAAGCTTTCTGAGAAACTGCTTTGTGTTCTGTTAATTCATCTCACAGAGTTACAGCTTTCCCCTCAAGAAGCCTTTCGGTAAGAGTGTTCTTGTGGAATTTGCAAAGGGATATTTGGAAGACCTTAGAAGGCTACGGTGAAAAAGGAAATATCCTAAGATAAAAACTGAAAAGAAGCTTTCTGAGAAACTGCTTTGTGTTCTGTTAATTCATCTCAGAGAGGTACAGCTTTCCCCTCAAGAAGTCTTTCTCTAAGACTGATCTTGTGAAAATTGCAAAGTGATGTTTGGAAACTCATAGGGGCTATGGTGAAAAAGGAAATATACTAAGATAAAAACCGAAAAGAAACTTTCTGAGAAACTGCTTAGTGTTCTGGTAGTTCATCTCACAGAGTTACAGCTTTCCCCTCAGGAAGCCGTTCACGAAGACTGTTCTTGTGAAATTTGGAAAGTAATATTTGGAAGCCCATAGAGGGCTATGGTGAAAAAGAAAATATCTTCCATTAAAAACTGTAAAGAATCTTTCTGAGAAACTGCCTTGTGTTCTGTTAATTCATGTCACAGAGTTACAGCTTTCCCCTCAAGAAGACTTTTGCTAAGACTGTTCTTGTGGAATTTGCAATGTGATATTTCGAAAACCGTAGAGGGCTATGGTGAAAATGGAAATATCCTAAGATAAAAACTGAAAAGAAGCTTTCTGAGAAACTGCTTTGTGTTCCGTTAATTCATCTAACAGTGTTACAAATTTCTCCTCAAGAAACCTTTAGCTAAGTCTTATGTTGTGGAGTTTGAAAAGTGATATTTGGAACCCCATAGGGGGCTATGGTGAAAAAGGAAGAATCTGCCATTAAAATCTGGAAAGAAGATTTCTGAGAAACTACTTTGTGTTCTGTTAATTCATCTCAGAGATTTACAGCTTTCCCCTCAGGAAGCCGTTCACTAAGACTGTTCTTGTGAAATTTGGAAAGTAATATTTGGAAGCCCATAGAGGGCTAGGGTAAAAAAGGAAATATCCTAAGGTAAAAACTGAATGAAGCTTTCTGAGAAACTGATTTGTGTTCTGTTAATTTATCTCACATAGTTACATCTTTCCCCTCAAGAAGCCTTTCACTAAGAGTGTTCTTGTGGAATTTGCAAAGTGATATTTCGAAGTCCATAGAGGGCTATGGTGAAAATGGAATTATGCTAAGATAAAAACAGAAAAGAGGCTTTCTGAGAAACTGCTTTGTGTTCTGTTAATTCATCTCACAGAATTACAGCTTTCTCCACAAGAAGCCTTTCGCTAAGACTGTTCTTGTGGAATTTGCAAGGTGATATTTGGAAGCCCATAGAGAGCTATGGTGAAAAAGGAAATATACTAAAATAAAAACACAAAGGAATCTTACTGAGAAACTGCTTTGTGTTCTGTTAATTCATCTCACAGAGTTACAGCTTTTCCCTTAAGAAACTTTTCTCTAAGACTGTTCTTGTGGAATTTGCAAAGTGGTATTTCGAAGCCCATAGAGGGCGATGGTGAAAAAGGATATATCTTCCGTTAAAAACTGGAAAGAATCTTTCTAAGAAACTGCTATGTGTTTTTTTAAATTCATCTCAGAGAGTTACAGCTTTTCCTCTAGAAGCCTTTCGCTAAGACTGTTGTGTGGAATTTGCAAAGTGATATTTGGAAGCCCATACGGCCATGTTGAAAAAGGAAATATCTTCAGTTAAAAACTGGAAAGATTTCTGAGAGACTGCTTTGTGTTCTGTTAATTCATCTCACAGAGTTACAGCTTTCCCCTCAAGAATTCTTTCGCGAAGGCTGTTCTTGTTTAACTTGCAAAGTGATATTTGCAAGCGCATAGAGGGCTTTGGTGAAAAAGGAAATATCTTCAGTTTAAAACTGAAAAAAAGCCTTCAGAGAAACTCCTTTTTGTTCTGTAAATTCATCTCAGAGGGTTACAGCTTTCTCCTCAAGAACCCTTTCGCTAGGACTGTTCTTGTGGAATTTGGAAAGTGATATTTGGACGCACATACAGTGCTATGGTGAAAAAGGAAATATCTTAAGTTAAAAACTGGAAAGAAGCTTTCTGAGAAACTTCTTTGTGTTCTGTTAATTCATCTCACAGAATTACAGCTTTCTCCACAAGAAGCCTTTCGCTAAGACTGTTTTTGTGGAATTTGCAATGTGATATTTGAAAACCCGAAGAGGTCTATGGTGAAAAAGGAAATATCTTCAGTTAAAAACTGGAAAGAAGTCTTCTGAGAAAACGCTTTGTGTTCTGTTAATTCATCTCACAGAGTTACAGCTTTCTCCTCAAGAAGCCTTTTGCTAAGACTGTTCTCGTGGAATTTGCAAAGCGATATTTGGAAGCCTTTAGGGGGCTTAGGAGAAAAAGGAAATATCCTAAGATAAAAACTGAAAAGGAGCTTTCTGAGGAACTGCTTTCTGTTCTGTTAATTCATCTCAGAGATTAATAGCTTTCCGTTTAGGAAGCCTTTCGGAAGGACTCTTCTTTTGTAATTGGCAAAGTGATATTTGGAAGCCCATATAGAGCTATGGTGCAAATGGAAATATCCTAAGATAAGAACCGAAAAGAAATTTTCTGAGAAACTGCTTAGTCTTCTGTTAATTCATCTCACAGTGTTACAGCTTTCCCCCCAAGAAGCCTTTCGCTAAGACTGTTCTTGTGGAATTTGTAAAGTGATATTTGGAAGCCCATCGAGGGCTAAGGTGAAAATGGAAATATCCTAAGATGAAAACTGAAAAGAAGCTTTCTGGGAAATTGTTTTTGTGTTCTGTTAATTCATCTCAGAGAGTTACAGCTTTCCCCTCAAGAAGCCTTTCACTGAGGTTGTTCTTGTGGAATTTGCAACGTGATATTTGGAAGCCCATAGAGGGATACGGTGAAAAAGGAAATATCTTCCTTTAAAAACTGGAAAGAAGCTTTCTGAGAAACTGTTTTGTGGGGGAATTTGCAAAGTGATATTTGGAAGCCCACAGAGGGCTAAGGTGAAAAAGGAAATATCTTCCATTAAAAACTGGAAGGAAGATTTCTCAGAGACTGCTTTGGGTTCTGTTAATTCATCTCACAGAGTTACAGCTTTCCCCTCAAGAAGCCTTTCCCTAAGACTGTTCTTGTGGAATTTGCAAGGTGATATTTGGAAGCCCATAGAGAGCTATGGTGAAAAAGGAAATATACTAAAATAAAAACCCAAAGAAATCTTACTGAGAAACTGCTTTGTGTTCTGTTAATTCATCTCACAGAGTTACAGCTTTCCCCTCAAGAATTCTTTCGCGAAGGCTGTTCTTGTTTAACTTGCAAAGGAATATTTGCAAGCCCGTAGAGGGCTATGGTGAAAAAGGAAATATCTTCAGTTTAAAACTGAGAAGAAGCCTTCTGAGAAACTCCTTTATGTTCTGTTAATTCATCTCAGAGGGTTACAGCTTTCTCCTCAAGAAGCCTTTCGCTAGGGCTGTTCTTGTGGAATTTGAAAAGTGATATTTGGAAGCACATAGAGTGCTATGGTGAAAAAGGAAATATCTTAAGTTAAAAACTGGAAAGAAGCTTTCTGAGAAACTTTTTTGTGTTCTGTTAATTCATCTCACAGAATTACAGCTTTCTCCACAAGAAGCCTTTTGCTAAGACTGTTCTTGTGGAATTTGCAATGTGATATTTGAAAGCCCAAAGAGGTCTATGGTGAAAAAGGGAATAACTTCAGTTAAAAAATGGAAAGAAGTCTTCTGAGAAAACGCTTTGTGTTCTGTTAATTCATCTCATAGAGTTACAGCTTTCCCCTCATGAAAACTTTCGCTAACACTGTTCTTGTGGAATTTGCAAAGTGATATTTGGAAGCCCTTGGAGCACTATGGAGAAAAAGGAAATATCCTAAGATAAAAACTGAAAAGAAGCTTTCTGAGGAACTGCTTTCTGTTCTGTTAACTCATCTTAGAGACTTACAGCTTTCCGTTCAAGAAGCCTTTCGCAAAGACTGTTCTTTTGGAATTGGCAAAGTGATATTTGGAAGCCCATAGAGAGCTATGGTGCAAATGAAAATATCCTAAGATAAAAACCGAAAAGAAGTTTTCTGAGAAACTGCTTTGTCTTCTGTTAATTCATCTCACAGAGCTTCAGCTTTCCCCTCAAGAACCCTTTCTCTAAGACTGTTCTTGTGGAATATGCAAAGTGATATTTGGAAGCCCAGAGAGGTCTAAGCTGAAAATGGAATTATGCTAAGATAAAAACTGAAAAGAAGCCTTCTGGGAAATTGCTTTGTGTTCTGTTAGTTCATCACACAGAGTTACAGCTCTCCCCTCAAGAAGCCATTCACTAAGACAGTTTTTGTGAAATATGCAAACTGATATTTGGAAGCCCATAGAGGGCTATGGTGAAAAAGGAAATATCCTAAGATATAAACTGAAAAGTAGCTTTCTGAGAAACTGCTTTGTGTTCTGTTAATTCATCTCACAGAGTTACAGCTTTCCCCTGAAGAAGCCTTTCGCTATGGCTGTTCTTGTGGAATTTGCAAAGTGATATTTGGAAGCCCATAGAGGGCTATGGTGAAAAAGGAAATATTTTACTTTAAAAAAGGGAAAGAAGCTTTTTGAGAAACTCTTTTGTGTTCGGTTAATTCATCTCACAGAGTTACAGCTTTCTCCTCAAGAATCCTTTCGCTAAGACTTTTCTTGTGGAATTTGCAAAGTGATATTTGAAAGCCCACAGAGGGTTAAGTTGAAAAAGGAAATATCTTCTGTTAAAAATTTGAAATAAGATATCTGAGAAACTGATTTGGGTTCTGTTAATTCACCTCACAGAGTTACAGCTTTTCCCTAAAGAAACCTTTCCCGAAGACTGCTCTTGTGAAATTTGCAAGGTGATATTTAGAAGCCCAGAAAGAGCTATGGTGAAACAGCAAATATCGTATGATAAAAACCCAATGGAATCTTTCTGAGAAACTTCTCTGTGTTCTGTTAATTCATTTCAGAGAATTACAGCTTTCCCCTCAAGAAGCCTTTCAATGACGCAGTTGTTGTGGAATTTGCAAAGTCTTATTTGGAAACCCTTACAGGGCTATGGTGAAAATGGAAATGTCCTAAGATAAAAACCGAAAAGAAGCGTTCTGAGAAACTGCTTTGTGTTCTGTTAGTTCATCTTACGGAGTCCCAGCTTTTCCCTCAAGACGGCTTTCCCTAAGACTGTTCTTGTGGAATTTGCAATGTGATATTTGGATGCCCATAGAGGGCTATGCTGAAAAAGGAAATATCTTCCGTTAAAAACTGGAAAGAAGACTTCTGAGAAACTGCTGTGTGTTCTGTTAATTCATCTCACAGAGTTACAGCTTTCCTTTCAAGAAGCCTTTCGCTAAGACTGTTCTTGTGGAATTTGCAAAGTGATATTTGGAAGCCCATAGAGGGCTATGGTGAAGAAGGAATTATCTTCCATTAAAAACTGGAAAAAAAATTTCTGAGAAACTGCTTTGTGTTCTGCTAATTCATCTCACAGAGTTACAGCTTTCTCCCAATGAAGATTTTCGCTAAGGCTGTTCTTGTGGAATTTGCCCAGTGATATTTGAAAGCCCATAGAGGGCTATCGTGAAAAAGAAAACATCTTCCATTAAAAACTGAAAAGAAGATTTCTGAGAAACTGTTTTGTGTCTGTTAAATCATCTTACAGATTTACATCTTTCTCCTCAAAAAGCCTTTCGCTAAGACTGTTCTTGTGGAATTTCAAATGTGATATTTGGAAGCCCTTAGAGGACTCTGGTGAAAAAGAAAATATCTTCCGTTAAAAACTTGAGAGAAGATTTCTGAGAATCTGCTTTGTATTTTCTTAAATGATCTCACAGAATTACAGCTTTACACTCAAGAAGCCTTTCCCTAAGACTGTTCTTGTGGAATTTACAAAGTGATATTTGGAAGCTCATAGAGAGCTGTGGCAAAAAAGAAAATATCTTCCGTTAAAAACTGAAAAGAAGATTTCTGAGAAACTGCTTTGTGTTTGTTAATTCATCTCACAGAGTTACAGCTTTCCCGACAAGAAGCCTTTCCCCAAGACTGTTTTTGTGGAATTTGAAAGTGATTTTTGGAAGCCCATAGAGGTCTATGGTGAAAAAGGAAATATCCTAAGATAAAAACTGAAAAGAGGCATTTCTGAGAAACTGTTTTGTGTTCGGTTAATTCATCGCACAGAGTTTCAGCTTTCCCCTCAAGAAGCCTTTCTCTAAGACTGTTCTTGTGGAATTTGCAAAGTGATATTTGGAAGCCCATAGAGGGCTACGGTGAAAAAGGAAATATCCTAAGATAAAAACCGGAAAGAAGCTTTCTGAGAAACAGTTTTGTGTTTGTTAATTCATCTTACAGATTTACAGCTTTCTCCTCAAATAGCCTTTCTCTAAGACTGTTCTTGTGGAATTTGAAATGTGGTATTTGGAAACCCATAGAGGGCTAAGGTGAAAAAGGAAATATATTCCGTTAAAAACTTGAAAGAAGAATTCTGAGTAACTGCTTTGTTGTCTGTTAATTAATCTCAGAGAGTTACAGCTTTCTCCTCAAGAAGCCCTTCGCTAAGACTGTTCTTGTGAAATTTGCAAACTGATATATGGAAGCCCATAGAAGGCTATGTTAATGAAGGAAATAACTTCCGATAAAAACTGGAAAGAATCTTTCTGAGAAACTACTTTGTGGTCTGTTAATTCATCTCACAGTGTTACAGCTTTCTCTTCAAGAAGCCTTCCCCTAAGACTGTTCTTGTGGAATTTGCAAAGTGATATTTAGAAGCCCTTAGAGAGCTATGGTGAAAAAGAAAATATCATAACATAAAAACCGAAAAGATGCTTTCTGAAAAACTGCACTGTGTTCTCTTAATTCATCTCACAGAGTTATAGCTTTCCCCTCAAGAAGCCGTTCACTAAGACTGTTCTTGTGGAATTTGCAAAGTGATATTTCGAAGCCCATATAGGGATATGGTGAAAAAGGATATCTCTATCGTTAAAAACTGGAAAGAAGCTTTCTGAGTAACTGCTTTGTTGTCTGTTAATTAATCTCACAGAGCTACAGCTTTCCCCTCAGGAAGCGTTTCGCTAAGACTGTTCTTGTGGATGTTGCAAAGTGATATTTGGAAGCCCATAGAGGGATACGGTGAAAAAGGAAATATCTTCCGTTAAAAACTGTAAACAAGCTTTCTGATAACCTGCTTTGTGTTCTGTTAATTCATCTCACAGAGTTACAGCTTTCCCCTAAAAAGCCTGTCTCAAGAAGCCCTGTGCTAATGCTGTTCTTGTGAAACTTGCAAAGTGATATTTGGAAGCCCATTGAGGGATATGGTGAAAAAGGAAATATCTTCCGATATAAACTGGAAAGAAGTTTTCTGAGAAATTGCTTTGTGTTCTATTAATTCATCTCACAGAGCTACAGCTTTCACCTCAAGAAGCCTTTTCCTAAGACTGTTCTTGTGGAATTTGCAAAGTGATATTTGGAAGCCCATAGAGGGCTATGCTGAAAAAATAAATATCTTTAGTTAAAAACTGGAAAGAAGCTTTCTGAGAAACTGCTTTGTGTTCTGCTAGTTCATCTCACAGAGTTACAGCTTTCCTCTCAAGAAGCCATTCAGTAAGACTGTTCTTGTGATATTTGCAAAGTGATATTTGGAAGCCCATTGAGGGCCATGGTGAAAAAAGGAAATATCTTCCGTTAAAAAGTGGAAAGAAGCGTTCTGAAAAACAGTTTTTGTCTGTTAATTCATATTACAGATTTAAGCTTTCTCCTCCAAAAGCCTTTCACTAAGACTGTTCTTGTGGAACTTGAAATGTGATATTTGGAAACCCATAGAGGGCTATGGTGAAAATGGAAATATCTTCCGTTAAAAATTTGAAAGAAGATTTCTGAGAAACTGCTTTCTTTTGTTGTTAATTGATCAGAGAGTTACAGATTTCCCCTCAAGAAATCTTTCCCTAAGACTATTCTTGTGGAATTTGCAAAGTGATATTTGGAAGCCTATAGGAGGCTCTGGCGAAAAAGAAAATATCCTAAGATAAAAACCGAAAGGAAGCTTTATGAGAAACTGCGCTGTGTTCTCTTAATTCATCTCACAGAGTTACAGCTTTCCTCTAAACAAGCCGTTCACTGAGACTGTTCTTGTGGAATTTGCAAAGTGATATTGGAAGCCCATAGAGGATTTTCACGAAAAAGGTAATTTCCTAAGATAAAAACCGAGAAGGAGCTTTCTGAGAAACTTCATTGTATTCTCTTAATTCATCTCACAGAATTATAGCTTTCACCACAACAAGCCATTCACTAAGACTGTTCTTGTGGAATATGCAAGGTGATATTTGGAAGCCGTTAGAAGTCTATGCAGAAAAAGGAATCATCTTCTGTTAAAAACTGGATAGAAGCTTTCTGAGAAACTGCTTTGTGTTCTCTTAATTTATCTCACAGAGTTACAGCTTTCCCCTGAAGAAGCCTTTCGCTAACTTTGTTCTTGTGGAATTTGCAAAGTGATATTTGGAAGCCCATATAAGTCTATGGTGAAAAAGAAATTGTCCTAAGATAAAAACTGAAAAGAGCTTTCTGAGAAACTGCTTTGTCTGTTAATTCATCTCACACAGTTACAGCTTTCCCGTCAAGAAGCCGTTCACTGAGACTGTTCTTGTGGAATTTGCAAAGTGATATTGGAAGCTGATAGAGAATTATGGTGAAAAGGGAAATATCCTAATATAAAAACCGAAAAGAAGCTTTCTGAGAAACTGCTTTGTGCTCTGTTAAATCATCTTACAGAGTTATAGTTTTCCCCTCATGAAGCCTGTCGCTAAGACTGTTCTTGTGGGATTGGAAAAGTGATATTTGGAAGCCCACAGAGGGCTATGGTGAAAAAGGAAATCTCTTCCGTTAAAAACCGGAAAGAAGCTTTCTGAGAAACTGCTTTTTGTTCTGTTAATTCATTTCACAGAGTTAGAGCTTTCCCCTCAAGAAGCCTTTCGCTGAGACTGTTTTGGTGGAATATTCAAAGTGATATTTGGAAGCCCATAGGGGGCTATGGTGAAAAACGAAATATCTTCGGTTACAAACTGGAAAGAAGCTTTCTGAGAAACTGCTTTGTGCTGCGTTAAATCATCCTACAGAGTTACAGTTTCCCTTCATGAAGCCTTTCGCTAAGACTTTTCTTGTGGGATTTGCAAAGTGATATTTGGATGTCCTTAGAGGTCTATGGTGAAAAAGGAAATATCTTCCGTTGAAAACTGGAAAGAAATGTTCTGAGAGACTGCTTTGTTTTCCGTTAATTGATCACACAGTGTTACAGCTTTCCCCTCAAGAAGCCTTTCGCAAAGACTGTTCTTGTAGAATTAGCCAAGTGATATTGTGAAGCAAGTAGAGGGCTATGGTGAAAAAGGAACTGTCTTCCGTTAAAAACTGGAAAGAAACTTTCTGAGAAACTGCTTTGTGTTCTGTTAATTGATCTCACAGAGTTATAGCTTTCACACCAAGAAGCCTTTCGGTAAGACTGTTCTTGTGGAATTTGCAAAGTGATATTTGGAAACCCGTAGATGGTTATGGTGAAAAAGGAAATATCCTAAAATAGAAACTGAAAAGAAACTTTCTGAGAAACCGCTTTGTGTTCTGTTAATTGATCTCCCGGCGTTACAGATTTCCCCTCAAGAAGCCTTTCGCTAAGGCTGTTCTTGTGGAATTTTCAAAGTGATATTTGGAAGTCTATAGAGGGCTATGGTAAAGAAGGAAATATCTTCAGTTAAAAACTGGAAAGAAGCTTTCTGAGAAACTCCTTTGCGTTCTGTTAATTCATCTCTCAGAGTTACAGCTTTCCCCTGGAAAAGACTTTCGCTATGACTGCTGTTGTGAAATTTGCAAAGTGATATTTAGAAGCCATTACAGGGCTATGAAAAAAGGAATTATCCTAAGATAAAAACTGAAAAGAAGCTTTCTGAGAAACTGCTTTGTGTTCTGTTAATTCATCTCACAGAGTTACAGCTTTCCCCTCAAGAGGCCTTTCGCTAAGACTGTTCTTGTGGAATTTGCAAAGTGATATTTGGGAGCCTATAGGGGCCTATGGTGAAAAAGGAAACAACTTCAGTTAAATAGTGGAAAGAAGCTTTCTGAGAAACTGCTTTGTGTTCTGTTAATTCATCTCACAGAGTTACAGCGTTCTCCTGAAGAAGCCTTTCGCTAAGGCTCATCTTGTGGAATTTGCTAAGTGATATTTGGATGCCCGTAGAGGGCAATGGTGAAAAAGGAAATATGCTAAGATAAAAACTGAAAAGAAGCTTTCTGTGAAACTGCTTTGCGTTCTGTTAATTGATCTCACAGAGCTACAGCTTTCCGCTCAAGAAGCCTTCCGCTAAGGCTGTTCTTGTGGAATTTGCAAAGTGATATTTGGAAGCCTACAGAGGGCTATGGTGAGAAAGGAAATACCTTCAGTTTAAAACTGGAAAGAAGTTTTCTGAGAAACTGCTTTGTGTTCTGTTAATTCATCTCACAAGGTCACAGCTAAACCCTCAAGAAGCCTTTGGCTAAGACTGTTGTTTTGGAATTTGCAAAGTGATATTTGAAAGCCCTTAGAGGGCTATGGTGAAAACTGAAATATCTACTGTAAAAAACTGGAAAGAATCTTTCTGAGAAGCTGCTTTGTGTTCTGTTAATTCATCTCACAGAGTTACAGCTTTCCCCTGAAGAAGCCTTTCACTAAGTCTGTTCTTGTGGAATCTGCAAAGTGATATTTGGAAGCCCATAGGAGGCTATGGTGAAAAAGGAAATGTCCTAAGATAAAAACTGAAAAGAAGCATTCTGAGAAACTGATTTGTGTTCTGTTAATTCTTCTCACACAGTTACAGCTTTCCCGTCAAGAAGCCATTCACTGAGACTGTTCTTGTGGAATTTGCAAAGTGATATTGCAAGCCGATAGAGGGTTGTGGCGAAAAGGGAAATATCCTAAGATAAAAACCCAAAAGAAGCTTTCTGAGAAACTGCATTGTGTTTTCTTAATTCATCTCACAGTGTTATAGCTTTCCCCTCAAGAAGTTATTCACTAAGACTGTTCCTGTGGAATTTGCAAGGTGATATTTCGAAGCCCTTATAGGGCTATTTTGAAAAAGGAAATGTCTTCCATTAAAAACTGGAAAGAATCTTTCTGAGAAACTGCTTGATGCTATGATAATTCATCTCACAGAGTTTCAGGTTTCCCCTCAAGAAGCCGTTCACTAAGACTGTTCATGTGGAATTTTCAAAGTGATATATGGAAGCCCATAGAGGGCTATGGTGAAAAAGGAAATATCCTAGGATAAAAACTGAAAAGAAGCTTTCTGAGAAACCGCTTTGTGTTCTGTTAATTCAACTGACAGTGTTAAAGCTTTCTCCACAAGAAGCGTTTCGCTAAGACTGTTCTTGTGGAATTTGCAAAGTTATATTTAGAAGCCCATAGAGAGCTATGGTGAAACTGGAAATATCCTAAGATAAAATCCGAAAAGAAGCTTTCTGAGAAACTGCTTTGTGATCTGTTAATTCATCTCCAGAGTTAAAGTTTTCCCCTCAAGAATCCTTTTATGAAGACTGTTCTTGTGAAATTTTCAAAGTGATATTTGGAAGCCCATAGAGGGCTACGGTGAAAAAGGAAACATCTTCAGATAAAAACTGGAAAGAAGCTTTCTGAGAAACTGCTTTGTGTTCTGTTAATTCATCTCACAGGGTTACAGCGTTCACCTCAAGAAGCCTTTCACTAAGGTTGTTCTTGTGGAATTTGGTAAGTGATATTTGGAAGCCCGTAGAGGACTGTGGTCAAAAAGGAAATATCTTCAGTTAACTACTTGAAAGAAGTTTTTTGAGAAACTGCTTTGTGTTCTTTTAATTCATCTCACAGAGTTACATCTTTCTTCTCAAGAATCCTTTCGCTAAGACTTTTCTTGTGGAATTTGCAAAGTGATATTTGGAAGCCCATAAAGGGATATGGTGAAAAAGCAAATATCCTAAGATAAAAACTGAAAAGAAACTTTGTGAGAAACTACTTTGTGTTCTGTTAATTCATCTCACAGAGTTATAGCTTTCCCATCAAGAAGCCTTTCGGTAAGAATGTTTTTGTGAACTTTGCAAATTGATATTTAGAAGACCAGAGAGGGCTATGAAAAAAGGAAATATCCTAAGATAAAAACTGAAAGAAGCTTTCTGAGAAACTGCTTTGTGTTCTGTTAATTCATCTCACAGAGTTACAGCATTCTCCTCAAGAAGCCTTTCGCTAAGGCTGTTCTTGTGGAATTTGCAAAGTGATATTGGGAAGCCTGTAGAGGTCTATGGTGAAAAAGGAAATATCTTCCGTTAAAAACGGGAAAGACTCTTTCTGAGAAACTGCTTTGTGTTCTGTGAATTCATCTCACAGAGTTACAGCTTTCTTCGCAAGGAACCGTTCTGTAAGGCTGTTCTTGTGGAGTTTGCAAAGTGATATTTGGAAGCCCACAGAGGGCTATGGTGAAAAAGGAAATATCCGAAGAAAAAAACTGAAAAGAAGCTTTCTGAGAATCTGCTTTGTGTTCCGTTAATTCATCTCACAGAGTTACAGCTTTTCCCTCAAGAAGCCTTTTGCTAAGACTGTTCTTGTGGAATTTGCAAAGAGATATTTGGAAGCCCATTCAGGGCTATGGTGAAAAAGGAAATATCGTCCGTTTAAAACTAGAAAGAAGCTTTCTGAAGGACTGCTTTGTGTTCTTTTAATTCATGTCACAGAGTTACAGCTTTCCCCTCAAGAAGTCTTTCGCTAAGACTGTTCTGCTGGAATTTGTAAAGTGATATTTGGAAGCCCATAGAGGGCTATGGTGAAAAAGGAAATATCTTCTGTGAAAAACTGAAAAGAAACTTTCTGAGAAACTGCTTTGTGTTCTGTTAATTCATCTCCCAGAGTTACAGCTTTCCGCTGAACAAGCTGTTCACTGAGACTGTTCTTGTGGATTGTGCAAAGTGATATTGGAAGCCCATAGAGGATTATCGCGAAAAAGGTAATTTCCTACGATAAAAACCGAAAAGGAGCTTTCTGAGAAACTGCATTGTATTCTCTTAATTCAGCTCACAGTGTTATAGCTTTCGCCACAACAAGCCGTTCACTAAGACTGTTCCTGTGGAATTTGCAAAGTGATATTTGGAAGCCCATAGAGAGCTATGGTGAAAAAGGGAACATATTCAGTTAAAAACTGGAAAGAAGCTTTCTAAGAAACTGCTTTGTTTTCTGTTAATTCAACCCACCGAGTTACACTTTTCCACTCAAGAGGCCTTTCGCTAAGACTGTTCTTGTGGAATCTGCAAAGTGCCATTTGAAAGCCCATAGAGGGTTATGGTGAAAAAGAAAATCTCCTAACATAAAAAGTGCAAAGAATCTTTCTGAGAAACTGCTTTGTGTTCTGTGAATTCAAATCCCAGAATTAAAGCTTTCTCCTCTAGAAGGTTTTCGCTAAGAATGTTGTTGTGGAATTTTCAAAGTGATATTTGGAAGCCCATAGAGGGCTATGGTGAAAAAGGAAGTAGCCTAAATTAACAACTGAAAAGAATCCCTCTGAGAAACTGTTTTATTTTCTGTTAATTCATCTCACAGAGATACAGCTTTCCCCTCAAGAAGCCTTTCGCTAAGACTGTTGTTGTGGAATTTGAAAAGTGATATTCGGAAGCCCATTGATGGCAGTGGTGAATAAGAAAATATCCTATAATAAAAACTGAAGAAAAGCTTTCTGACAAACTGCTTTGTATTCTGTTAATTCATCTCAAAGAGTTACATCTTTAAACTCAAGAAGTCTTTCCCTAAGATTGTTCTTGTGGAATTAGCAAAGAGATATTTGGAAGCCCATCGTGGGCTATGATGAAAAAGAAATTATCTTCCGTGAAAAACTGGAAAGAAGCTTTCTGAGAAACTGCATTGTTTTCTATTATTTCGTCTCACAGAGCTACAGCTTTCCCCTCAAGAAGCCTCTCGCTAAGACTGTTCTTGTGGAAATTGCAAAGTGATATTTGAAAGCCCATAGAAGGCTATTGTAAAAAAGGAAATATCTTCCATTAAAAACTGGAAAGAGGCTTTCGAGAAACTTCTTTGTGTTCTGTTAATTCATCTCACAGAGTTACAGTTTTCCCCTCCAGAATCCTTTCGTTAAGACTGTTCTTGTGGAATTTGCAAAGTGATATTTGGAAGACCATAGAGGGCTGTGGTGAAAAAGGAAATATCTTCCGTTAAAAACAGGAAAGAATCTTTCGAGAAACTGCTTTGTGTTCTGTTAATTCATCTCACACTGTTACAGTTTTCCCCTCCAGAAGCCTTTCACTAAGAATGTTATTGTGGAATTTGCAAAGTGATATTGTAAGCCCATAGAGCGTTATGGTGAAAAAGGAAATATCCTTAGATAAAACCCGAATAGAACATTCTGAGAAACTGCATTGTGTTCTCTTTATTCATCTCACAGTGTTGTAGCTTTCCCTTCCAGAAACAGTTCATTAAGACTGTTCCTGTGGAATTTGCAAGGTGATATTTGGAAGCCCTTAGAGGGCTTTTTGAAAAAGGAAATATCTTCCGTTAAAAACTGGAAAGAAGCTTTCTGAAAAACTGCTTTGTGTTCTGCTAATTCATCTCAGAGAAATACAGCTTTCCCCTCAATAAGCCGCTCACTAAGAATGTTCTTGTGGGCCGGGCGCGGTGGCTCAAGCCTGTAATCCCAGCACTTTGGGAGGCCGAGACGGGCGGATTACGAGGTCAGGAGATCGAGACCATCCTGGCTAACACGGTGAAACCCCATCTCTACTAAAAATACAAAAAACTAGCCGGGCGAGGTGGCGGGCGCCTGTAGTCCCAGCTTGTCTGGAGGCTGAGGTAGGAGAATGGCGTAAACCCGGGAGGCGGAGCTTGCAGTGAGCTGAGATCCGGCCACTGCAGTCCAGCCCGGGCTACAGAGCAAGGCTCCGTCTCAAAAAAAAAAAAAAAAGAATGTTCTTGTGGAATTTGCAAAGTGATATTTGGAAGCCCATAGAGGGCTATACTGTAATAGGAAATATCTTCAGTTAAAAACTGAAAAGAAACTTTCTGAGAAACTGCTTTGTGTTCCGTTAATTCATCTCACAGAGTTGCACCTTTCCCCTCCAGAAGCCTTTCGTTAAGAATGTTCTTGTGGAATTTGCAAAGTGATATTTAAAAGCCCATAGAAGGCTATGGTGAAAAAGGAAATATGACAAGATAAAAACTGAAAAAAAGCTTTTTGAGAAACTGCTTTTTGTTCTGTTAGTTCATGTCTCAGAGTTACTGCTTTTCAATCAAGAAGCCTTTCGCTAAAACTGTTCTTGTGGAATTTGCAGAGAGATATTTGGAAGCCCATAGAGGGCTATGGTGAAAAGGGAAGTATCTTCCGTTAAAAAATGCAAAGAAGTTTACTGTGAAACTGCTTTTTGTTCTATTAATTCATCTCACAGAGGTACAGCTTTCCCCTTCAGGAGCCGTTCACTAAGACTGTTCTTGTGGAATTTGCAAAGTGATGTTGGAAGTCCATAGAGGGCTATGTTGAAAAAGGAAATATCTTCAGTTAAAAACTGGAAAGAAGCTTTCTGAGAAACTACTTTGGGTTCTGTTAATTCATCTCACAGAGTTTCAGCTTTCCCCTCAAGAAGCCCTTCACTAACAGTGTTCTTGTGGAATTTGCAAAGTGATATTTGGAAGCCCATAGAGAGCTATTGTGAAAAAAGAAATATCTTAAGATAAAAACTGAAAAGAAGCTTTTTGAGAAACTGCTTTGTGTTGTGTTAATACATCTCACAGAGTTACAGATTTGCCCTCCAGAAGCCTTTCGCTAAAACTGTTCTTGTGGAATTTGCACAGTGTTATTTGGAAGCCCATAGTGGGCTGTGGCGACAAAGGAAATATCCTAAGACAAAAACTGAAAAGAAGCTTTCTGAGAAACATCTTCGTGTTCTGTTAATTCATCTCACAGTGTTACAGCTTCCCCTCAAGAAGCCTTTAGCTAAGACTGTTCTAGTGGACTTTAAAAATTGATATTTGGAAGCCCAATGAGGGAAACCAAAAAGAAGCTTTCAGAGAAACGGCTTTTTTTTCTGTTAATTCATATCACAGAGTTACACCTTTCCCCTTAAGAAGCCTTTGGCTAAGACTGTTGTTGTGGAATTTGCAAAGTGATATTTCGAAGCCCACAGAGGCCTATGGTGAAAAAGGAAATATCTTCAGTTAAAAACTGGAAAGAAGATTTCTGAAAAACTGCTTTGTGTTCTGTTAATTCATCTCACAGAGTTACAGCTTTCCCCTCAAGACGCCCTTCGCGAAGACTGTTCTTGTGGAATTTGCAAAGTGATATTTGGAAGCCCATAGAGGGCTATGGTGAAAAAGGAAATATCCTCAGTTAAAAACTGGAAAGAAGCTTTCTGAGAAACTGCTTTGTGTTCTGTTAATTAATATCACGGAGTTACAGCTTTCCCCTCAAGAAGCCTTTTGCTAAGACACTTCTTGTGGAATTTGCAAAGTGATATTTGGAAGCCATTAGAGGGCTATAGTGAAAAAGGAAATATCCTCAGTTAAAAAGTGGAAAGAAGATTTCTGAGAAACTGCTTTGTGTTTCGTTAATTCATCTCACGGAGTTACAGCTTTCCGCTCAAGAAGCCTTTCGCTAAGACTGTTCCTCTGGAATATGCAAAGCGTTATTTTGGAGCCCATAGGGGGCTACGGTGAAAAGGAAATATCTTCAGTTTAAAACTGGAAAGAAGCTTTTTGAGAATCTGCTTTGTGTTCTTTTAATTCATCTCACAGAGTAACAGCTTTTCCCTCTAGAAGCCTTTCGTTAAGACTTTTCCTGTGGAATTGGCAAAGTGATATTGGGAAGCCCTTAGAAGGCTATTGTGAAAAGGAAATATTTTCCGTCAAAACTCTAAAGAAGCATTCTGTGAAGCTGCCGTGTGTACTGTTAATACATCTCACTGAGTTACAGCTTTCCCATCAAGATGCCTTTCGCTAAGACTGTTCTTGTGGGATTTGCAAAGTGATATTTGGAAGCCCATAGAGGGCTATGGTGAAAAAGGAAATATCTTCAGTTAAAAACTGGAAAGAAGCTTTCTGAGAAACTGCTTTGTGTTCTCTTAATTCATCTCACAGAGTTACAGGTCTTCCCTCAAGAAGCCTTTCACTAAGAGTGTCTTTGTGGGATTTGCAAAGTGATAATTGGAAGCCCATAGAGGGCTATGGTGAAAAAGGAACTATTTTCAGTTAAAAGCTGGAAAGAAGCTTTCAGATAAACTGCCGTGTGTTCTGTAAATACATCTCACAGAGTTACAGGTTTCCCTTCCAGAAGCCTTTCGCTAAGACTGTTCTTGTGGAATTTGCAAAGTGATATTTGGAAGCCCATAGAGGGCTACGGTGAAAAAGGACATATCTTCCGTTAAAAACTGGAAAGAAGATTTCTGAGAAACTGCTTTGTGTTCTGTTAATTCATCTCACAGTGTTAAAACTTTCCCCTCCAGAAGCCTTTCGCTAAGACTGTTCTTGTGGAATTTGCAAAATGATATTTGGAAGCCCAAAGAGAGCTAGGGTGAAAAAGGAAATATCCTAAGATAAAAACTGAAAAGAAGCTTTCTGAGGAACTGCTTTGTGTTCTCTTAATTCGTATAACAGAGTTACAGATTTTCCCTCAAGAAGCCATTCTCTAAGACTGCTCTTGTGCAATTTGCAAAGTGATATTTGGAAGCCCATAAAGGGCCATGATGAAAAAGGAAATATCTTCAGTTAAAAACTGGAAAGAAACTTTCTGAGAAACTGCTTTGTGTTCTGGTAATTCATCTCACAGAGTTACAGCTTTCTTCTCAAGAAGCTATTCGGTAAGTCTGTTTTGTGGAATTTGCAAAGTGATATTTGGAAGTCCATAGAGGGCTATGGTGAAAAACGAAATTTCTTCAGTTAAAAACTGGAAAGAAGTTTTCTGAGAAACTGCTTTGTGTTCTGTTAATTCATCTCACAGAGTTAAAATTTTCCCCTCCAGAAGCCTTTCGCTAAGACTGTTCTTGTGGAATTTCCAAAATGATATTTGGAAGCCCATACAGAGCTATGGTAAAAAAGGAAATATCCTAAGATAAAAACTGAAAAGAAGCTTTCTGAGGAACTGCTTTGTGTTCTCTTAATTCGTATCACAGAGTTACAGATTTTCCCTCAAGAAGCCTTTCCCTAAGACTGTTCTTGTGGAATTTGCAAAGTGATATTTGGAAGCCCATACAGGGCTTTGGAGAAAAAGGAAATATCTTAAGATAATAACTTAAAAGTAGTTTTCTGAGAACCTGCTGTGTGGTCTGTTAATTCAACTCACAGAGTTACAGTTTTCCCCTCAAGAAACCTTTCTCTAAGGCTCTTCTTGTGAAATTTGCAAAGTGATATTTGAAAGCCCATTGAGGTCTATGGTGAAAAACAAAATATATTCCGTTAAAAACAGGAAAGAAGCTTTCTGAGAAACTGACGTGTGTTCTATTAATACATCTCACACAGTTACAGCTTTCCTCTTAAGAAGACCTTCGCTAAGACTGTTCTTGAGGGATTTGCAGAGTGACATTTGGAAGCCAACAGAGGGCTATGTTGAAAAAGGAAATATCTTCCGTTAAAAACTGGAAAGAAGCTTTCTGAGAAACTGCCGTGTGTTCTGTTAATATATCTCACCGAGTTACAGATTTCCCCTCAAGAAGCCTTTCGCTAAGACTGTTCTTGTGGGATTTCCAAAGTGATATTTGGAAGTCTATAGAGGGCTATGGTGAAAAAGGAAGTATCTTCAGTTAAAAACTGGAAAGAAGCTCTGAGAAACTGCTTTGTGTTCTGTTAATTCATCTCACAGAGTTACAGCCTACCTCTCAAGAAGGCTTTCGCTAAGAATGTTCTTGTGGAATTTGCAAAGTGATATTTGGAAATCCACAGAGGGCTATGGTGAAAAAGGAAATATCTTTCGTTAAAAACTGGAAAGAAGCTTTCTGAGAAACTGCTATGTGTTCTGTTAATTCATCTCAAAGAGTTACAACTTTCCCCTCAAGAAGACTTCTGCTAAGGCTCCTCTTGTGTAATTTGCAAAATGATATTTGGAAGCCCTTAGAGGTCTACTGTGAAAATGGAAATATCCTCAGATAAAAACCGAAAAGAAGCTTTCTTAGAAACTGCTTTGTGTTCTGTTAGTTCACCTCACAGAGTTACAGGTTTCCCCTCAAGAAGCCGTTCACTAAGATAGTTTTTGTGAAATTTGCAAAACGATAGTTGGAAGCCCATAGAGGGCTACGGTGAAAAAGGAAATATCCTAAGATAAAAACTGAAAAGAAGCTTTCTGAGAAACTGCTTTGTGTTCTGTTAATTAATTCCACAGAGTTACAGCTTTCCCCTCAAGAAGACTTTCGCTAAGACTGTTATTGTGTATTTTGGAAAGTGATATTTAGAAGCCCCTACAGGGCTATGGAGAAAAAGGAAATATCTTCCGTTAAAAACTGGAAAGAAGCTTTCTGAGAAACTTCTTTGTGTTCTGTTAATTCATCTCACAGAGTTACAGTTTTCCCCTCAAGAAGCCTTTCGCTCAGACTGTTCTTGTGGAATTTGCAAAGTGATATTTGGAAGCCCTTAGTGGGCTATGGTGAAAACGGAAATATCTTCCGTTAAAACCTGGAAAGAAGCTTTCTGAGACACTTCTTTGTGTTCTGTTAATTCATCTCACATAGTTACAGCTTTCCCCTCAAGAAGCCGTTCACTAAGTCTTTTCTTGTGTAATTTGCAAAGTGATATTTGAAAGCCCATAGAGGGCTATGGTGATAAAGGAAATATCCTATGATAAAAACTGAAAACAAGCTTTCTGAGAAACTGCTTTGTGTTCTGTTAATTCATCTCACAGAGTTACAGCTTTCCCCTCAAGAAGCCTTGCGCTAAGACTGTTCTTGTGGAATTTGCAAAGTGATATTTGGAAGACTCTAGAGGGCTAGGGTGAAAAAGGAAATATTTTCTGTTAAACACTGGAAAGAAGATTTCTGAGAATCAGGTTTGTGTTCTGTTAGTTCATCTATCAGAGTAACAGCTGTCCCCTACAGAAGCCTTTCTCTAAGACTTTTCTTGTGGAATTTGCAAAGTGTTATTTGGAAGCCCTTAGAAGGCTATGGTGAAAAAGGAAATATCCTAAGATAAAAACTGAAAAGAAGCTTTCTGAGAAACTGTTTTGTGTTCTGTTAATTCATCTCACAGAGTTACAGCTTTTACTTCAAGATGCCTTTCGCTAAGACTGTTCTTGTGCAAATTGCAAAGTGATATTTGGAAGCCCATAGAGAGCTATGTTGAACAATTAAAATCTTCCGTTAAAAACTGGAAAGAAGCTTTCTGAGAAACTGCTTTGTGTTCTCTAAATTCATCTCAGAGAGTTACAGCTTTCCCCTCAAGAAGTCTTTCACAAAGGCTGTTCTTGTGTAATTTGCAAAGTGATATTTGGAAGACCATAGAGGGCTATGTTGAAAAAGGAAATATAGTAAGATAAAATCCGAAAAGAAGCTTTCTGAGAAACTGCTTTGTGTTCTGTTAATTCATCTCAAAGTGTTACAGATTTCCCCTCGTGAGGCCGTTCACTAAGACTGTTCTTCTGAAATTCGGAAAGTGATATTTAGAATCTCATAGAGGGCTATGTTGAAAAAGGAAATATTTTCCGTTAAAAACTGTAAAGAAGCTTTCTGATAAACTATTTTGTGTTCTGTTAGTTCATCTCACAGAGTTACAGCTTTGCTTTCAATAAGCAGTTCACTGAGACTATTCTTGTGAAATTTTCAAAGTGATATTAGAAAACTCATAGAGGGCTAGGGTGAAAAAGGAAGTATCTTCCGTTAAAAACGTGAAAGAAGCTTTTTGAGAAACTGCTGTGTGTTCTGTTAAGGCATCTCACTGTTAAGGCGTCTCACTGAATTACAGCTTTCCTGTCAAAAGGCTTTCGCTAAGACTGTTCTTGTGTGATTTGCAAAGTGATATTTGAAAGCCCATAGAGGGCTATGGTGAAAAAGGAAATATCTTTCGTTAAAAACTGGAAAGAAGATATCTGAGAAACTGCTTTGTGTTCTGTTAATTCATCTCACAGAGTTACAGTTTTCCCCTCCAGAAGTCTTTCGCTTACACTGTTCTTGTGGAATTTGCAAAGAGATATTTGGAATCCCACAGAGGGCTATGCTGAAAAAGGAAATATCCTCCGTCAAAAACTGGAAAGAAGATTGCTGAGAAACAGCTTTGTGTTCTGTTAATTCATCTCACAGAGTTACAGCTTTCCCCTCAAGAAGCCGTTCACTAAGACTGTTCTTGTGGATTTTGCAAAGTGATATTTGGAAGCCCATAGAGGGCTATGGTGAAAAAGGAAACATCCTAAGATAAAAACTGAAAAGAAGCTTTCTGAGAAACTGCTTTCTGTTCTGTTAATTCGTCTAACAGAGTTACAGCTTTCCTCTCCAGAAACCTTTCGCTAACACTGTTCTTGTGGAATTTGCAAAGAGATATTTGGAAGCCCAGAGAGAGCTATGGTGAAAAAGGAAATATCTTCAGTTAAAAAATGAAAACAAGCTTTCCGAGACACTGCTTTGTGTTCTGTTAATTCATCTCAAAGAGTTACAGCTTTTCCCTCAAGAAGCCTTCCGCTAAGACTGTTTTAGAGGAATTTCCAAAGTGATAAGCGTAAGCCCATAGAGGGCTATTGTGAAACTGGAAATATCCTAAGATACTAACCGAAAAGAAGCTGTCTGAAAAACTGCTTTGTGTACTGTTATTTCGTCCCCAGAGCTACAGCTTTCCCCTCAAGAAGCCGTTCACTAAGACTGTTTTGTGAAATTTGGAAAGTGATATTTGGATACCCATAAAGGACTATGGTGAAAAAGGAAATATCTTCCGTTAAAAACTGGAAAGAATTATTCTGAGAAAATGCCATGGGTTCTGATAATACGTCTCACTGAGTTACAGCTTTCCTCTCAAGAAGCCGTTAGCTAAGACTGTTCTTGTGAAATTTGCAAAGTGATATTTGGAAGCCCAAAAGTGCTATGGTGAAAAAGGAAATATCCTCAGTTAAAAACTGAAAAGAAGCCTTCTGAGAAACTGCTTTGTGTTCAGTTATTTCCTCTCACAGACTTAAAGCTTTCTCCTCAGGAAGCCGTTCACTAAGACTGTTCTTGTGGAATTGCAAAATGATATTTTGAGGCACATATAGGACAATGGTGAAAAAGAAAACATCCTAAGATAAAAACTGAAAAGAAGCTTTCTGAGAAACTGCTTTGGTTCTGTTAATTCAACTCACAGAGGTACAGCTTTCTCCTCAAGAAGCCTTTCGCTAAGACTGTTCTTGTGGAATTTGCTAAGTGATAATTGGAAGCACATGGAGGGCTATGGTGAAAAAGGAAATATCTTCAGTTAACATCTGAAAAGAAGCTTTCTGAGAAACTGCTTTGTGTTCTGTATTTCATCTGAAAGAGTTACAGCTTTCCCCTCAAAAAGCCTCCCGCTAAGACTGTTCTTGTGGAATTTGCAAAGTGATATTTGGAAGAACTTAGAGGGCTATGGTGAAAAAGGAAATCTCTTCCGTTAAAAACTGGAAAGAAGCTTTCTGAGAAACTGCTTTGTGTTCTTTTAGTTCATGTCACAGAGTTTCAGCTTTCCCCTGAAGAAGCCGTTCACTAAGACTATTCTTGTGAAATTTGCAAAATGATATTTGGAAACCCATAGAGGACTATGGTGATAAAGGAAATATCTTCCGTTAAAAACTTGAAAGAAGCCTTCTGAGAAACTGCCGTGTGTTGGTGTAATACATCTCACCGAGTTACAGCTTTCCCCTCAAGAAGCCTTTCACTAAGACTGTTCTTGTGGAATTTGCAATGTGATATTTGGAAGCCCATAGAGGCCTATGGTGAAAAAGGAAATATCCTAAGATAAAAACTGAAAAGAAGCTTTCTGAGAATCTACTTTGTGTTCTGTTAATTAATCTCACAGAGTAACAGCTTTCACCTCAAGAAGCCTTTCGCTAAGTCTGTTCTCGTGGAATTTTCAAGGTGATATTTGTAAGCCCATAGAGGGCTAAGGTAGAAAAGGAAATATCCTAAGATAAAACTGTAAAAAAGCTTTCTGAGAAACTGCCATGTGTTCTGTTAATACACCTCACCGAGTTACAGCTTTCTCCTCAAGAAGCTTTTCGCTAAGACTGCTCTTGTGGGATTTGCAAAGTGATATTTGAAAGCCCATAGAGGGCTACGGTGAAAAAGGAAATATCGTCAGTTAAACTGTGGATAGAAGCATTCTGAGAAACTGCTTCCTGTTCTGTTAATTCATCTCACAGAGTTACAGCTTTCCCCTCAAGAAGCCTTTCGTTAAGAGTGTTCTTGTGGGATTTGCAAAGTGGTATTTGGAAGCCCCTAGAGGGCTATGCTGAAAAAGGAAATTTCTTCAGTTAAAAACTGGAAAGAAGCTTTCTGAGAAACTGCTTTGTGTTCTGTTATTTCATCTCACAGAATTACAGCTTTCCCCTCCAGAAACATTTCCCTAAGACTGTTCTTCGGGAATTTGGAAACTGATATTTGAAGCCCGTAGAGGGCTATGGTGAAAAAGGAAATTACCTAAGATAAAAACTGAAAGGAAGCTTTGAGAGAAACTGCATTGTGTTCTGTTAATACATCTCACCGCATTACAGCTTTCCCCTCAAGAAGCTGTTGGCTAAGACTGTTCTAGTGGAATTTGCAAAGTGATATTTGGAAGCCCAAGGAGGGCTATGGTGAAAAAGGAAATATCTTCCGTTAAAAACTGGAAAGAAGATTTCTGAGAAACTGCTTTGTGTTCTGTTAATACACCTCACCGAGTTACAGCTTTCCCCTCAAGAAGCCTTTAGCTAATACTGTTTTTGTGGGATTTGCACAGTGATATTTGGAAGCCCATAGAGGGCTATGGTGAAAAAGGAAATTTCTTCAGTTAAAAACTGGAAAGAAGTTTTCTGAGAAACTGCTTTGTGTTCTGTTAATTCATCTCACAGAGTTACAGCTTTCCCCTACAGAAACCTCTCCCTAAGACTGTTCTTTTGGAATTTGCAAGGTGATATTTGGAAGCCCATAGAGGGCTATGGTGAAAAAGGAAATATCTTCTGTTAAAAACTGGAAAGAAGCTGTATGAGAAACTGCTTTGTGTTCTGTCAATTTACCTTTAAGAGTTACAGCTTTCCCCTGCAGAAGCCTTTCCCTAAGACTGTTCTTGTGGAATTTGCAAAGCGATATTTGGTAAAAGGCGAAAGATTTATACGATCTGAAGAGAAACCAGAGAATGGCAAAGTGATACTTGGAAGCACACAGAGGGCTATGGTGAAAAAGAAAATATCTTCGGTTAAAAACTGGAAAGAAGCTTTCTGAGAAACTGCCGTGTGTTGGTGCAATATATCTCACCGAGTTACAGCTTTCCACTCAAGCAGCCTTTCACTAAGACTGTTCTTGTGGAATTTGCAATGTGATATTTGGAAGCCCATAGAGGCCTATGGTGAAAAAGGAAATACCTTAAAATAAAAATTGAAAAGAAGCTTTCTCAGAAACGGCTTTGGGTTCTCTTACTTCATCTCACAGAGTTAGAGCTTTCCCCTCAAGAAGTCGTTCACTAAGACTGCTCTTGTGAAATTTGCAAAGTGATATTTGGAAACTCATAGGAGGCTATGGTGAAAAAGGCAATGTCTTCCGTTAAAAAGTGGAAGGAATCTTTCTGAGAAACTGCAATGTGTTCTGTTAATACAACTCACCGAGTTACAGCTTTCCCCTCAAGAAGCCTTTCGCTAAGACTGCTCTTGTGGGACTTGCAAAGTGATATTTGGAATCCCATAGAGGGCTACGGTGAAAAAGGAAATACCTTCAGTTAAACTGTGGATATAAACATTCTGAGAAACTGCTTTGTGTTCTGTTAATTCATCTCACCGAGTTACAGCCTTCCCCTCAAGAAGCTTTTCGCTAAGGGTGTTCTTGTGGGATTTGCAAAGTGGTATTTGGAAGCCCATAGAGGGCTATGCTGAAAAAGGAAATTTCTTCAGTTAAAAACTGGAAAGAAGCTTTCTGAGAAACTGCTTTGTGTTCTGTTAATTCATCTCACAGAATTACAGCTTTCCCCTCAAGAAGCCTTTCGCTAAGACTGTTCTTGTGGAATTTGCAAAGTGATATTTGGAAATCCTTAGAGGGCTATGGTGAAAAAGGAAATATCTTCCGTTAAAAACTGGAAAGAAGCTTTCAGAGAAACTGCTTTGTGTTCTGTTAATTCTTCCCACAGAGTAACAGCTTTCCCCTGAAGAACCCTTTCGCTAAGACTGTTCTTGTGGAATTTGCTAGGTGATATTTGGAAGCCCATAAAGGGCTATGGTGGAAAAGGAAATATCTTCCGTTAAAAACTGGAAAGAAGCTTTCTGAGAAACTGCTTTGTATTCTGTTAATTCATCTCACAGAGTTACAGCTTTCCTATCATGAAGCCGAACACTAAGACTCTTTTTGTGGAATTTCCAAACTGATATTTGGAAGCCCATAGAGGGCTATGGTGAAAAAAGAAATATCTTCCGAGAAAAACTGGAAAGAAGCTTTCTGAGAAACTGCTCTGTGTTCTGTTAATTCATCTCACAGAGTTACTGCTTTCCCATCAAGAAACCTATCACTAAGACTGTTCCTGTGGATTTTCCAAAGTGATATTTGGAAGCCCAAAGAGGGCTATGGTGAAAAAACAAATATCTTCCGTTAAAAACTGGAAAGAAGCTTTCTGAGAACCTACTTTGTGTTCTCTTAATTCACCTCACACAGTTACAGTTTCCCCTCAAGAAGACTGTCGCTAGGACTGTTCTTGAGGAATTTGCAAAGTGATATTTGGAAGCCCATAGAGGGCTATGGTGAAAAAGGAAATATCTTCCTTTAAGATCTGGAAAGAAGCTTTCTGAGAAACTGATTTGTGTTCTGTTAATTCACCTCACAGAGTTACTGTGTTCCCCTCAAGAAGCCTTTCGCTACGACTGTTCTTGTGGAATTTGCAAAGTGATATTTGGAAGCCAATAGAGGGTTATGGTAAAAAAGGATATATCTTCTGGTAAAAAGGGGAAAGAATCTTTCTGAGAAACTGCTTTGTGTTCTGCTAACTCATCTAACAGAGTTACAGCATTCCCTTCAAGAAGCCTTTCGCTAAATCTGTTCTTTTGGAATTTGCAAAGTGATTTTTGAAAGCCCATAGAGGGCAAGGGTGAAAAAGGAAATATCTTCCGTTAAAAACTGGAAAGAAGGTTTCTGAGAATCTGCTTTGTGTTCTGTTAATTCATCTCACTGAGTTACAGCTTTACGCTCAAGAAGCCTTTCGCGAAGACTGTTCTTGTGGAATTTGGAAAGGGATATTTGGAAATCTTTAGAGGGCTATGGCGAAAAAGGAAATATCTTCCGTAAAAAACTGGAAAGAAACTTTCTGAGAAACTGCTTTGTGTTCTGTTAGTTCATCTCACAGAGTTACAGCTTTCCCCTCAAGAAGCCTTTCGTTATGACTGTTCTTGTGGAATTTGCAAAGTGATATTTAGAAGCCCGTAGTGGGCTATAGCGAAAAAGGAAATATCTTCCGTTAAAAATTGAAAAGAAGCTTTCTGAGAAACTGCTTTGTGTTCTGTTAACTCATCTCACACAGTTACTGCTTTCGCCTCAAGAAGCCTTTTGCTAAGACTGTTCTTGTGGAATTTGCAAAGAGGTATTTGGAAGCCCATAGAGGGCTAATGGGAAAAAGGAAATATCTTCCGTTAAAAACTTGAAAGAAGCTTTCTGAGAAACTGCTTTGTGATCTGTTAATTCATCTCACAGAGTTACAGCTTTCCCCTCAAGAAGCCTTTTGCGAAGACTGTTCTTGTGGAATTTGCAAAGTGATATTTGGAAGTTCAT
The DNA here is from genome assembly GCF_047675955.1 of Chlorocebus sabaeus. NCBI lineage: Eukaryota > Metazoa > Chordata > Mammalia > Primates > Cercopithecidae > Chlorocebus > Chlorocebus sabaeus. Next base: position 98,433 of record NW_027327471.1, on the reverse strand, counting down.
AGAAGGCTATGGTGAAAAAGGATATGTCTTCCTTTAAGAAATGGAAAGAAGCTTTCTGAGAAACTGCTTTGTGTTCTGTCACTTCATCTCACAGAGTTACAGCTTTCCCCTCAAGAAGCCTTTCGCTAAGACTGTTCTTGTGTAATTTGCAAAGTGATATTTGGAAGCCCATGGAGGGCTATGGTGAAAAAGGATATAACTTCCGTTAAAAACTGGAAAGAAGCTTTCTGAGAAACTGCTTTGTGTTCTCTTAATTCATCTCATAGTTACTGCTTTTCCCTTAGAAGCCTTTCGCTAAGACTGTTCTTGTGGAATTTGCAAAGTGATATTTGGAAGCCCATAAAGGGTTAAGGTGAAAAAGGAAAATCTTCCGTTAAAAACTGGAAAGAAGCTTTCTGAGAAACTGCTTTGTGTTCTGTTAATTCATCTCACTGAGTTACAGCTTTACGCTCAAGAAGCCTTTCGCGAAGTCTGTTCTTGTGGAATTTGGAAAGGGATATTTGGAAATCTTTAGAGGGCTATGGCGAAAAAGGAAATATCTTCCGTAAAAAACTGGAAAGAAACTTTCTGAGAAACTGCTTTGTGTTCTGTTAGTTCATCTCACAGAGTTACAGCTTTCCCTTCAAGAAGCCTTTCCGTATGACTGTTCTTGTGGAATTTGCAAAGTGATATTTAGAAGCCCGTAGTGGGCTATAGCGAAAAAGGAAATATCTTCCGTTAAAAATTGAAAAGAAGCTTTCTGAGAAACTGCTTTGTGTTCTGTTAACTCATCTCACAGAGTTACTGCTTTCGCCTCAAGAAGCCTTTTTCTAAGACTGTTCTTGTGGAATTTGCAAAGTGGTATTTGGAAGCCCATAGAGGGCTATGGTGAACAAGGAAATATCTTCCGTTAAAAACTGGAAAGAAGCTTTCTGAGAAACTGTCTTGTGTTCTGTTAACTCATCTCACAGAGTCACTGCTTTCACCTCAAGAAGCCTTTCGCTAAGACTGTTCTTCTGGAATTCTCATAGTGATATTTTCAAGCCCATAGAGGGCTAAGGTGAAAAAGGAAATATACTAAGATAAAAACTGAAAAGAAGCATTCTGAGAAACTACTTTATGTTCTGTTAATTCATCTCACAGAGTTACAGCTTTCCCCTCAAGAAGCCTTTCACGAAGACTCTTCTTGTGAAATTTTCAAAGTGATATTTGGAAGCCCATAGAGGGCTACGGTGAAAAAGGAAATATCTTCCGTTAAAAACTAGAAAGAAGCTTTCTGATTAACTGCTCTGTCTTCTGTTAATTCATCTCACAGAGTTACTGCTTTCCCAGCAAGAAGCCATTCTCTAAGATTCTTCTTGTGGATTTTGCAAAGTGATATTGGAAGCCCATAGAGGGCTATGGTGAAAAAGTAAATATCTTCCTTTAAACACTGGAAAGAAGCTTTCTGAGAAACTGCTTTGTGTTCTGTTAATTCATCTCACAGAGTTACAGATTTCCCTTCAAGAAGCCTTTCGCTAAGACTCTTCTTGTGGGATTGGCAAAGTGATATTTGGAAGCCCAGAGAGGGCTATGGTGAAAAAGGAAATATCTTCCGTTAAAAACTGGAAAGAAGCTTTCTGAGAATCTGTTCTGTGTTCTGTTAATTCATCTCTCAGAGTTACTGCTTTCCCATTAAGAAGCCTTTCGCTAAGACTGTTCTTGTGGATTTGCAGAGTGATATTTGGAAACCCATTGAGCGCAATGGTGAAAAAGGAACTATCTTCCGTTAAAAACTGGAAAGAAGCTTTCTGAGAAACTACTTTGTGTTCTGTTAATTCATCTCACAGAGTTACAGCTTTCCCCTCAAGAAGCCTCTCGCGAAGACGGTTCTTGTCGAATTTGCAAAGTGATAGTTGGAAGCCCATAGAGGGCTAAGGTGAAAAAGGAAATATCTTCCATTAAAAAGTTGAAAGAAGCTTTCTGAGAAACTGCTTTGTGTTCTGTCAATTCATCTCACAGAGTTACAGCTTCCCCCTCAAGAATCCTTTCACTAAGACTGTTCTTGTGGAATTTGCAAAGTGATATTTGGAAGCCCTTAGAGGGCTATGGTGAAAAAGGAAATATCTTCCGTTAAAAACTGGAAAGAAGCTTTCTGAGAAACTGCTTTGTGTTCTGTTAATTCTTCCCATAGAGTTACAGCTTCCTCGTGAAGAAGATTTTCTCTAAGACTGTTCTTATGGAATTTTCAATGTGATATTTGGAAGCCCATAGAAGGCTATGGTGGAAAAGAAAATATTTTCCTTTAACAAAGGAAAGAAGCTTTCTGAGAAACTGCTTCATGTTCTGTTAATTCATCTCACAGATTTACAGCTTTCCCTTCAATAAGCCTTTCGCTAAGACTCTTCTGGTGGAATTTGCAACGTGATATTTGGAATCCCATAGAGGACTATTGTGAACAAGTAAATATCTTCCCTTAAAAACTGGAAAGAAGCTTTCTGAGAAACTGTTTCTGTTCTGTTAATTCATCTCACAGAGTTACAGCTTTCCCCTCAAGAAGCCTTTCGCTAAGACTGTTGTGGAATTTTCAAAGTGATATTTGGAAGCTCATAGAGGGCTATGGTGGAAAAGAAAATATTTTCCTTTAAAAAAGGAAAGAAGCTTTCTGAGAAACTGCTTCATGTTCTGTTAATTCATCTCACAGAGTTACAGCTTCCCCCTCAAGTAGCTTTTTGCTAAGACTGTTCTTGTGGAATTTTCAAAGTGATATTTGTTAACCCCTAGAGGGCTATTGGGAAAAAAGAGATATCCTAAGATAAAAACTGAAAAGAAGCTTTCTGAGAAACGGCTTTGTGTTCTGTAATTCATCTCACAGAGTTACAGCTTTCCCCTCAAAAAGCCATTCTCTAAGACTACTCCTGTGGAATTTGCAAAGTGATATTTGAGAGCCCATAGAGGGCTATGGAGAAAAAGGAAATATCCTGAGATGAAAACTGAAAAGAAGCTTTCTGAGAAACTGCTTTGTGTTCTGTTAATTCATTTCACAGAGTTACAGCTTCCCCCTCAAGTAGCTTTTTGCTAAGACTGTTCTTGTGGAATTTGCGAAGTGATATTTGTTAACCCTTAGAGGGCTATTGGGAAAAAAGAAATATCCTAAGATAAAAACTGAAAAGAAGCTTTCTGAGAAACGGCTTTCTGTTATGTTAAATCATCTCACAGAGTTACAGCTTTCTCCTCAATAAGCCTTTCCCTAAGAATGTTCTTGTAGAATTTGCAATATGATATTTGGAAGCCCATTGAAGGCTACGGTGAAAATGAAATATCTTTCGTTAAAAACTGGAAAGAAGCTTTCTGAGACTCCTTTGTGTTCTGTTAATTCATCTCAGAGAGTTACAGCATTCCCCTCAAGAAGCGGTTCACTAAGACTCTTCTTGTGAAATTTGCAATGTGATATTTGGAAGCCCATAGAGGTCTGTAGAGAAAAAGGAAATATCTTCAGTTAAAAACTGCAAAGAAGGTTTCTAAGAAACTGCTTTGTGTTCTGTTAATTCATCTCAGAGAGTTATAGCTTTCCCCTTAAGAAGCCATTCGCTAAGACTGTTCTTCTGGAATTTGCAAAGTGATATTTCGAAGAGCATAGAGGGTTATGGTGAAAATGAAATATCTTTCGTTAAAAACTGCAAAGAAGCTGTCTGAGAAACTGCTTTGTGTTCTGTTAATCCGTCTCACAGAGTCACAGCTTTCCCCTCAAGAAGAGGTTCACTAAGACTATTCTTGTGAAATTTACAAAGTGATATTTCGAAGCCCATAGAAGGCTATAGTGAAAAAGGAAATATCTTCAGTTTAAAACTGCAAAGCAGCTTTCTGAGAAACTGCGTTGTGTTCTGTTAATTCATCTCCCAGAGTTACAGCTTTTCCCTTAAGAAGCCTTTCGATAAGTCTGTTCTTGTGGAATTTGCAAATTGATCTTTGGATGCCCTTAGAGGGCTATGGTGAAAAAGAAAATATCTTCCGTTAAAAACTTTAAAGAAGCTTTCTTAGAAAGTGCTTTCTGTTCTGATAATTCATCTCACAGAGTTACAGCTGTCCCCTAAAGAAGCCTTTCGATGAGACTGTTCTTGTGGAATTTGCAAGGTGATATTTGGAAACCCATAGAGGGCTATGGTGAAAAAGTAAATACCTTCAGTTAAAAACTGGAAAGAAGCTTTCTGAGAAACTTCTTTGTGTTCTGTTAATTCATCTCACAGAGATACAGCTTTCCTCTCAAGAAGCCTTTAGATAAGACTGCTCTTGTGGATTTTCAAAGTGATATTTGAAAGACCATAGAAGGCTATAGTGAAAAAGGAAATATCTTCAGTTAAAAACTGGTAAGAAGCTTTCTGAGGAACTGCTTTGTTTTCTGTTAATTCATCTCACAGAGTTACAGCTTTCCCCTCAAGAAGCCTTTCGCTAAGACTGTTCTTGTGGAATTTGCAAAGTGATATTTGGAAAACCCTGGAGGGTTATGGGGAAAATGGAATATCTTCCTTTAAAAACTGGAAAGAAGCTTTCTGAGAAACTGCTTTTTGTTCTGTTAATTCATCTCACAGAGTTACAGCTTTCCACTCAAGACGCCGTTCACTAAGACTGTTCTTCTGGAACGTCCAAAGTGATATTTGGAAGTCCTTAGAGGGCTATGGTGAAAAAGGAATTATCTTCCGTTAAAAACTGGAAAGAAGCTTTCTGAGAAACTGTTTGGTGTTCTGTTAATTCATCTCACAGAGTTACAGCTTTCCCCTCAAAAAGCCTTTGGCTAGGACTCTTTTTGTTTAATTTGCAAAGAGATTATTGGAAGCCCGTAGAGGGCTATGGTGAAAAAGGGAATATCTTCCGTTAATAACTGGAAGGAAGCTTTCTGAGAAACTGCTTTGTGTTCTCTTAATTCATCTCACAGAGTTACAGCTTCCCCCTAGAGAAGCCTTTGGCTAAGATTCTTCTTGTGGAATTTACAAAGTGATATTTGGAAGCCCATAGAGGGCTACAGTGAAAAAGGAAATATCTTCAGTTAAAGACTGAAAAGAAGCCTTCTGAATATGCTTTGTGTTCTGTTAGTTCATCTCAGAGAGCTACTGCTCTCCCCTCAAAAGCCTTACGCTAAGACTGTTCTTTTGGAATTTGCAAAGTGATATTTGGAAGCCCATAGTGGGCTATGCTGAAAAAGAAAATATCTTCAGTTAAAAACTGAAAGGAAGCTTTCTGAGAAACTGCTGTGTGTTCTGTTAATCCATCTCACAGAGTTACAGCTTTCCCCTCAAGAAGTCTTTCGCTAAGACTGTTCTTGTGGAATTTGCAAAGTGATATTTGGAAGCCCAAAGAGGGCTATGGCGAAAAAGGAAGTATCCTATCATAAAAACTGATAAGAAGCTTTCTGATAAAGTGTTTTGTGTTTTGCTAATTCATCTCACAGAGTTACAGCTTTCATCTCAAGAAGCCTTTCGCTAAGACTGGTCTTGTGGAATTTGCAAAGTGATATTTTGGAGCCCTTAGAGGGCTATGGTGAAAAAGGAAATATCTTTAGTTAAAAACTGGAAAGAAGCTTTCGGAGAAACTGCTTTGTGTTCTATTAATTCATGTCACAGAGTTACAGCTTCACCTTCAAGAAGCCTTTCGTTAAGACTTTTCCTGTGGATTTTGCTAAGTGGTATTTGGATGCCCATAGAGGGCTAAGGTGAAAAAGGAAATATCTTCAGTGAAAGACTGAAAAGAAGCTTTCTGAGAAACAGTTTTTGTGTTGTTAATTCATCTCACAGAGTTACAGCTCTCCACTTAAGAAGCCATTCGCTAAGACTGTTCCTTTGGAATTTCCAAAGTGATATTTGGAAGCCCATTGAGGGCTATGTTGAAAAAGGAAGTATCCTAAGATAAAAACTGAAAAGAAGCTTTCTGAGAAACTGCTTCATGTTGCGTTAATTCATCTCACAGACTTACAGCTTTCTCCTCAAGAAGCCGTTAACTAAGACTGTTCTTATGAAATTTGCAAAGTGATATTTGGAAGCCCATAGAGGCCTATGGTGAAAAAGGAAATATCCTCAGTTAAAAACTGGAAAGAAGCTTTCTGAGAAACTGTCCTGTGCTCTGTTAATTCATCTAACAGAGTTACAGTTTTCCCCTCAAGAAGTCTTTCGCTAAGACAGTTCTTGTGGAATTTCCAAAGTGATATTTGGAAGTCCATATTAAGCAGTGGTGGAAAAGGAAATATCTTCAGATAAAACTGGAAAGAATCTTTCTGAGAAACTGCTTTGTTTTGTGATAATTCACCTGACAGAGTTACAGCTTTCCCCTCAAGAAGCCGTTCACTAAGACAGTTCTTGTGAAATTTGCAAAGTGATATTTGGAAGAACAAAGAGGGCTATGGTGAAAAAGGAAATATCTTCGGTTAAAAACTGGAAAGAAACTTTCTGAGAAACTTCTTTGTGTCCTGTTAATTCATCTCACTGAGTTACAGCTTTTTCCTCAAGAAGGTTTCCCTACGAATGTTCTTGTGGAATTTGCTACGTGATATTTGGAAGCCCATAGACGGCTATGGTGAAAAAGAAAATATCTTCAATTAAAAACTGCAAAGAAGATTTCTGAGAAACTGCTTCGTGTTCTGTTAATTCATGTCACAGAGTTACAGCTTCCCCCTCAATAAGCCTTTCGATAAGACTGTTCTTGTGGAATTTGCAAAGTGATATTTGGGAGCCCATAGAGGGCCATGATGAAAAAGGAAATATCTTCAGTTAAAAACTGAAAAGAAGCTTTCTGAGAAACTGCTCTGTGTTCTGTTAAGTCATCTCACAGAGTTACAGCTTTCCCATCAAGAAGCCATTCGCGAAGAGTGTTCTTGTGGAATTGGCAAAGTGATATTTGGAAGCCCATAGAGGGCAATGGTGAAAAAGTAAATATCCTATGATAAAAACTGAAAAGAAGCTTTCTGGGAAGGTGCTTTGTGTTCTGCTAATTCATCTCACAGAGTTACAGCTTTCCCCTCAAGAAGCCTTTTACTAAGACTGTTCTTGTGGAATTTACCAAGTGATAATTGGGAACCCATAAAAGGCTATGGTGAAAAAGGAAATATCTTTAGTTAAAAACTGGAAAGAAGATTTCAGAGAAACTACATTGTGTTTTGTTAATTTATCTCACAGAGTTACAGCTTCCCAATCAGAAGCCTTTCGCTAAGACTCTTCTTGTGGAATTTGCAAAGTGATGTTTGGAAGACAATAGAGGGCTATGGTGAAAAAGGAAATATCTTCAGTTAAAGACTGAAAAGAAGCTTTCTGAGAAACTGCTTTGTATTCTGCTAATTCATCTCACAGAGTTTCAGCTCTCCCCTCAAGAAGCCATTCGCTAAGACTGTTCTTGTGGAATTTCCAAAGTGATATTTGGAAGCCCATAGAGGGCTACGGTGAAAAAGGAAATATCCTAAAATAAAAACTGAAAAGAATCATTCTGATAAACTGCTTTGTGTTCTGTTATTTCTTCTCACAGAGTTACAGCTTTTCCCTCAAGAAGTCTTTCCCTAAGTCTGTTCTTGTGTAATTTGCAAAGTGATATTTGGAAGCCCATAGACGTCTATGGTGAAAAAGGAAATATCTTCAGTTAAAACTGGAAAGAAGCTTTCTGGGAAATTGCTTTGTGTTCTGTTAATTCATCTCACAGAGTTACAGCTTCCCCCTCAAGTAGCTTTTTGCTAAGACTGTTCTTGTGGAATTTTCAAAGTGATATTTGGAAGCCCATAGAGGGCTATGGAGAAAAAGCGTGTATCCTAAGATAAAAACTGAAAGATGCTTTCTGAGAAACTCCTTTGTGTTCTATTAATTCATCTCACAGAGTTACAGCGTTCCCCTCAGGAAGCCTTTCGCTAAGGCTGTTCTTGTCGAATTTGCAAAGTGATATTCGGAAGCTCTTAGAGGGCTATGGTGAAAAATGAAATATCTTCCGAATAAAACTGGTAAGAAGCTATCTGAGAAACTGCTTTGAGTTGTGTTAATTCATCTCACAGAGTTACAGCTTTCACCTAAAGAAGCCTTTCTCTAAGACTGTGCTTTTGGAATTTGAAAAGTGATATTTGGAAGCCCATAGAAGTCTACGGTGAGAAAGGAAATATCTTTAGTTACAAACTGGAAAGAAGCTTTCTGAGAAACTGCTTTGTGTTCTCTTAATTCATCTCACAGAGTTACAGTTTCCCCCTCAAGAAGCCTTTCGCTAATACTCTTCTTGTGGAATTTGCAAAGTGATATTTGGAAGCCCATACAGGGCTCTGGTGAAAAAGGAAATATCTTCAGTTAATACTGAAAAGAAGCTTTCTGAAAAACTGCTTTGTGTTCTGTTAATTCATCTCACAGAGTTGCAGCTCTCCCCTCAGGAAGCCATTCGCTAAGACTGTTCTTGTGAAATTTCCTAAGTGATATTTGGTAGCACATAGAGGGCTATGGTGAAAAAGGAACTATCCTAAAATAAAAAGTGAAAAGAAGCTTTCTGAGAAACTGCTTTGTGTTCTGTTAATTCTTCTCACAAAGTTACAGCTTTTCCATCAAGAAGCCTTTTGCTAAGACTGTTCTTGTGGAATTTGCAAGTGATATTTTGAGGCACATAGAGTGCTGTGGTGAAAAAGGAAATATAATCAGTTTAAAACTACAAAGAAGTTTTCTGAGAAACTCCTTTGTTTTCTGTGAATTCATCACACAGAGTTACAGTTGTCCCTCAAGAAGCCATTCGCTAAGACTGTTTTTCTGGAATTTGCGAAATGATATTTGGAAGTGCATAGAGGGCTGCGGTGAAAAAGGAAATATCCTGAGATAAAAACGGAAAAGAAGATTTCTGAGAAACTGCTTTGTGATCTGTTAATTCATCTCACAGATTTCCAGCATTCCCCTCAAGAAGCCTATCACTAAGACTGTTCTTGTCGAATTTGCAAAGTGATATTTGGAAGCTCATAGAGGGCTATGGTGAAAAAGGAAATATCTTGAGTTGAAAACTGGAAAGAAGCTTTCTGAGAAACTGCTTTATGTTCCATTTATCAATCTCACAGAGTTTCGGCTTTCCCCTCAAGAAGCCTTTCGCTTTGACTGTTCTTGTGGAATTTGCAAAGTGATATTTGGAAGCCCATAAAGGGCCATGGTGAAAAAGGAAATATCTTCAGTTAAACACTGGAAAGAAGCTTTCTGAGAGACTGCTTTGTATTCTATTAATTCATCTCACACAATTACAGCTTTCCCCTCAAGAAGCCATTCGCTAAGACTGCTCTTGTGGAATTTGCAGAGTGATATTTGGAAGCCCATAGAGGATTATGGTGAAAAAGGAAATATCTTCTTTTAAAACTGGAAAGAAGCTTTCTGAGAAACTGCTTTGTATTCTGTTAATTCATCTCACAGAGTTACATCTTTCCCCTCAAGAAGACTTTCGCTAAGACTGTTCTTGTGGAATTTGCAATGTGATATTTCGAAAACCGTAGAGTGCTATGGTGAAAATGGAAATATCCTAAGATAAAAACTGAAAAGAAGCTTTCTGAGAAACTGCTTTGTGTTCTGTTAATTCATCTCACAGTTTACAAATTTCTCCTCAAGAAACCTTTAGCTAAATCTTATATTGTGGAATTTGAAAAGTGATATTTGGAACCCCATAGGGGGCTATGGTGAAAAAGGAAATACCTTCCGTTAAAATCTGGAAAGAATATTTCTGAGAAACTACTTTGTGTTCTGTTAATTCATCTCAGAGATTTACAGCTTTCCCCTCATGAACCCTTTCCCTAAGACTGTTCTTGTGGAAATTGCAAAGTGATATTTGGAAGCCCACAGAGGGCTATGGTGAAAAAGGACATATCCTAAGATAAAAACTGAAAAGAAGCTTTCTGAGAAACTGCATTGTGTTCTGTTAGTTCATCTCAGAGAGGTACAACTTTCCCTCAAGAAGTCTTTCTCTAAGACTGTTCCTGTGGAAATTGCAAAGTGATGTTTGGAAGCTCATAGTGGCTATGGTGAAAAAAGAATTATACTAAGATAAAAACCGAAAAGAAACTTTCTGAGAAACTGCTTAGTGTTCTGTTAGTTCATCTCACAGAGTTACAGCTTTCCCCTCAGGAAGCCGTTCACTAAGACTGTTCTTGTGAAATTTGGAAAGTAATATTTGGAAGCCCATAGAGGGCTATGGTGAAAAAGGTAGTATCCTAAGGTAAAAACTGAATGAAGCTTTCTGAGAAACTTATTTGTGTTCTGTTAATTTATCTCACATAGTTACATCTTTCCCCTCAAGAAGCCTTTCGCTAAGAGTGTTCTTGTGGAATTTACAAAGTGATATTTCGAAGCCCATAGAGGGCTATGGTGAAAATGGAATTATGCTAAGGTAAAAACAGAAAAGAGGCTGTCTGAGAAACTGCTTTGTTTTCTATTAATTCATCTCACAGTGTTACAGCTTTCCCCTCAAGAAGCCTAACCCTTAGACTGTTCTTGTGGAATTTGCAAAGTGATATTTGGAATCCCATAGAGGGCTATGTTGAAAAAGGAAATATCTTCCGTTAAAAACTGGAAAGAATCTTTCTCAGAAACCCCTTTGTGTTCTGTTAATTCATCTCACAGAGTTACAGATTTCTCCTCAAGAAGCCTTTCGCTAAGACTGTTCTCGTGGAATTTGCAAAGCGATATTTGGGAGCCCTTAGGGGCTATGGAGAAAAAGGAAACATCCTAAGATAAAAATGAAAAGAAGCTTTCTGAGGAACTGCTTTCTGTTCTGTTAATTCGTCTCAGAGATTTACATCTTTCGTCCCAAGGAACCTTTCGCTAAGACTGTTCTTGTGGAATTTGTAAAGTGATATTTGGAAGCCCATCGAGGGCTAAGGTGAAAATGGAAATATCCTAAGATGAAAACTGAAAAGAAGCTTTCTGGGAAACTGTTTTTGTGTTCTGTTAATTCATCTCAGAGAGTTACAACTTTCCCCTCAAGAAGCCTTTCGCTGAGGTTGTTCTTGTGGAATTTGCAACGTGATATTTGGAAGTCCATAGAGGGATACGGTGAAAAAGGAAATATCTTCCTTTAAAAACTGGAAAGAAGCTTTCTGAGAAACTGTTTTGTGGGGGAATTTGCAAAGTGATATTTGGAAACCCACAGAGGGCTAAGGTGAAAAAGGAAATATCTTCCGTTAAAAACTGGAAAGAAGATTTCTCAGAGACTGCTTTGGGTTCTGTTAATTCATCTCACAGAGTTACAGCTTTCCCCTCAAGAAGCCTGTCCCTAAGACTGTTCTTGTGGAATTTGCAAGTTGATATTTGGAAGCCCATAGAGAGCTATGGTGAAAAAGGAAATATACTAAAATAAAAACCCAAAGGAATCTTACTGAGAAACTGCTTTGTGTTCTGTTAATTCATCTCACAGAGTTACAGCTTTTCCCTTAAGAAACTTTTCTCTAAGACTGTTCTTGTGGAACTTGCAAAGTGGTATTTCGAAGCCCATAGAGGGCGATGGTGAAAAAGGATATATCTTCCGTTAAAAACTGGAAAGAATCTTTCTAAGAAAATGCTATGTGTTTTTTTAAATTCATCTCAGAGAGTTACAGCTTTTCCTCAAAAGCCTTTCGCTAAGACTGTTGTGTGGAATTTGCAAAGTGATATTAGGAAGCCCATAAACGGCCATGTTGAAAAAGAAATATCTTCAGTTAAAAACTGGAAAGAAGATTTCTGAGAGACTGCTTTGTGTTCTGTTAATTCATCTCACAGAGTTACAGCTTTCCCCTCAAGAATTCTTTCGCGAAGGCTGTTCTTGTTTAACTTGCAAAGTGATATTGGCAAGCCCGTAGAGGGCTATAGTGAAAAAGGAAATATCTTCAGTTTAAAACTGAAAAGAAGCCTTCTGAGAAACTCCTTTTTGTTCTGTTAATTCATCTCAGAGGGTTACAGCTTTCTCCTCAAGAAGCCTTTCGCTAGGACTGTTCTTGTGGAATTTGGAAAGTGATATTTGGACGCACATAGAGTGCTATGGTGAAAAAGGAAATATCTTAAGTTAAAAACTGGAAAGAAGCTTTCTGAGAAACTTTTTTGTGTTCTGTTAATTCATCTCACAGAATTACAGCTTTTTCCACAAGAAGCCTTTCGCTGAGACTGTTCTTGTGGAATTTGCAATGTGATATTTGAAAGCCCAAAGAGGTCTATGGTGAAAAAGGAAATATCTTCAGTTAAAAACTGGAAAGAAGTCTTCTGAGAAAACGCTTTGTGTTCTGTTAATTCATCTGATAGAGTTACAGCTTTCCCCTCATGAAACCTTTCGCTAACACTGTTCTTGTGGAATTTGCAAAGTGATATTTGGAAGCCCTTGAAGCACTATGGAGAAAAAGGAAATATCCTAAGATAAAAACTGAAAAGAAGCTTTCTGAGGAACTGCTTTCTGTTCTGTTAACTCATCGCAGAGATTTACAGCTTTCCGTTCAAGAAGCCTTTCGCAATGACTGTTCTTTTGGAATTGGCAAAGTGATATTTGGAAGCCCATAGAGAGCTATGGTGCAAATGAAAATATCCTAAGATAAAAACCGAAAAGAAGCTTTCTGAGAAACTGCTTTGTGTTCTGTTAATTCATCTCACAGAGTTACAGCTTTCCCCTCAAGAAGCCTTTCGCTAAGGCTGTTCTTGTGGAATTTGCAAAGTGATATTTGGAAGCCCATAGAGGGCTATGGTGAAAAAGGAAATATTTTACTTTAAAAACTGGAAAGAAGCTTTCTGAGAAACTCTTTTGTGTTCTGTTAATTCATCTCACAGAGTTACAGCTTTCTCCTCAAGAAGCCTTTCGCTAAGACGTTTCTTGTGGAATTTGCAAAGTGATATTTGGAAGCCCACAGAGGGTTAAGGTGAAAAAGGAAATATCTTCCGTTAAAAACTGGAAAGAAGATATCTGAGAAACTGATTTGTGTTCTGTTAATTGTGAAATTTGCAAGGTGATATTTGGAAGCCCATAGAGAGCTATGGTGAAAAAGAAAATATCCTAAGATAAAAACCCAAAGGAATCTCTCTGAGAAACTTCTTTGTGTTCTGTTCATTCATTTCAGAGAATTACAGCTTTCCCCTCAAGAACCCTTTCAATAACGCAGTTGTTATGGAATTTGCAAAGTCTTATTTGGAAACCCTTACAGGGCTATGGTGAAAATGGAATTATCCTAAGATAAAAACCGAAAAGAAGCGTTCTGAGAAACTGCTTTGTGTTCTGTTAGTTCATCTCACGGAGTCACAGCTTTTCCCTCAAGAAGGCTTTCCCTAAGACTGTTCTTGTGGAATTTGCAATGTGATATTTGGATGCCCATAGAGGGCTATGCTGAAAAAGGAAATAGCTTCCGTTAAAAACTGGAAGGAAGCTTTCTGAGAAACTGCTTTGTGTTCTGTCAATTTATCTCACAGAGTTACAGCGTTCCTTTCAAGAAACCTTTCGCTCAGACTGTTCTTGTGTAATTTGCAAAGTGATATTTGGAAGCCCATAGAGGGCTATGGTGGAAAAGGAAATATCTTCCATTAAAAACTGGAAAGAAACTTTCTGAGAAACTGCTTTGTGTTCTGTTAATTCATCTCACAGAGTTACAGCTTTCTCCCAGTGAAGATTTTCGCTAAGGCTGTTCTTGTGGAGTTTGCACAGTGATATTTGAAAGCCCATAGAGGGCTCTCATGAAATAGAAAACATCTTCCATTAAAAACTGAAAAGAAGATTTCTGAGAAACTGTTTTGTGTCTGTTAAATCATCTTACAGATTTACATCTTTATCCTCAAAAAGCCTTTCGCTAAGACTGTTCTTGTGGAATATGCAAAGTGATATTTGGAAGCCCATAGAGGGCTATGGTGGAAAAGGAAATATCTTCCATTAAAAACTGAAAAGAAGATTTCTGAGAAACTGCTTTGTGTTTGTTAATTCATCTCACAGAGTTACAGCTTTCCCCTCAAGAAGCGGTTCACTAAGACTCTTCTTGTGAAATTTGCAATGTGATATTTGGAAGCCCATAGAGGGCTATAGAGAAAAAGGAAATATCTTCAGTTAAAAACTGCAAAGAAGGTTTCTGAGAAACTGCTTTGTGTTCTGTTAATTCATCTCAGAGAGTTATAGCTTTCCCCTTAAGAAGCCATTCGCAAAGACTGTTCTTCTGGAATTTGCAAAGTGATATTTCGAAGACCATAGAGGGTTGTGGTGAAAATGAAATATCTTTCGTTAAAAACTGCAAAGAAGCTGTCTGAGAAACTGCTATGTGTTCTGTTAATTCGTCTCACAGAGTTACAGCTTTCCACTCAAGAAGAGGTTCGCTAAGACTATTCTTGTGAAATTTGCAAAGTGATATTTCGAAGCCCATAGAAGGCTATAGTGAAAAAGGAAATATCTTCAGTTTAAAACTGCAAAGCAGCTTTCTGAGAAACTGCGTTGTGTTCTGTTAATTCATCTCCCAGAGTTACAGCTTTTCCCTTAAGAAGCCTTTCAATAAGGCTGTTCTTGTGGAATTTGCAAATTGATCTTTGGATGCCCTTAGAGGGCTATGGTGAAAAAGAAAATATCTTCCGTTAAAAACTTTAAAGAAGCTTTCTTAGAAAGTGCTTTCTGTTCTGATAATTCATCTCACAAAGTTACAGTTTTCTCTTCAAGAAGCCTTTCGATAACACTGTTCTTGTGGAATTTGCAAATTGATACTTGGAAGCCCATAGAGGGCTAAGGTGTAAAAGGAAATATCTTCAGTTAAAAATTGGAAAGAAGCTTTCTGAGAAACTTCTTTGTGTTCTGTTAATTCATCTCACAGAGTTACAGCTTTCCCCTCAAGAAGCCTTTCGATGAGACTGTTCTTGTGGAATTTGCAAGGTGATATTTGGAAACCCATAGAGGGCTATGGTGAAAAAGTAAATACCTTCAGTTAAAAACTGGAAAGAAGCTTTCTGAGAAACTTCTCTGTGTTCTGTTAATTCATCTTACAGAGATACAGATTTCCCCTCAAGAAGCCTTTGGATAAGTCTGTTCTTCTGGATTTGCAAAGTGATATTTGAAAGACCATAGAAGGCTATAGTGAAAAAGGAAATATCTTCAGTTAAAAACTGGAAAGAAGCTTTCTGAGGAACTGCTTTGTGTTCTGTTAATTCATCTCACAGAGTTACAGCTTTCCCCTCAAGAAGCCTTTCGCTAAGACTGTTCTTGTGGAATTTGCAAAGTGATATTTGGAAGCCCATAGAAGGCTATGGTGAAAAAGGAAATAACTTCCGTTAAAAACTGGAAAGAAGCTTTCTGAGAAACTGCTTTGTGTTCTGTTAATTCATCTCACAGAGTTACAGCTTTCCCCTCAAGAAGCCTTTCGCTCAGACTGTTCTTGTGGAATTTGCAAAGTGATATTTGGAAGCCCATCGTGGTCAATGGTGAAAAAGGAAGTATTTTAAGATAAAAACTGAAAAGAAGCTTTCTGAGAAACTTCTTCATGTTGTGTTAATTCATCTCACAGACTTGCAGCTTTCTCCTCAGGAAGCCGTTCACTAAGACTGTTCTTGTGGAATTTGAAATGTGGTATTTCGAAGCCCATAGAGGGATATGGTGAAAAACGAAATCTCTTCCGTTAAAAACTGGAAAGAAGCTTTCTGAGTAACTGCTTTGTTGTCTGTTAATTAATCTCACAGAGCTACAGATTTCCCCTCAAGAAGCCTTTCGCTAAGACTGTTCTTGTGGATGTTGCAAAGTGATATTTGGAAGCCCAAGAGGGATACGGTGAAAAAGGAAATATCTTCCGTTAAAAACTGTAAACAAGCTTTCTGATAACCTGCTCTGTGTTCTGTTAATTCAACTCACAGAGTTACAGCTTTCCCCTAAAAAGCCTGTCTCAAGAAGCCCTTCGCTAATGCTGTTCTTGTGAAATTTGCAAAGTGATATTTGGAAGCCCATTGAGGGATATGGTGAAAAAGGAAATATCTTCCGATATAAACTGGAAAGAAGTTTTCTGAGAAACTGCTTTTTTTTCTATTAATTCATCTCACAGAGCTACAGCTTTCCCCTCAAGAAGCCTTTTCCTAAGACTGTTCTTGTGGAATTGGCAAAGTGATATTTGGAATCCCATAGAGGGCTATCCTGAAAAAGGAAATATCTTCCGTTAAAAACTGGAAAGAAGATGTCTGAGAAACTGCTGTGGGTTCTGTTAATTCATCTCACAGAGTTACAGCTTTCCCTTCAAGAAGCCTTTCGCTAAGACTGTTCTTGTGGAATTTGCAAAGTGATATTCGGAAGCCCTTAGAGGGCTATGGTGGAAAAGGAAATATCTTCCGTTAAAAACTGGAAAGAAGCTTTCTGAGAAACTGCTTTGTGTTCTGTTAGTTCATCTCACAGTGTTACAGCTTTCCTCTCAAGAAGCCATTCAGTAAGACTGTTCTTGTGATATTTGCAAAGTGATATTTGGAAGCCCATTGAGGGCCATGGAGAAAAAGGAAATATCTTCCGTTAAAAAGTGGAAAGAAGCGTTCTGAAAAACAGTTTTGTGTCTGTTAATTCATATTACAGATTTAAGCTTTCTCCTCCAAAAGCCTTTCGCTAAGACTGTTCGTGTGGAACTTGAAATGTGATATTTGGAAGCCCTTAGAGGGCTATGGTGAAAAAGTAAATATCTTCCGTTAAAAACTTGAAAGAAGATTTCTGAGAAACTGTTTTTTTTTTTTGTTAATTGATCTCAGAGAGGTACAGCTTTCCCCTCAAGAAGTCTTTCCCTAAGACTATTCTTGTGGAATTTGCAAAGTGATATTTGGAAGCCCATAGGGGGCTCTGGCAAAAAAGAAAATATCCTAAGATAAAAACCGAAAGGAAGCTTTATGAGAAACTGCGCTGTGTTCTCTTAATTCATCTCACAGAGTTACAGCTTTCCCCTAAACAAGCCGTTCACTGAGACTGTTCTTGTGGAATTTGCAAAGTGATATTGGAAGCCCATAGAGGATTATCGCGAAAAAGGTAATTTCCTAAGATAAAAACTGAAAAGGAGCTTTCTGAGAAACTGCATTGTATTCTCTTAATTCTTCTCACAGAGTTATAGCTTTCACCACAACAAGCCGTTCACTAAGACTGTTCCTGTGGAATTTGCAAGGTGATATTTGGAAGCCGTTAGAAGTCTATGCAGAAAAAGGAAATATCTTCCGTTAAAAACTGGATAGAAGCTTTCTGATAAACTGCTTTGTGTTCTCTTAATTCATCTCACAGAGTTACAGCTTTCCCTGAAGAAGCCTTTCGCTAACTTTGTTCTTGTGGAATTTGCAAAGTGATATTTGGAAGCCCATATAAGGCTATGGTGAAAAAGAAATTGTCCTAAGATAAAAATTGAAAAGAAGCTTTCTGAGAAACTGCTTTGTCTGTTAATTCATCTCACACAGTTACAGCTTTCCCGTCAAGAAGCCGTTCACTGAGACTGTTCTTGAGGAATTTGCAAGGTGATATTGGAAGCCGATAGAGGATTATGGCGAAAAGGGAAATATCCTAAGATAAAAACCGAAAAGAAGCTTTCTGAGAAACTGCTTTGTGTTCTGTTAAATCATCTTACAGAGTTACAGTTTTCCCCTCATGAAGTCTGTCGCTAAGACTGTTCTTGTGGGATTGGCAAAGTGATATTTGGAAGCCCACAGAGGGCTATGGTGAAAAAGGAAATCTCTTCCGTTAAAAACCGGAAAGAAGCTTTCTGAGAAACTGCTTTTTGTTCTGTTAATTCATCTCACAGAGTTAGAGCGTTCCCCTCAAGAAGCCTTTCGCTAAGACTGTTTTGCTGGAATAGTCAAAGTGATATTTTGAAGCCCATAGGGGGCTACGGTGAAAAACGAAATATCTTCGGTTACAAACTGGAAAGAAGCTTTCTGAGAAACTGCTTTGTGTTCTGTTAAATCGTCTTACAGAGTAACAGTTTCCCCTCATGAAGCCTTTCGCTAAGACTTTTCTTGTGGGATTTGCAAAGTGATATTTGGAAGTCCTTAGAGGTCTATGGTGAAAAAGGAAATATCTTCCGTTAAAAACTGGAAAGAAACGTTCTGAGAGACTGCTTTGTTTTCCGTTAATTGATCACACAATGTTACAGCTTTCCCCTCAAGAAGCCTTTCGCAAAGACTGTTCTTGTAGAATTAGCAAAGTGATATTGTGAAGCAAGTAGAGGGCTATGGTGAAAAAGGAACTGTCTTCCGTTAAAAGCTGGAAAAAAGCTTTCTGAGAAACTGCTTTGTGTTCTGTTAATTCATCTCAAAGAGTTATAGCTTTCACACCAAGAAGCCTTTCGGTAAGACTGTTCTTGTGGAATTTGCAAAGTGATATTTGGAAACTCGTAGAGGGTTATGGTGAAAAAGGAAATATCCTAAGATAGAAACTGAAAAGAAACTTTCTGAGAAACCGCTTTGTGTTCTGTTAATTGATCTCACGGAGTTACAGCTTTCCCCTCAATAATCCTTTGGCTAAGGCTGTTCTTGTGGATTTTGCAAAGTGATATTTGGAAGCCTATAGAGGGCTATGGTAAAGAAGGAAATATCTTCAGTTAAAAACTGGAAAGAAGCTTTCTGAGAAACTCCTTTGCGTTCTGTTAATTCACCTCTCAGAGTTACAGCTTTCCCCTGGAAAAGCCTTTCGCTAAGACTGCTCTTCTGAAATTTGCAAAGTGATATTTTGAAAAAGGAAATGTCTTCCGTTAAAAACTGGAAAGAATCTTTCTGAGAAACTGCTTGATGCTATGATAATTCATCTCACAGAGTTTCAGCTTTCCCCTCAAGAAGCCGTTCACTAAGACTGTTCCTGTGGAATTTTCAAAGTGATATATGGAAGCCCATAGAGGGCTATGGTGAAAAAGGAAATATCCTAAGATAAAAACTGCAAAGAAGCTTTCTGAGAAACCGCTTTGTGTTCTGTTAATTCAACTCACTGTGTTAAAGCTTTCTCCTCAAGAAGCGTTTCGCTAAGACTGTTCTTGTGCAATTTGCAAAGTGATATTTAGAAGCCCATAGAGGGCTATGGCGAAACTGGAAATATCCTAAGATAAAAACCGAAAAGAAGCTTTCTGAGAAACTGCTTTGTGATCTGTTAATTCATCTCCAGAGTTAAAGTTTTCCCCTCAAGAAATCTTTCATGAAGACTGTTCTTGTGAAATTTTCAAGGTGATACTTGGAAGCCCATAGAGGGCTACGGTGAAAAAGGAAACATCTTCAGATAAAAACTGGAAAGAAGCTTTCTGAGAAACTGCTTTGTGTTCTGTTAATTCATCTCCCAGAGTTACAGCGTTCTCCTCAAGAAGCCTTTAACTAAGGTTGTTCTTGTGGAATTTGGTAAGTGATATTTGGAAGCCCGTAGAGGACTATGGTCAAAAAGGAAATATCTTCAGTTAACTACTTGAAAGAATCTTTCTGAGAAACTGCTTTGTGTTCTATTAATTCTTCTCACAGAGTTACAGCTTTCTCCTCAAGAATCCTTTCGCTAAGTCTTTTCTTGTGGAATTTGCAAAGTGATATTTGGAAGCCCATACAGGGCTATGGTGAAGAAGGAATTATCCTAATATAAAAACTGAAAAGAAGCTTTCTGAGAAATTGCTTTGTGTTCTGTTAATTCAACTCAGAGAGTTACAGCTTTCACCTCAAGAAGCGTATCTCAAGAAGACTTTCGCTTAGACTGTTCTTGTGAAATTTGCAAAGTAATACTTGGAAGCCCATAGTGCGCTATGGTGAAAAGGGAAATTTCTTCCATTAAAAACTGTAAAGAAGTTTTCTGAGAAAATGCTTTGTTTTCTATTAATTCATCTCACAGAATTACCGCTCTCCCCTCAAGAAGCCTTCCCCTGAGACAGTTCTTGTGGAATTTGCAAAGTGATATTTGGAAGCCCATAGAGGGCTAAGGTAAATAAGGAAATATCTTCATTTGAAAACTGGAAAGAAGACTTCTGACAAACTGCTTTGGGTTCTGTTAATACATCTCACAGAGTTACAACTTTCCCCTCAAGAAGCCTTTTGCTAAGTCTGTTCTTGTGGAATTTGCAAAGTGATATTTGGAAGCCCATAAAGGGATATGGTGAAAAAGCAAATATCCTAAGATAAAAACTAAAAGAAGCTTTCTGAGAAACTGCTTTGTGTTCTGTTAATTCATCTCACAGAGTTATAGCTTTCCCATCAAGAAGCCTTTCGGTAAGAATGTTTTTGTGAACTTTGCAAAGTGATATTTAGAAGCCCAGAGAGGGCTATGAAAAAAGGAAATATCCTAAGATAAAAACTGAAAGAAGCTTTCTGAGAAACTGGTTTGAGTTCTGTTAATTCATCTCACAGAGTTACAGGTTTCCCTTCAAGAAGCCTTTCGCTAAGGCTGTTCTTGTGGAATTTGCAAAGTGATATTTGGAAGCCGTAGAGGTCTACGGTGAAAAAGGAAATATCTTCAATTAACTACTTGAAAGAAGCTTTCTGAGAAACTGCTTTGTGTTCTGTTAATTCATCTCACAGAGTTACAGCTTTCCCGTCAAGAAGCCTTTCGCTAAGACTGTTTTTGTGGAATTTGCAAAGTGATATTCGGAGCCCCATAGAGGGCTATGGTGAAAATGGAGATATCCTAAGATAAAAACCGAAAAGAAGCTTTCTGAGAAACTGCTTAGTGTACTGTTAATTCAACTCACAGAGTTACAGCTTCTTCCTCAGGAATCCTTTCGCTAAGACTGTTCTTGTGGAAGTTGCAAAGTGATATTTGGAATCCCATAGAGGGATATGGTGAAAAAGGAAATATCTTCTGTTAAAAACTGGAAAGCAGCTTTCTGAGTAACTGCTTTGTGGTCTGTTAATTCATCTCACAGAGTTACAGCTTTCCCCTCAAGAAGCCTTTCGCTAAGACTGTTCTTGATGAATTTGCAAAGTGACATTTGTAAGCCCATACAGGGCTATGCTGAAAAAGGAAATATCCTAAGATAACAACTGAAAAGAAGCTTTATGAGAAACTGCTTTGGGTTCTGTTAATTCATCTGACAGAGTTACAGCTTTCCCCTCAAGAAGCTTTTCGCTAAGACTGTTCTTGTGGAATTTGCAAAGTGATATTTGGAAGGCCATAGGGGGCTATGGTGAAAAAGGAAATCTCTTCAGTTAAAAACTGGAAAGAAGCTTTGTGAGAAACTGCTTTGTGTTCTGTTAATTCATCTCAGAGAGTTACAGCTTTCTGCTCAAGAAGCCTTTCGCTAAGACTGTTCTTGTAAAATTTGCAAAGTGATGTTTGGAATCCCATAGAGGGCTTAGGTGAAAAAGGAAATAACTTTCGTTAAAAACTGGAAAGAGTTATACCTGGTGTAAATGACGAGTTGATGGGTGCAGCACACCAACATGGCACAAGTATACTTATGTAGCAAACCTGCACGTTGTGCACATGTACCCTACAACTTTAAGTTTAATAATAATAAATAAATTAAAAAAAAAACTGGAAAGAAGATTTCTGAGAAACTGCTTTGTGTTCTGTTATTTCAAGTCACAGAGTTACAGCTTTACCTTCAAGAAGCTGTTCACTAAGACTGTTTTTGTGAAATTAACAAAGTGATATTTGGAAGCCCATAGAGGGCTATGGTGAAAAAGGAAGTATCCTAGGATAAAAACTGAAAATAAGCTTTCTGAGAAACTGCTTTGTGTTCTGTTAATTCAACTCACAGAGTTACAGTTTTCCCTCAAGAAGCCTTTCGCTAAGACTGTTCTTGTGGAATTTACAAAGTGATATTTGGAAGCCCATAGAGGGCTATGCAGAAAAAGAATATATCTTCCGTTAAAAACGGGAAAGAATCTTTCTGAGAAACTGCTTTGTGTTCTGTTAATTCATCTCACAGAGTTACAGCTTTCTTCGCAAGAAAGCGTTCTGTAAGGCTGTTCTTGTGGAGTTTGCAAAGATTATTTGGAAGCCCATAGAGGGCTATGTTGAAAAAGGAAATATGCTAAGTTAAAAACTGAAAAGAAGGTATCTGAGAAACTGCTATGTGTTCTGTTAATGATCTCACAGAGTTACAGCTTTCCATTCAAGAAGCCTTTCGCTAAGTCCGTTCTTGTGGAATTTGCAAAGGGATATTTGGAAGCCCATAGAGGGCTATGGTGAAAAAGGAAATATCTCCGGTAAAAAACTGGAAAGAAGCTTTCTGAGAAACTGCTTTGTGTTCTGTTAATTCATCTCACAGAGTTACAGCTTTCCCCTGAAGAAGCCTTTCGCTAAAACTGTGCTTGGGGAATTTGCAAAGTGATATTTGGAAGCCCGCAGAGGGCTATGGTGAAAAAGGAAATATCCGAAGATAAAAACTGAAAAGAAGCTTTCTGAGAAACTGCTTTGTGTTCTGTTAATTCATCTCACAGAGTTACAGCTTTTCCCTCAAGAAGCCTTTCGCTAAGACTGTTCTTGTGGAATTTGCAAAGAGATATTTGGAAGCCCATACAGGGCTATGGTGAAAAAGGAAATATCTTCCGTTAAAAACTAGAAAGAAGCTTTCTGAAGGACTGCTTTGTGTTCTTTTAATTCATGTCACAGAGTTACAGCTTTCCCTTCAAGAAGCCTTTCGCTAAGACTGTTCTGGTGGAATTTGTAAAGTGATATTTGGAAGCCCATAGAGGGCTGTGGTGAAAAAGGAAATATCTTCTGTGAAAAACTGAAAAGAAACTTCCTGAGAAACTGCTTTGTGTTTTGTTAATTCATCTCACAGAGTTACAGCTTTCCCCTAAACAAGCCGTTTACTGAGACTGTTCTTGTGGAATTTGCAAAGTGATATTGGAAGCCCATAGAGGATTATCGCGAAAAAGGTAATTTCCTAAGATAAAAACCGAAAAGGAGCTTTCTGAGAAACTGCATTGTATTCTCTTAATTAATGTCACAGAGTTATAGCTTTCGCCACAACAAGCTGTTCACTAAGACTGTTCTTGTGGAATTTGCAAAGTGATATTTGGAAGCCCGTAGAGAGCTATTGTGAAAAAGGGAACATATTCAGTTAAAAACAGGAAAGAATCTTTCTGAGAAACTGCTTTGTTTTCTGTTAATTCAACCCACCGAGTTACACCTTTCCACTCAAGAGGCCTTTCGCTAAGACTGTTCTTGTGGAATTTACGAAGTGGTATTTTAAAACCCATAGAGGGTTATGGTGAAAAAGAAAGTATCCTAACATAAAAAGTGCAAAGAATCTTTCTGAGAAACTGCTTTGTGTTCTGTGAATTCAACTCCCAGAATTAAAGCTTTCTCCTCTAGAAAGTTTTCGCTAAGAATGTTGTTGTGGAATTTTCAAAGTGATATTTGGAAGCCCTTAGAGGGCTATGGTGAAAAAGGAAGTAGCCTAAATTAACAACTGAAAAGAAGCTCTCTGAGAAACTGTTTTATTTTCTGTTAATTCATCTCACAGAGATACAGCTTTCCCCTCAAGAAGCCTTTCGCTAAGACTGTTGTTGTGGAATTTGAAAACTGATATTTGGAAGCCCACTGATGGCAGTGGTGAATAAGAAAATATCCTATAATAAAAACTGTAAAGAAGCTTTCTGAGAAACTGCTTTGTATTCTGTTAATTCATCTCACAGAGTTACATCTTTAAACTCAAGAAGTCTTTCCCTAAGACTGTTCTTGTGGAATTAGCAAAGTGATATTTGGAAGCCCATCGTGGGCTATGATGAAAAAGAAATTGTCTTCCGTTAAAAACTGGAAAGAAGCTTTCTGAGAAACTGCATTGTTTTCTGTTATTTCGTCTCACAGAGTTACAGCTTTCCCCTCAAGAAGCCTCTCGCTGAGACTGTTCTTGTGGAAAATGCAAAGTGATATTGGGAAGCCCATAGAGGGCTATGTTGAAAAAGGAAATATCTTCCGTTAAAAACAGGAAAGAGGCTTTCGAGAAACTTCTTTGTGTTCTGTTAATTCATCTCACAGAGTTACAGTTTTCCCCTCCAGAGTCCTTTCGCTAAGAATGTTCTTGTGGAATTTGCAAAGTGATATTTGGAAGCCCAAAGAGGGCTATGGTGAAAAAGGAAATATCTTCCATTAAAAACAGGAAGGAAGCTTTCGAGAAACTGCTTTCTGTTCTGTTAATTCATCTCACACTGTTACAGTTTTCCCCTCCAGAAGCCTTTCACTAAGAATGTTCTTGTGGAATTTGCAAAGTGATATTGGAAGCCCATAGAGCGTTATGGCGAAAAAGGAAATATCCTAAGATAAAACCCGAATAGAAGCATTCTGAGAAACTGCATTGT
Source organism: Chlorocebus sabaeus (assembly GCF_047675955.1). Lineage (NCBI taxonomy): Eukaryota > Metazoa > Chordata > Mammalia > Primates > Cercopithecidae > Chlorocebus > Chlorocebus sabaeus. Next base: position 74,314 of record NW_027327471.1, on the reverse strand, counting down.
GTTCTCTTAATTCATCTCAGAGTGTTGTAGCTTTCCCTTCCAGAAACAGTTCACTAAGACTGTTCCTGTGGAATTTGCAAGGTGATATTTGGAAGCCCTTTGAGGGCTTTTTGAAAAAGGAAATATCTCGCGTTAAAAACTGGAAAGAAGCTTTCTGAAAAACTGCTTTGTGTTCTGCTAATTCATCTCAGAGAAGTACAGCTTTCCCAGCAATAAGCCGTTCACTAAGAATGTTCTTGTGGGCCGGGCGCCGTGGCTCAAGCCTGTAATCCCAGCACTTTGGGAGGCCGAGACGGGCGGATTACGAGGTCAGGAGATCGAGACCATCCTGGCTAACACAGTGAAACCCCGTCTCTACTAAAAATACAAAAAACTAGCCGGGCGAGGTGGCGGGCGCCTGTAGTCCCAGCTCCTCCGGAGGCTGAGGTAGGAGAATGGCGTAAACCCGGGAGGCGGAGCTTGCAGTGAGCTGAGATCCGGCCACTGCAGTCCAGCCCGGGCTACAGAGCCAGACTCCATCACAAAAAAAAAAAAAAAAAAAAAAAAAAAAAAAGAATGTTCTTGTGGAATTTGCAAAGTGGTATTTGGAAGCCTTTAGAGGGCTGTGGTGAAAATGGAAATATCCTAAGATAAAAACAAAAAAGAAGCTTTCTCAGAAACTGCTTTGTGTTCTGTTAATTCATCTCAAAGAGTTACATCTTTTCCTTCAAGAAGACTTTCGCTAAGACTCTTCTTGTGGAATTTTGCAAAGTGATATTTGGAAGCCCATAGAACGCTATGGTGAAAAAAGAAATATCTTCCGTTAAATACTGGAAAGAAGCTTTCTGAGAAACTGCTTTGTGTTCTGTTAATTCATCTCGCAGAGTTACAGCTTTCCTCTCAAGAAGCCTTTCGTTAAGACTGTTTTTGTGGAATTTGCAAAGTGATATTTCGAAGCCCATAGAGGGCTATGGTGAAAAAAGAAATATCTTCCGTTAAAAAGTGGAAAGAAGCTTTAAAAGAAACTCTTTTGTGTTCTGTTAATTCATCTCACAGAATTACAGCTTTCCCCTCAATAATCCTTTCGCTAAGACTGTTCTTGTGGAATTTGCAAAGTGATATTTGGAAGCCCATAGAGTGCTATGGTGAAAAAGGAAATATCTTCCGTTAAAAACTGGAAAGAAGCTTTCTGTGAAACTGCTTTGTGTTCTGTTAATTCATCTCACAGAGTTACAGTTTTCCCTTCAAGAAGCGTTTCGCTAAGGCTGTTCTTGTGGAATTTGGAAAGTGATATTTGGAAGCCCATAGAGGGTAAGGTGAAAAAGGAAATATCTTCAGTTAAAAACTGGAAAGGAGTTTTCTCAGAAACTGCTTTGTGTTCTCTTAATTCATCTCACAGAATTACAGTTTTCCCTTCAAGAAGCCTTTCGCTAAGGCTGTCTTGTGGTATCTGGAGAGTGATATTTGTAAGCCTATAGAGAGCTATGCTGAAAATGAAGAATCTTCAGTGATAAACTGGAAAGAAGCTTTCTGAGAAACTGCTTAGTGTTCTGGTAATTCATCTCACAGAGTTACAGCTTTCCCTTCAAGAAGCCTTTCGCTAAGACTGTTCTTGTGGAATTTGCAAAGTGATATTTGGAAGCCCTTAGCGGGCTATAGTGAAAAAGGAAATAATCCTAAGATAAAATATGAAATAAGCATTCTGAGAAACTGCTTTGTGATTTGTTAATTCATCTCACAGGGTTACAGCTTTCCCTTCAAGAAGCCTTTCGCAAAGGCTCTTCATGTGGAATTGGCAAAGTGATATTTGAAAGCACATAGAGGGCTATGGTGAAAAAGGAAATATCTTCCGTTAAAAACTGGAAAGAAGCTTTCTGAGCAACTGCTTTGTGTTCTAATTCATCTCAAAGAGTTACAGCTTTCCCTTCAAGAAGTCTTTCGCTAAGGCTGTTCTTGTGGAATTTGGAAAGTGTTATTTGGAAGACCATAGAGGGCTGTGGTGAAAAAGGAAATATCTTCCGTTAAAAACTGGAAAGAACCATTCTGAGAAAATGCGGTGTGTTCTGTTAGTACATATCACCGAGCTACAGCTTTCCCCTCAGGAAGCCGTTTACTAAGACTGTTCTTGTGGAATTGCAAAGTGATATTTGGAGGCACATAGAGGGCAATGGTGAAAAAGGAAACATCCCAAGATAAAAACTGAAAAGAAGCTTTCTGAGAAACTGCTTTGTGTTCTGTTAATTCAAGTCACAGAGTTACTCTTTTACCTCAGGAAGCCTTTCGCTAAGGCTGTTGTTGTGGAATTTGCAAAGTGATATTTGGAAGCCCAAAAGGGCTATGGTGAAAAAGGAAATATCCTCTGTTAAAAACTGGAAAGAAGCTTTCTGAGAAACTGCTTTGTGTTCAGTTAGTTCCTCTCACAGAGTTACAGCTTTCCCCTCAAGAAGACTTTCGCTAAGACTGTTCATGTGGAATTTTCAAAGTGATAATTGGAATCCCATAGAGGGCTATGGTGAAAAAGGAAATATCCTAAGGTAAAAACTGAAAAGTAGGTTTCTGAGAAAATGTTTTGTGTTCTGTTAATTCATCTTACAGAGTTACAGCTTTACCCTCAAGAAGCCTTTCGCTAAGACTTTTCTTCTGGAATTTGCAAAGTGATATTTGGAAACCCTATAGCCCTATGGTGAAAATGGAAATATCGTAAGATAAAAAACGAAAAGAAGGTTTCTGAGAAACTGCTTTGAATTCTTTTAATTCATCTTACAGATTTACAGCTTTTATCTCCAGAATCCTTTCGCTAAGACTGTTCTTGTGGAATTTGCAAAATGTTTTTGGAAGCCCATAGAGGGCTATGCTGAAAAAGGAAATATCCTAAGATAAAAACTGAAAAGAAGCTTTCTGAGAAACTGCTTTGTGTTCTGTTAATTCAAGTCACAGAATTACTCTTTTACCTCAGGAAGCCTTTCGCTAAGGCTGTTGTTGTGGAATTTGCAAAGTGATATTTGGAAGCCCAAAAGGGCTATGGTGAAAAAGGAAATATCCTCTGTTAAAAACTGGAAAGAAGCTTTCTGAGAAACTGCTTTGTGTTCAGTTAGTTCCTCTCCCAGAGTTACAGGTTTCCCCTCAAGAAGACTTTCGCTAAGACTGTTCATGTGGAATTTTCAAAGTGATAATTGGAATCCCATCGAGGGCTATGGTGAAAAAGGAAATATCCTAAGGTAAAAACTGAAAAGTAGGTTTCTGAGAAAATGTTTTGTATTCTGTTAATTCATCTTACAGAGTTACAGCTTTACCCTCAAGAAGCCTTTCACTAAGACTTTTCTTCTGGAATTTGCAGAGTGATATTTGGAAACCCTATAGCCCTATGGTGAAAATGGAAGTATCGTAAGATAAAAAACGAAAAGAAGGTTTCTGAGAAACTGCTTTGAATTCTTTTAATTCATCTTACAGATTTACAGCTTTTATCTCCAGAATCCTTTCGCTAAGACTGTTCTTGTGGAATTTGCAAAATGTTTTTGGAAGCCCATAGAGGGCTATGCTGAAAAAGGAAATATCCTAAGATAAAAACTGAAAAGAAGCTTTCTGAGAAACTGCTTTGTGTTCTGTTAATTCATCTCAGAGAGTTACAGCTTTCCCCTCAAGAAGTCTTTCACAAAGACTGTTCTTGTGTAATTTGCAAAGTGATATTTGGAAGACCATAGAGGGCTATGTTGAAAAAGGAAATATAGTAAGATAAAATCCGAAAAGAAGCTTTCTGAGAAACTGCTTTGTGTTCTGTTAATTCATCTCAAAGTGTCACAGATTTCCCCTCATGAGGCCGTTCACTAAGACTGTTCTTCTGAAATTTGGAAAGTGATATTTAGAATCTCATAGAGGGCAATGGTGAAAAAGGAAATATTTTCCGATAAAAACTGTAAAGAAGCTTTCTGATAAACTGCTTTGTGTTCTGTTAGTTCATCTCACAGAGTTACAGCTTTCCCTTCAAGAAGCAGTTCATTGAGACTATTCTTGTGAAATTTGCAAAGTGATATAAGAAAACTCCTAGAGGGCTATGGTGAAAAAGGAAATATCTTCCGTTAAAAACTGGAAAGAAGCTTTTTGAGAAACTGTCGTGTGTTCTGTTAAAGCATCTCACCGAGTTACAGCTTTCCCCTCAAGAAGGCTTTCGCTAAGACTGTTCTTGTGGGATTTGCAAAGTGATATTTGGAAGCCCATAGAGGGCTATGGTGAAAAAGGAAATATCTTTCGTTAAAAACTGGAAAGAAGATATCTGAGAAACTGCTTTGTGTTCTGTTAATTCATCTCACAGAGTTACAGTTTTCTCCTCCAGAAGTCTTTCGCTTCCACTGTTCTTGTGGAATTTGCATAGTGATATTTGGAATCCCATAGAGGGCTATGGTGAAAATGGAAATAACTTCAGTTAAAAAATGAAAAGAAGCTTTCCGAGAAACTGCTTTGTGTTCTGTTAATTCATCTCAAAGAGTTACAGCTTTCCCCTCAAGAAGCCTTCCGCTAAGACTGTTTTTGAGGAATTTCCAAAGTGATATGTGGAAGCCCATAGAGGGCTATGGTGAAAATGGAAATATCGTAAGATACTTACCGAAAAGAAGCTGTCTGAAAAACTGCTTTGTGTTCTGTTAGTTCATCTCACAGAGCTACAGCTTTTCCCTCAAGAAGCCGTTCACTAAGACTGTTTTGTGAAATTTGCAAAGTGATATTTGGAAGCCCATAGAGGGCTAAGGTGAAAAAGGAAATATCTTCCGTTAAAAACTGGAAAGAACCATTCTGAGAAAATGCGGTGTGTTCTGTTAGTACATATCACCGAGCTACAGCTTTCCCCTCAGGAAGCCGTTCACTAAGACTGTTCTTGTGGAATTGCAAAGTGATATTTGGAGGCACATAGAGGGCAATGGTGAAAAAGGAAACATCCCAAGATAAAAACTGAAAAGAAGCTTTCTGAGAAACTGCTTTGTGTTCTGTTAATTCAAGTCACAGAGTTACTCTATTACCTCAGGAAGCCTTTCGCTAAGGCTGTTGTTGTGGAATTTGCAACGTGATATTTGGAAGCCCAAAAGGGCTATGGTGAAAAAGGAAATATCCTCTGTTAAAAACTGGAAAGAAGCTTTCTGAGAAACTGCTTTGTGTTCAGTTAGTTCCTCTCACAGAGTTAAAGCCTTCCCCTCAAGAAGACTTTCGCTAAGACTGTTCATGTGGAATTTTCAAAGTGATAATTGGAATCCCATAGAGGGCTATGGTGAAAAAGGAAATATCCTAAGGTAAAAACTGAAAAGTAGGTTTCTGAGAAAATGTTTTGTGTTCTGTTAATTCATCTTACAGAGTTACAGCTTTACCCTCAAGAAGCCTTTCGCTAAGACTTTTCTTCTGGAATTTGTAAAGTGATATTTGGAAACCCTATAGCCCTATGGTGAAAATGGAAATATCGTAAGATAAAAAACGAAAAGAAGGTTTCTGAGAAACTGCTTTGAATTCTTTTAATTCATCTTACAGATTTACAGCTTTTATCTCCAGAATCCTTTCGCTAAGACTGTTCTTGTGGAATTTGCAAAATGTTTTTGGAAGCCCATAGAGGGCTATGCTGAAAAAGGAAATATCCTAAGATAAAAACTGAAAAGAAGCTTTCTGAGAAACTGCTTTGTGTTCTGTTAATTCATCTCAGAGAGTTACAGCTTTCCCCTCAAGAAGTCTTTCACAAAGACGGTTCTTGTGTAATTTGCAAAGTGATATTTGGAAGACCATAGAGGGCTATGTTGAAAAAGGAAATATAGTAAGATAAAATCCGAAAAGAAGCTTTCTGAGAAACTGCTTTGTGTTCTGTTAATTCATCTCAAAGTGTCACAGATTTCCCCTCATGAGGCCGTTCACTAAGACTGTTCTTCTGAAATTTGGAAAGTGATATTTAGAATCTCATAGAGGGCAATGGTGAAAAAGGAAATATTTTCCGATAAAAACTGTAAAGAAGCTTTCTGATAAACTGCTTTGTGTTCTGTTAGTTCATCTCACAGAGTTACAGCTTTCCCTTCAAGAAGCAGTTCACTGAGACTATTCTTGTGAAATTTGCAAAGTGATATAAGAAAACTCCTAGAGGGCTATGGTGAAAAAGGAAATATCTTCCGTTAAAAACTGGAAAGAAGCTTTTTGAGAAACTGCCGTGTGTTCTGTTAAAGCATCTCACCGAGTTACAGCTTTCCCCTCAAGAAGGCTTTCGCTAAGACTGTTCTTGTGGGATTTGCAAAGAGATATTTGGAAGTCCCTAGAGGGCTATGGTGAAAAAGGAAATATCTTTCGTTAAAAACTGGAAAAAAATATCTGAGAAACTGCTTTGTGTTCTGTTAATTCATCTCACAGAGTTACAGTTTTCCCCTCCAGAAGTCTTTCGCTTCCACTGTTCTTGTGGAATTTGCATAGTGATATTTGGAATCCCATAGAGGGCTATGGTGAAAATGGAAATAACTTCAGTTAAAAAATGAAAAGAAGCTTTCCGAGAAACTGCTTTGTGTTCTGTTAATTCATCTCAAAGAGTTACAGCTTTCCCCTCAAGAAGCCTTCCGCTAAGACTGTTTTTGAGGAATTTCCAAAGTGATATGTGGAAGCCCATAGAGGGCTATGGTGAAAATGGAAATATCGTAAGATACTTACCGAAAAGAAGCTGTCTGAAAAACTGCTTTGTGTTCTGTTAGTTCATCTCACAGAGCTACAGCTTTTCCCTCAAGAAGCCGTTCACTAAGACTGTTTTGTGAAATTTGCAAAGTGATATTTGGAAGCCCATAGAGGGCTAAGGTGAAAAAGGAAATATCTTCCGTTAAAAACTGGAAAGAACCATTCTGAGAAAATGCGGTGTGTTCTGTTAGTACATATCACCGAGCTACAGCTTTCCCCTCAGGAAGCCGTTCACTAAGACTGTTCTTGTGGAATTGCAAAGTGATATTTGGAGGCACATAGAGGGAAATGGTGAAAAAGGAAACATCCCAAGATAAAAACTGAAAAGAAGCTTTCTGAGAAACTGCTTTGTGTTCTGTTAATTCAAGTCACAGAGTTACTCTTTTTCCTCAGGAAGCCTTTCGCTAAGGCTGTTGTTGTGGAATTTGCAAAGTGATATTTGGAAGCCCAAAAGGGCTATGGTGAAAAAGGAAATATCCTCTGTTAAAAACTGGAAGGAAGCTTTCTGAGAAACTGCTTTGTGTTCAGTTAGTTCCTCTCACAGAGTTACAGCTTTCCCCTCAAGAAGACTTTCGCTAAGACTGTTCATGTGGAAATTTCAAAGTGATAATTGGAATCCCATAGAGGGCTATGGTGAAAAAGGAAATATCCTAAGGTAAAAACTGAAAAGTAGGTTTCTGAGAAAATGTTTTGTGTTCTGTTAATTCATCTTACAGAGTTACAGCTTTACCCTCAAGAAGCCTTTCGCTAAGACTTTTCTTCTGGAATTTGCAAAGTGATATTTGGAAACCCTATAGCCCTATGGTGAAAATGGAAATATCGTAAGATAAAAAACGAAAAGAAGGTTTCTGAGAAACTGCTTTGAATTCTTTTAATTCATCTTACAGATTTACAGCTTTTATCTCCAGAATCCTTTCGCTAAGACTGTTCTTGTGGAATTTGCAAAATGTTTTTGGAAGCCCATAGAGGGCTATGCTGAAAAAGGAAATATCCTAAGATAAAAACTGAAAAGAAGCTTTCTGAGAAACTGCTTTGTGTTCTGTTAATTCATCTCAGAGAGTTACAGCTTTTCCCTCAAGAAGTCTTTCACAAAGACTGTTCTTGTGTAATTTGATATTTGGAAGACCATAGAGGGCTATGTTGAAAAAGGAAATATAGTAAGATAAAATCCGAAAAGAAGCTTTCTGAGAAACTGCTTTGTGTTCTGTTAATTCATCTCAAAGTGTCACAGATTTCCCCTCATGAGGCCGTTCACTAAGACTGTTCTTCTGAAATTTAGAAAGTGATATTTAGAATCTCATAGAGGGCAATGGTGAAAAAGGAAATATTTTCCGATAAAAACTGTAAAGAAGCTTTCTGATAAACTGCTTTGTGTTCTGTTGTTCATCTCACAGTGTTACAGCTTTCCCTTCAAGAAGCAGTTCACTGAGACTATTCTTGTGAAATTTGCAAAGTGATATTAGAAAACTCCTAGAGGGCTATGGTGAAAAAGGAAATATCTTCCGTTAAAAACTGGAAAGAAGCTTTTTGAGAAACTGCCGTGTGTTCTGTTAAAGCATCTCACCGAGTTACAGCTTTCCCCTCAAGAAGGCTTTCGCTAAGACTGTTCTTGTGGGATATGCAAAGTGATATTTGGATGCCCATAGAGGGCTATGGTGGAAAAGGAAATATCTTTCGTTAAAAACTGGAAAGAAGATATCTGAGAAACTGCTTTGTGTTCTGTTAATTCATCTCACAGAGTTACAGTTTTCCCCTCCAGAAGTCTTTCGCTTCCACTGTTCTTGTGGAATTTGCATAGTGATATTTGGAATCCCATAGAGGGCTATGGTGAAAATGGAAATAACTTCAGTTAAAAAATGAAAAGAAGCTTTCCGAGAAACTGCTTTGTGTTCTGTTAATTCATCTCAAAGAGTTACAGCTTTCCCCTCAAGAAGCCTTCCGCTAAGACTGTTTTTGAGGAATTTCCAAAGTGATATGTGGAAGCCCATAGAGGACTATGGTGAAAATGGAAATATCGTAAGATACTTACCGAAAAGAAGCTGTCTGAAAAACTGCTTTGTGTTCTGTTAGTTCATCTCGCAGAGCTACAGCTTTTCCCTCAAGAAGCCGTTCACTAAGACTGTTTTGTGAAATTTGCTAAGTGATATTTGGAAGCCCATAGAGGGCTAAGGTGAAAAAGGAAATATCTTCCGTTAAAAACTGGAAAGAACCATTCTGAGAAAATGCGGTGTGTTCTGTTAGTACATATCACCGAGCTACAGCTTTCCCCTCAGGGAGCCGTTCACTAAGACTGTTCTTGTGGAATTGCAAAGTGATATTTGGAGGCACATAGAGGGCAATGGTGAAAAAGGAAACATCCCAAGATAAAAACTGAAAAGAAGCTTTCTGAGAAACTGCTTTGTGTTCTGTTAATTCAATTCACAGAGTTACTCTTTTACCTCAGGAAGCCTTTCGCTAAGGCTGTTGTTGTGGAATTTGCAAAGTGATATTTGGAAGCCCAAAAGGGCTATGGTGAAAAAGGAAATATCCTCTGTTAAAAACTGGAAGGAAGCTTTCTGAGAAACTGCTTTGTGTTCAGTTAGTTCCTCTCACAGAGTTACAGCTTTCCCCTCAAGAAGACTTTCGCTAAGACTGTTCATGTGGAATTTTCAAAGTGATAATTGGAATCCCATAGAGGGCTATGGTGAAAAAGGAAATATCCTTAGGTAAAAACAGAAAAGTAGGTTTCTGAGAAAATGTTTTGTGCTCTGTTAATTCATCTTACAGAGTTACAGCTTTCCCCTCAAGAAGGCTTTCGCTAAGACTGTTCTTGTGGGATTTGCAAAGTGATATTTGGAAGCCCATAGAGGACTACGGTGAAAAAGGAAATATCTTTCGTTAAAAACTGGAAAGAAGAAATCTGAGAAACTGCTTTGTGTTCTGTTAATTCATCTCACAGCGTTACAGTTTTCCCCTCCAGAAGTCTTTCGCTTCCACTGTTCTTGTGGAATTTGCATAGTGATATTTGGAATCCCATAGAGGGCTATGGTGAAAATGGAAATACCTTCAATTAAAAAATGAAAAGAAGCTTTCCGAGCAACTGCTTTGTGTTCTGTTAATTCATCTCAAAGAATTACAGCTTTCCCCTCAAGAAGCCTTCCGCTAAGACTGTTTTTGAGGAATTTCCAAAGTGATATTCGGAAGCCCATAGTGGGCTATGGTGAAAATGGAAATATCCTAAGATACTTACCGAAGAGAAGCTGTCTGAAAAACTGCTTTGTGTTCTGTTAGTTCATCTCACAGAGCTACAGCTTTTCCCTCAAGAAGCCGTTCATTAAGACTGTTTTGTGAAATTTGGAAAGTGATATTTGAAAACCCATAGAGGACTATGGTGAAAAAGGAAATATCCTCCGTTAAAAACTGGAAAGAAGATTTGTGAGAAAATGCTTTGTGTTCTGTTAATTCCTCTCACAGAGTTAGAGCTTTCCCCTCAAGAAGCCTTTCGCTAAGACTGTTGTTGTGGAATTTGCAAAGTGATATTTGGAAGCCCAAAGGGCTATGGTGAAAAAGGAAATATCCTCAGTTAAAAACTGGAAAGAAGTTTCTGAGAAACTGCTTTGTGTTCAGTTGGTTACTCTCACAGAGTTACAGCTTTCCCCTCAAGAAGCCTTTCACTAAGACTGTTCTTGTGGAATTTGCAAGGTGATATTTTAAATCCCATAGAGGGCTACAGTGAAAAAGGAAATATCTTCCGTTAAAAACGGGAAAGAAGCTTTCTGAGCAACTGCTTTGTGTTCTGTTAATTCATCTCACAGTGTTACAGCTTTCCCCTCAAGAAGCCTTTCGTTAAGACTGTTCTTGTGGAATATGGAATGTGATATTTGGACGGCCGTAGAGGGATATGGTGAGAAAGGAAATATCTTCCGTTAAAAACTGGAAAGAAGCGTTCTGAGAAACTGCTTTGTGTTCTGTTAATTCATCTCACAGAGTTACAGCTTTCCCTTCAAGAAGTCTTTCGCTAAGGCTGTTCTTGTGGAATTTCGAAAGTGTTATTTGGAAGACCATAGAGGGCTACGGTGAAAAAGGAAATATCTTCAGTTAAAAACTGTAAAGAAGCTTTCGGAGAAACTGCTTTGTGTTCTCTTAATTCACCTCAGAGAGTTACTGCTTTCCCCTCAAGAAGCCTTTCACTAAGACTGTTCTTGTGGAATAAGGAAACTGATATTTGGATGCCCATAGGGGGCTTTGGTGAAAAAAGAAATATCTTCCGTTAAAAACTGGAAAGAAGCTTTCTGAGAAACTTCTTTGTGTTCTGTTAATTTATCTCACAGAGTTACAGCTTTCCCCTCAAGAAGCCTTTCGCTAAGACTGTTCTTGTGGAATTTGGAAAGTGGTATTTGAAAGCCCATAGAGGGCTATGGTGAAAAAGGAAATATGTTCTGTTAAAAACTGTAAAGAAGCTTTCTGAGAAACTGCTTCATGTTCTGTTAATTTATCTCACAGAGTTACAGCTTTCCCTTCAAGAAGCTTTTTGCTAAGGCTGTTCTTGTGGAATTTGGAAAGTGATATTTGGAAGCCCAATGAGGGCTAATGTGAAAAAATGAATATCTTCCCTTAAAAACTGGAAAGAAGCTTTCTGAGAAACTGCTTTGTGTTCCGGTGATTCTTCTCACAGAATTACAGCTTGCCCCTCAAGAAGCCTTTTGTTAAGACTGTTCTTCTGGAATTTGCAAAGTGATATTTGGAAGCCCTTAGTGGTCTATGGTGAAAAAGGAAATATCCTAAGATAAAAACTGAAAAGAAGCATTCTGAGAAACTGCTTTGTGTTCTGTTGATTCATCTCACAGAGTTACAGCTTCCCCCTCAAGAATCTTTCACTAAGACTGTTCTTGTGGAACTTGCAAAGTGATATTTGGGATCCCTTAGAGGGCTATGGAGAAAAAGGATATATCCTAAGATAAAAACTGAAAAGAAGCTTTCTGAGAAACTGCTTTGTGTTCTGTTAATTCATCTCACAGAGTTACAGCTTTCCCCTCAAGAAGCCTTTCGCTAAGACTGTTCTTGTGGAATTTGCAAGGTGATATTTTAAATCCCATAGAGGGCTACAGTGAAAAAGGAAATATCTTCCGTTAAAAACTGGAAAGAAGCTTTCTGAGCAACTGCTTTGTGTTCTGTTAATTCATCTCACAGTGTTACAGCTTTCCCCTCAAGAAGCCTTTCGTTAAGACTGTTCTTGTGGAATATGGAAAGTGATATTTGGACGGCCGTAGAGGGATATGGTGAGAAAGGAAATATCTTCCGTTAAAAACTGGAAAGAAGCGTTCTGAGAAACTGCTTTGTGTTCTGTTAATTCATCTCACAGAGTTACAGCTTTCCCCTCAAGAAGCCTTTCGCTAAGACTGTTCTTGTGGAATTTGCAAGGTGATATTTTAAATCCCATAGAGGGCTACAGTGAAAAAGGAAATATCTTCCGTTAAAAACTGGAAAGAAGCTTTCTGAGCAACTGCTTTGTGTTCTGTTAATTCATCTCACAGTGTTACAGCTTTCCCCTCAAGAAGCCTTTCGTTAAGACTGTTCTTGTGGAATATGGAAAGTGATATTTGGACGGCCGTAGAGGGATATGGTGAGAAAGGAAATATCTTCCGTTAAAAACTGGAAAGAAGCGTTCTGAGAAACTGCTTTGTGTTCTGTTAATTCATCTCACAGAGTTACAGCTTTCCCTTCAAGAAGTCTTTCGCTAAAGCTGTTCTTGTGAATTTCGAAAGTGTTATTTGGAAAACCATAGAGGGCTACGCTGAAAAAGGAAATATCTTCAGTTAAAAACTGTAAAGAAGCTTTCGGAGAAACTGCTTTGTGTTCTCTTAATTCACCTCAGAGAGTTACTGCTTTCCCCTCAAGAAGCCTTTCGCTAAGACTGTTCTTGTGGAATATGGAAACTGATATTTGGATGCCCTTAGGGGGCTATGGTGAAAAAAGAAATATCTTCCGTTAAAAATTGGAAAGAAGCTTTCTGAGAAACTGCTTCGTGTTCTGTTAATTTATCTCACAGAGTTACAGCTTTCCCTTCAAGAAGCTTTTGCTAAGGCTGTTCTTGTGGAATTTGGAAAGTGATATTTGGAAGCCCAATGAGGGCTAATGTGAAAAAGTGAATATCTTCCCTTAAAAACTGGAAAGAAGCTTTCTGAGAAACTGCTTTGTGTTCTGGTGATTCTTCTCACAGAATTACAGCTTTCCCCTCAAGAAGCCTTTTGTTAAGACTGTTCTTCTGGAATTTGCAAAGTGATATTTGGATGCCCTTAGTGGTCTATGGTGAAAAAGGAAATATCCTAAGATAAAAACTGAAAAGAAGCATTCTGAGAAACTGCTTTGTGCTCTGTTGATTCATCTCACAGAGTTACAGCTTCCCCCTCAAGAATCTTTCTCTAAGACTGTTCTTGTGGAACTTGCAAAGTGATATTTGGAATCCCTTAGAGGGCTATGGAGAAAAAGGAAATATCCTAAGATAAAAACTGAAAAGAAGCTTTCTGAGAAGCTGTTTAGTGTTCTGTTAAATCATTTCAAAGTGCTACAGCTTTACCCTCAAGAAGACTTTCGCTAAGACTGTTGTTGTGGAATGTGCAAAGTGATATTTGGAAGTCCATAGAGGGCTATGGTGAACAAGGAAATATTTTCCATTAAAAACTGAAAAGAAGCGTTCTGAGAAACAGCTTTATATTCTGTTTATTCATCTCACATAGTTACAGCATTCCCCTCAAGTTGTCTTTTGCTAAGTCTGTTCTTGTGAAATTTGCAAAGTGATATTTGGAAGTCCTTACAGGGCTATGGTGAAAAAGGAAATATCTTCCGTTAAAAACTGGAAAGAAATTTCTGAGAAACTGCTTTTGTTCTGTTAATTCTTCTCACAGAGTTACAGATTTCCCCTCAAGAAGCCTTTCGCTAAGACTGTTCTTGTGGTATTTGCAGAGTGATATTTGGAAGCCCATAGATGGCTATGGTGAAAAAGGAAATATCCTAAGGTAAAAACTGAAAAGAAGATTTCTGGGAAACTGCTTCGTGTCTGTAAATTCATCTCACAGAGTTACAGCTTTCCCCTCAAGAAGCCTTTCGCTAAGACTGTTCTTGTGGAATTTACAAAGTGATGTTTGGAAGCCCAGAGAGGGCTATGGCGAAAAAGGAAATATCTTCCGTTAAAAACTGAAAATACGCGTTCTGAGAAACTGCTTTCTGTTCTGTTAATTCATCTCACAGAGTTACAGCTTTCCCCTGAAGAAGCCTTTCGCTAAGACGGTTCTTGAGGAATTTGCAAAGTGATATTTGGAAGCCCATAGAGGGCCTTTCCCTTCAAGACGCCTTTCGGTAAGTCTGTTCTTGTGGAATTTGCAAAGTGATATTTGGAAGCCCATAGAGGGCTATGGTGAAAAAGTAAATATCTTCCTTTAAACACTGGAAAGAATCTGTCTGAGAAACTGCTTTGTGTTCTGTTAATTCATCTCACAGAGTTACAGCATTCCCCACAAGAAGCCTTTCCCTAAGACTGTTCTTGGGGAATTTCAAAAGTGATATTAGGAAGCCCATAGAGGGCTATGGTGAAAAAGGAAATATCTTTCGTTAAATCCTGGAAAGAAGCTTTCTGAGAAATTGCTTTGTGTTCTGTTAATTCATCTCACAGAGTTACAGCTTTCCCCTCAAGAAGCCTTTCCCTAAGACTGTTCTTGGGGAATTTCAAAAGTGATATTAGGAAGCCCATAGAGGGCTATGGTGAAAAAGGAAATATCTTCCGTTAAAAACTGGAAAGAAGCTTTCTGAGCAACTGCTTTGTGTTCTGTTAATTCATCTCACAGTGTTACAGCTTTCCCCTCAAGAAGCCTTTCGCTAAGACTGTTCTTGTGGAATTTGCAAAGTGATATTTGGAAGCCCATAGAGAGCTTTCGTTAAAAAGGAAATATCTTCAGTTAAAAACTGGAAAGAAGCGTTCTGAGAAACTGCTTTGTGTTCTCTTATTTCATTTCACAGAGTTACAGCTTTCCCCTCCAGAAGCCTTTCGCTAAGGCTGTTCTTGAGGAATTTACAAAGTGATATTTGGAAGCCCATACAGGGTTATGGCGAAAAAGGAAATATCCTAAGATAAAAACCATAAAGAAGCTTTCTGAGAAACTGCATTGTGTTCTCTGAATTCATCTCACAGTGTTACAGCTGTCCCGTCAAGAAGCCGTTCACTAACACTGTTCCTGTGGAATTCGCAAGGTGATAGTTGGAAGTCCATAGAGGGCTACGGTGAAAAAGGAAATATCTTCCATTAAAAACTACAAAGAAATTTTCTGAGAAACTGCTTTGTGTTCTGTTAATTCATCTCACAGAGTTACAGCTTTCTTCTCAGAAGCCATTCTCTAAGACTGTTCTTGTGGAATTTGCAACGTGATATTTGGAAGCCCATAGAGGGCTACGGTGTAAAAGTAGATATCTTCCGTTAAAACCTGGAAATAAAGTTTCTGAGAAACTGTTTTGTGTTCTGTTAATTCATCTCACAGAGTTACTGCTTTCCCTCAAGAAGTCTTTAGCTAAGACTGTTCTTGTGGTACTTGCAAAGTGATATTTGGAACCCTTAGACGGCTATGCTGATAAAGGAAATATCTGCAGTTAAAAACTGGAAAGAAGCCTTCTGAGAAACAGCTTTGTGTTCTGTTAATCCATTTCAGAGAGTTCCAACATCCACCTCAAGAAGCCTTTCGCTAAGACTGTTCTTGTGGAATTTCCAATGTGATATTTGGAAGCCCATAGAGGGCTACGGTGAAAAAGGTAATATATTAAGATAAAAACTGAAAAGAAGATTTCTGAGAAACTGACTTTCTGTTCTGTTAATTCATCTCACAGATTTTCAGCTTTCCCAGAAAGAAGTCTTTCGCTAAGACTGTTGTTGTGGAATTTACAAAGTGATAATTGGAAGTCCATGGAGGGCTATGGTGAAACTGGAAATATCTTCAGTTAAAAACTGGAAAGAAGTGTCTGAGAAACTGCTTTGGGTTCTGTTAATTCATCTCACAGAATTACAGCATTAACCTCAAGAATCCTTTTCCTAAGACTGTTCTTGTGGAATTAGCAAAGTGTCATTTGAAAGCCTATAGAGGGCTATGTTGAAAAAGGAAATATCATAAGATAAAAACTGAAAAGAAGCTTTTTGACAAACTACTTTGCGTTTTCTTAATTCATCTCACAGAGTTACAGTTTTCCCCTCAAGACGCCTTTCGCCAGGACTGTTCTTGTGGAATTTGAAGAGTGATATTTGGAAGCCTATAGAGGGCTATGGTGATAAAGGAAATATTCTAAGATAAAAACCGAAAAGAAGCTTTCCTGGCCACTGCTTTGTGTTTTGTTAATTCATCTCACAGAGTTACAGCTTTCCCATCAAGAAGCTTTTTGCTAAGGCTGTTCTTGTGGAATTTGGAAAGTGATATTTGGAAGCCCAATGAGGGCTAATGTGAAAAAGTGAATATCTTCCCTTAAAAACTGGAAAGAAGCTTTCTGAGAAACTGCTTTGTGTTCTGGTGATTCTTATCACAGAATTACAGCTTTCCCCTCAAGAAGCCTTTTGTTAAGACTGTTCTTCTGGAATTTGCAAAGTGATATTTGGAAGCCCTTAGTGGTCTATGGTGAAAAAGGAAATATCCTAAGATAAAAACTGAAAAGAAGCATTCTGAGAAACTGCTTTGTGTTCTGTTGATTCATCTCACAGAGTTACAGCTTCCCCCTCAAGAATCTTTCTCTAAGACTGTTCTTGTGGAACTTGCAAAGTGATATTTGGAATCCCTTAGAGGGCTATGGAGAAAAAGGAAATATCCTAAGATAAAAACTGAAAAGAAGCTTTCTGAGAAGCTGTTTAGTGTTCTGTTAAATCATTTCAAAGTGCTAAAGCTTTACCCTCAAGAAGACTTTCGCTAAGACTGTTGTTGTGGAATGTGCAAAGTGATATTTGGAAGTCCATAGAGGGCTATGGTGAACAAGGAAATATTTTCCATTGAAAACTGAAAAGAAGCGTTCTGAGAAACAGCTTTATATTCTGTTTATTCATCTCACATAGTTACAGCATTCCCCTCAAGTTGTCTTTTGCTAAGTCTGTTCTTCTGAAATTGGCAAAGTGATATTTGGAAGTCCATACAGGGCTATGGTGGAAAAGGAAATATCTTCCGTTAAAAACTGGAAAGAAATTTCTGAGAAACAGTTTTTGTTCTGTTAATTCTTCTCACAGAGTTACAGATTTCCCCTCAAGAAGCCTTTCGCTAAGACTGTTCTTGTGGTATTTGCAGAGTGATATTTGGAAGCCCATAGATGGTTATGCTGAAAAAGGAAATATCCTAAGGTAAAAACTGAAAAGAAGATTTCAGAGAAACTGCTTCGTGTCTGTAAATTCATCTCACAGAGTTACAGCTTTCCCCTCAAGAAGCCTTTCGCTAAGACGGTTCTTGTGGAATTTACAAAGTGATATTTGGAAGCCCAGAGAGGGCTATGGCGAAAAAGGAAATATCTTCCTTTAAAAACTGAAAAGAAGCGTTCTGAGAAACTGCTTTCTGTTCTGTTAATTCATCTCACAGAGTTACAGCTTTCCCCTGAAGAAGCCTTTCGCTAAGACGGTTCTTGAGGAATTTGCAAAGTGATATTTGGAAGCCCATAGAGGGCCTTTCCCTTCAAGACGCCTTTCGGTAAGTCTGTTCTTGTGGAATTTGCAAAGTGATATTTGGAAGCCCATAGAGGGCTATGGTGAAAAAGTAAATATCTTCCTTTAAACACTGGAAAGAATCTGTCTGAGAAACTGCTTTGTGTTCTGTTAATTCATCTCACAGAGTTACAGCATTCCCCACAAGAAGCCTTTCCCTAAGACTGTTCTTGGGGAATTTCAAAAGTGATATTAGGAAGCCCATAGAGGGCTATGGTGAAAAAGGAAATATCTTCCGTTAAAACCTGGAAAGAAGCTTTCTGAGAAACTGCTTGGTGTTCTGTTAATTCATCTCACGGAGTTACAGCTTTTCCCTCAAGAAGCCTTTCGCTAAGACTGTTCTTGTGGAATTTGCAAAGTGATATTTGGAAGCCCATGTAGGGCTATGGTGAATAGGAAATATCTTGCGTTAAAAACTGGAAAGAAGCCTTCTGAGAAACTGCTTTGTGTTCTGTTAATTCATCTCACAGAGTTACAGCTTTCCCTTCATAAAGCCTTTCGCTAAGGCTGTTCTTGTGGAATTTGCAAAGTGATAGTTGGAAGCCCATATAGGGCTATTGTGAAAAAGGAAATATCTTCCGTTAAAAACTGGAAAGAACCTGTCTGAGAAACTGCTTTGTGTTCTGTTAATTCTTCTCACTCTGTTACAGCTACCCCCTCAAGAAACCTTTTCCTAAGACTGTTCTTGTGTAATTTGCAAAGTGATATTTGGAAGCCCGTAGAGGGCTATGGTGAAAAAGGAAATATCCTAAGAAAAAATCTGGAAAGAAGTTTTCTGAGAAACTGCTTTGTGTTCTGTTAATTCATCTCACAGAGTTTCAGCTTTCCCCTCAAGAAACCCTTCGCGAACAGTGTTCTTGTGGAATTTGCGAAGTGATATTTGGAAGTCCATAGAGGGCTATTGTGAAAAAAGAAATATCTTAAGATAAAAACTGAAAAGAAGCTTTTTTGAGAGACTGCTTTGTGTTGGGTTAATACATCTCACAGAGTTACAGCTTTGCCCTCCAGAAGCCTTTCGCTAAAACTGTTCTTGTGGAATTTGCAAAGTGTTGTTTGGAAGCCCATAGAGGGCTCTGGTGACAAAGGAAATATCCTAAGATAAAAACTGAAAAGAAGCTTTCTGAGAAACATCTTCGTGTTCTGTTAATTCATCTCACAGTGTTACAGCTTCATCTCAAGAAGCCTTTCGCTAAGACTGTACAAGTGGACTTTAAAATTTGATACTTGGAAGCCCAATGAGGGCTATGGTGAAAAAGGAAATATCCTAAGATAAAAACCGAAAAGAAGCTTTCAGAGAAACGGCTTTTTGTTCTGTTAATTCATATCACAGAGTTACACCTTTCCCCTCAAGAAGCCTTTCGCTAAGACTGTTCTTGTGGAATTTGCAAAGTGATATTTCGAAGCCCACAGAGGCCTATGGTGAAAAAGGTAATATCTTCCGTTAAAAACTGGAAAGAAGCTTTCTGAGAAACTGCTTTGTGTTCTGTTAAT
The DNA here is from genome assembly GCF_047675955.1 of Chlorocebus sabaeus. Taxonomy (NCBI): domain Eukaryota; kingdom Metazoa; phylum Chordata; class Mammalia; order Primates; family Cercopithecidae; genus Chlorocebus; species Chlorocebus sabaeus. The sequence goes on along the minus strand of NW_027327471.1, from coordinate 55,479 downwards.
TCATCTCACAGTGTTACAGCTTTCCCCTCAAGAAGCCTTTCGCTAAGACTGTTCTTGTGGAATTTGCAAAGTGATATTTGAAAGCCCATAGAGGGCTATGGTGAAAAAGGAAATATGTTCTGTTAAAAACTGTAAAGAAGATTTCTGAGAAACTGCTTCGTGTTCTGTTAATTTATCTCACAGAGTTACAGCTTTCCCTTCAAGAAGCTTTTTGCTAAGGTTGTTCTTGTGGAATTTGGAAAGTGATATTTGGAAGCCCAATGAGGGCTAATGTGAAAAAGTGAATATCTTCCCTTAAAAACTGGAAAGAAGCTTTCTGAGAAACTGCTTTGTGTTCTGGTGATTCTTATCACAGAATTACAGCTTTCCCCTCAAGAAGCCTTTTGTTAAGACTGTTCTTCTGGAATTTGCAAAGTGATATTTGGAAGCCCTTAGTGGTCTATGGTGAAAAAGGAAATATCCTAAGATAAAAACTGAAAAGAAGCATTCTGAGAAACTGCTTTGTGTTCTGTTGATTCATCTCACAGAGTTACAGCTTCCCCCTCAAGAATCTTTCTCTAAGACTGTTCTTGTGGAATTTGCAAAGTGATATTTGGAATCCCTTAGAGGGCTATGGAGAAAAAGGAAATATCCTAAGATAAAAACTGAAAAGAAGCTTTCTGAGAAGCTGTTTAGTGTTCTGTTAATTCATTTCACAGTGCTAGAGCTCTCCCCTCAAGAAGACTTTCGCTAAGACTGTTGTTGTGGAATGTGCAAAGTGATATTTGGAAGTCCATAGAGGGCTATGGTGAACAAGGAAATATTTTCCATTAAAAACTGAAAAGAAGCGTTCTGAGAAAGAGCTTTATATTCTGTTTATTCATCTCACATAGTTACAGCTTTCCCCTCAAGTTGTCTTTTGCTAAGACTGTTCTTGTGAAATTTGCAAAGTGATATTTGGAAGTCCTTACAGGGCTATGGTGAAAAAGGAAATATCTTCCGTTAAAAACTGGAAAGAAATTTCTGAGAAACTGCTTTTTGTTCTGTTAATTCTTCTCACAGAGTTACAGATTTCCCCTCAAGAAGCCTTTCGCTAAGACTGTTCTTGTGGTATTTGCAGAGGGATATTTGGAAGCCCATAGATGGCTATGGTGAAAAATGAAATATCCTAAGGTAAAAAGTGAAAAGAAGATTTCTGAGAAACTGCTTCGTGTCTGTAAATTCATCTCACAGAGTTACAGCTTTCCCCTCAAGAAGTCTTTCGCTAAGACGGTTCTTGTGGAATTTACAAAGTGATATTTGTAAGCCCAGAGAGGGCTATGGCGAAAAAGGAAATATCTTCCATTAAAAACTGGAAAGAAGCGTTCTGAGAAACTGCTTTCTGTTCTGTTAATTCATCTCACAGAGTTACAGCTTTCCCCTCAAGAAGCCTTTCGCTAAGAGAGCTCTTGAGGAATTTGCAAAGTGATATTTGGAAGCCCATAGAGGGCCTTTGCCTTCAAGAAGCCTTTCGGTAAGTCTGTTCTTGTGGAATTTGCAAAGTGATATTTGGAAGCCCATAGAGGGCTATGGTGAAAAAGTAAATATCTTCCTTTTAAAAACTGGAAAGAATCTGTCTGAGAAACTGCTTTGTGTTCTGTTAATTCATCTCACAGAGTTACAGCATTCCCCTCAAGAAGCCTTTCCCTAAGACTGTTCTTGGGGAATTTCAAAAGTGATATTAGGAAGCCCATAGAGGGCTATGGTGAAAAAGGAAATATCTTCCGTTAAAAACTGGAAAGAAGCTTTCTGAGCAACTGCTTTGTGTTCTGTTAATTCATCTCACAGTGTTACAGCTTTCCCCTCAAGAAGCCTTTCGCTAAGACTGTTCTTGTGGAATTTGCAAAGTGATATTTGGAAGCCCATAGAGAGCTTTCGTTAAAAAGGAAATATCTTCAGTTAAAAACTGGAAAGAAGCGTTCTGAGAAACTGCTTTGTGTTCTCTTATTTCATTTCACAGAGTTACAGCTTTCCCCTCCAGAAGCCTTTCGCTAAGGCTGTTCTTGAGGAATTTACAAAGTGATATTTGGAAGCCCATACAGGGTTATGGCGAAAAAGGAAATATCCTAAGATAAAAACCATGAAGAAGATTTCTGAGAAACTGCATTGTGTTCTCTGAATTCATCTCACAGTGTTACAGCTGTCCCGTCAAGAAGCCGATCACTAACACTGTTCCTGTGGAATTCGCAAGGTGATAGTTGGAAGTCCATAGAGGGCTACGGTGAAAAAGGAAATATCTTCCATTAAAAACTACAAAGAAATTTTCTGAGAAACTGCTTTGTGTTCTGTTAATTCATCTCACAGAGTTACAGCTTTCTTCTCAGAAGCCATTCTCTAAGACTGTTCTTGTGGAATTTGCAACGTGATATTTGGAAGCCCATAGAGGGCTACGGTGTAAAAGTAGATATCTTCCGTTAAAACCTGGAAATAAAGTTTCTGAGAAACTGTTTTGTGTTCTGTTAATTCATCTCACAGAGTTACTGCTTTACCCTCAAGAAGTCTTTCACTAAGACTGTTCTTGTGGAATTTACAAAGTGATAATTGGAAGTCCATGGAGGGCTATGGTGAATCTGGAAATATCTTCAGTTAAAAACTGGAAAGAAGTGTCTGAGAAACTGCTTTGGGTTCTGTTAATTCATCTCACAGTATTACAGCATTAACCTCAAGAGTACTTTCCCTAAGACTGTTCTTGTGGAATTAGCAAAGTGTCATTTGAAAGCCTATAGAGGGCTATGTTGAAAAAGGAAATATCATAAGATAAAAACTGAAAAGAACCTTTTTGACAAACTACTTTGCGTTTTCTTAATTCATCTCACAGAGTTACAGTTTTCCCCTCAAGACGCCTTTCGCCAGGACTGTTCTTGTGGAATTTGAAGAGTGATATTTGGAAGCCCATAGAGGGCTATGGTGATAAAGGAAATATTCTAAGATAAAAACCGAAAAGAAGCTTTCCTGGCCACTGCTTTGTGTTCTGTTAATTCATCTCACAGAGTTACAGTTTCCCCTCAAGAAGCCTTTCCCTAATACTGTTCTTGTGGAATTTGCAAAGTGATATTTGGAAGCCAATAGAGGGCTATGGTGAAAAAGGAAATATCTTCAGTTAAAAACTGGAAAGAACCTTTCTGAGAAACCGCTTTTTGATCTGTTAATTCATCTCATAGTGTTACAGCTTTCGCCTCATAAAGCCTTCCACTAAGACTGTTCTTGTGGAATTTGCAAAGTGATATGTGGAAGACCATAGAGCGCTCTGGTGAAAAAGGAAATATCCTGCGATAAAAACTGAAAAGAAGGTTTTTTGAGAATCTGTTTTGTGTTCTCTTAATTCATCTCACAGTGTTTTAGCTTTGCCCTCAAGAACCCTTTCGCTAAGACTGTTCTTGTGGAATTTGCAAAGTGATATTTGGAGGCCCATAGAGGGCTATGATGGAAAAGGAAATATCCTAAGATAAAAACTGAAGAGAAGCTTTTTTACAAACTACTTTGTGTTATGTTAATTCATCTCACAGAGTTACAGCTTTCCATTCAGGAAGCCTTTTGGTAAGACTGTTCCAGTGGAATTTGCAAGGTGATATTTGGAAGCCTAGAGGGCTATGGTGAGAAAGGAAATATCCTAAGATAAAAACCTTAAAGAAGCTTTCTGAGAGACTGCTTTTTGTTCTGTTAATTCGACTCAGAGAGTTAAGCTTTCCCCTCAAGAAGACTTTCGCTAAGACTGTTCTTGTGCAATTTGCAAAGTGATATTTGGAATCCCATAGAGGGCTAAGGTGAAAAAGGAAATATCTTCTGTTAAAAACTGGAAAGCAGATTTCTGAGAACCTGCTTTGTGTTCTGTTAACTCATCTCACAGAGTTACAGTTTCCCCTCCAGAAACCTTTCGCTAACACTGTTCTTGTGGAATTTGCAAAGTGATATTTGGAAGCAAATAGAGGGCTATGGTGAAAAAGGAAATACCTTCAGTTAAAAAATGAAAAGATGCTTTCCGAGAAACTGCTTTGTGTTCTGTTCATTCATCTCAAAGAGTTACAGCTTGCCCCTCAAGAAGCTTTCCGCTAAGACTGTTTTTGAGGAATTTCCAAAGTGATATGTTGAAGCCCATAGAGGGCTATGGTGAAAATGGAAATATCCTAAGATACTAACCGAAAAGATGCTGTCTGAAAAACTGCTTTGTGTTCTGTTAGTTCATCTCACAGAGCTACAGCTTTCCCCTCAAGAAGCCGTTTACTAAGACTGTTTTGTGAAATTTGGAAAGTGATATTTGGAAACAGATAGAGGACTATGGTGAAAAAGGAAATATCTTCCGTTAAAAACTGGAAAGAAGCATTCTGAGAAAATGCCGTGTTTTCTGTTAATACTTCTCACTGAGTTACAGCTTTCCTCTCTAAAAGCCTTTCGCTGAGACTGTTCTTGTGGGATTTGCAAAGTGATACTTGGAAGCCCATAGAGGACCCTGGTGAGAAAGGAAATATCTTCCCTTAAAAACTGGAAAGAAGATTTGTGAGAAAATGCTTTGTGTTCTGATAATTCATCTCACAGAATTAGAGATTTGCCCTCAAGAAGCCTTTCTCTAAGACTGCTCTTGTGGAATTTGCAAAGTGATATTTGGAATCCCATAGAGGGCTAAGGTGATAAAAGAAATATCTTCCAATAAAAACTGGAAAGAAGATTTCTGAGAAACTGCTTTGTATTCTGTTAATGCATCTCACAATGTTACAGCTCTCCCATCCAGAAACCTTTCGCAAACCCTGTTTTTGGGGAATTTGCAAAGTGATATTTCGAAGCCCAGAGAGAGCTATGGTGAAAAAGGAAATATCCTAAGATAAAAACTGAAAGAAGCTATGTGAGAAACTGCTTTGTGCTCTGTTAATTCATCTCACAGTGTTACAGCTTTCACCTCAAGAAGCCTTTCGTTGAGACTGTTCCTGTGGAATTTGCAAAGTGATATTTGGAAGCTCCTAGAGGGCTATGGTGAAAAAGGAAGTATCCTAAGATAAAAACTGAAAAGAAGCTTTCTGAGAAACTGCATTGTGTTTTCTTAATTGATCTCACGGAGTTATAGATTTCCCCTCCAGAAGCCTTTCGCTAAGACTGTTCTTGTGGAATTTGCAACATGATATTTGGAAGCCCGTAGTGGGCTATGGTGAAAAAGGAAATATCTTCCGTTAAAAACTGGAAAGAAGATTTCTGAGAAACTCCTTTGTGTTCTGCTAATACATCTCAAAGAGTTACAGCTTTCTCCTCAAGAAACCGATCACTAAGACTGTTCTTGTGGAATTTGCAAAGTGATATTTGGAAGCCCATAGAGGGCTATGGTGAAAAAGGAAATATCTTCCCTTAAAAACTGGAAATAAGCTTTCTGAGAAACTGCCATGTGTTCTCTTAATGCACCTCACCAAGTTTCAGTTTTCCCCTCAAGAAGACTTTCGCTAGGACTGTTCTTGTGGGATTTGCAAAGTGATATTTGGAAGTCCATAGAGGGCTATGGTGAAAAAGGAAATTTTTCCGTTAAAAACTGGAAAGAATATTTCTGAGAAATTGCTATTTGTTCTGTTAATTCATCTCACAGTGTTACAGCTTCACCTCCAGAGGCCTTTCGCTAAGACTGTTCTTGTGGAATTTGCAAAGTGATATTTGGAAGCCCATAGAAGGCCATTTTGAAAAAGGAATTATCCTAAGATAGAAACTGAAAATAAGTTTTCTGAGAAACTGCTTTGTGTTCTGTCAATTCAACTCACAGTGTTACAGCTTTCCCCTCAAGAAGCCTTTTGCTAAGGCTGTTGTTGTGAAATTTTCAAAGTGATATTTCGAAGCCCATAGAGGGCTATGGTGAAAAAGGAAATATCTTCCGTTAAAAACTGGAGAGTAGCTTTCAGAGAATCTACCGTGTGTTATGTTAATACATCTCACCGAGTTATAGTTTGACCCTCAAAAAGCATTTCACTAAGACTGTTCTTGTGGGATTTGCAAAGTTATCTTTGGAAGCCCATAGAGGGCTATGGTGAAAATTGAAATATCTTCAGTTAAAAAGTGGAAAGAAGCTTCTGAGAAACTGCTTTGTGTTCTGTTAATTCATTTCACAGAGTTACAGCTTTTCCCTCAAGAAGCCTTCCGCTAAGACTGTTTTTGAGGAATTTGGAAAGTGATCTTTGGAAGCCCATAGAAGGCTATGGTGAAAAAGGAAATATTCTAAGATAGAAACCGAAAAGAAGCTTTCTGAGAAACTGCTTTGTGTTCTGTTAATACATCTCACAGGGTTACAGCTTCCGTTCCAGAAGCCTTTCGCTAAGACTGTTCGTGTGGAATTTGCAAAGTGATATTTGGAAGCCCATACAGGGCTATGGTGAAAAAGGAAATATCTTCAGTTAAAAACTGTAAAGAAGCTTTCTGAGAAACTGCTTTGTGTTCTGCTAATTCATCTCACAGAGTTGCAGCCTTCCCCTCATGAAGCCTTTCGCTAAGGCTGTTCTTGTGGAATTTTCAAAGAGATATTTAGAAGCCCATAGAGGGCTACGGTGAAAAAGGAAATATCTTCCGTTAAAAACTGGAAAGAAACTTTCTGAGAAGCTGCTATGTGTTCTGTTAATTCATCTCACAGAGTTACACACTTTCCCCTCAGGAAGCCTTTCGCTAAGACTTTTCTTGTGGAATTTGCAAAGTGTTATTTGGAAGACCTTAGGGGGCTATGGTAAAAAGGATATGTCTTCAGTTAAAAACTGGAAAGAAAATTTCTAAGAAACTACTTTGTGTTCTGTTAGTTCATCTCACAGAGTTACAGATTTCCCCTCCAGAAGCCCTTCACTAAGACTCTTCTTTAGGAATTTGCAAAGTGATATTTCGTAGCCCAAAGTGGGCTATGGTGAAAAAGGAAATATCTTCAGTTAAAAACTGAAAAGAAACATTCTGAGAAACTGCTTTGTGTTCTGTTAATTCATCTCAAAGAGTTACACCTTTCCCCTCAAGAAGCCTTTCGGTAAGACTGCTCTTGTGTAATTTGCAAAGTGATATTTAGAAGCCCGCAGAGGGCTATGGTGAAAAAGGAAATATCCTAAGATAAAAACTGAAAAGAACCTTTCTGAGAAACTGCTTTCTGTTCTCTTAGTTTACCTCACAGTGTTACAGCTTTCCGCTCAAGGAGCCGTTCACTAAGACTGTTCTTGTGGAATTTACCAAGTGACATTTGGAAGCCCTTAGAGGACTATAGTGAAAAAGTAAATATCCTGAGATAAAAACTGAAAATAAACTTTCTGAGAAACTGCTTTGTTTTCTGTTAATTCAACTCACAGAATTACAGCTTTACCCTCAAGAAGCCTTTCGCTAAGGCTGCTGTTGTGGTATTTGCAAAGTGATATTTGGAAGCCGTTAGAGGGCTACGGTGAAAAAGGAAATATCTTCAGTCAAAAACTGAAAAGAAGCTTTCTGAGAAACTGCTGTGTGTTCTGTTAATTCATCTCAAAGAATTAGAGCATTCCCCTGAAGACACCTTCCGCTAAGACTGTTCTTCTGGAATTTGCTAAGTGATAATTGGAAGCCCATAGATGGCTATGGTGAAAAAGGAAATATTCTAAGTTAAAAACAGAGAAGAAGCTTTCTGAGAAACTGCTTTGTGTTCTTTTAGTTAATCTCACAGTGTTATCACTTTCGCCTCAGGAAGCCATTCAGTAAGACTGTTCTAGTGAAATATTCAAAGTGATATTTGGAAGCCCTTATTGGGCTATGTTGAAAAAGGAAATATCTTCTTTTAAAAACTGGAAAGAAGCACTCTGAGAAACTGCCGCGTGTTCTGTTAATATATCTCACGGTGTTACAGCTTTCTCCAAAAGAAGCCTTTCGCTCAGACTGTTCCTGTGGGATTTGCATAGTGATATTTGGAAACCCATAGAGGGCTATGGTGAAAAAGGAAATATCCTAAGATAAAAACTGGAAAGAAGATTTCTGAGAAACTGCTTTGTGTTCTGTTAGTTCATCTCACCGATTTACAGCTTTCCCCTCAAGAAGCCGTTCACTAAGACTATTCTTGTGGAATTTGCAAAGTGATATTTGGAAGCCCATAGAGGGCTAAGGTGAAAAAGGAAATATCTTCGGATAAAAACTGGAAAGAAGATTTCTGAGAAACTGCTTTGTGTTCTGTTAATTCATCTCACAGAGTTACAGCTTTCCCCTCAAGAAGCCTTTCGCAAAGACTGTTCTTGTGGAATTTGCAAAGTGATATTTGGAGGCCCATAAATGGCTACGGTGAAAAAATAAATATATTCCGTTAAAAACTGGAAAGAAGATTTCTGAGAAACTGTTTTGAGTTCTGTTAATTCATCTCAAGAGTTACAGCTTTTCCCTCAAGAAGCCTTTCGATAAGACTGTTTTTGTGGATTTTGCAAAGTGATATTTGGAAGCCCATTGAGGGCTTTGCTGAAAAAGGAAATATCCTAAGATAAAAACTAAAAAGAAGCTTTCTGAGAAACTGCTTTGTGTTCTGTTAATTCATCTCACACAGTTACACCTTTCCCCTTCAGAAGTCTTTGGCTAAGACTGTTCTTGTGGAATTTGCAAAGTGATATTTTGAAGCCCTTAGAGGGCTATGGTGAAAAAGGAAATAACCTAAGATAAAAACTGAAAAGAAGCTCTCTTAGAAACTGCTTTGTTTTCTTTTAAATCAACTCACAGAGTTACAGCTTTCCCCTCAAGAAGCCTTTCGCAACGACTGTTATTGTGGAATTTGCAAAGTGATATTTGGAGGCCCATAAATGGCTACAGTGAAAAAATAAATATATTCCGTTAAAAAGTGTAAAGAAGATTTCTGAGAAACTGCTTTGACTTCTGTTAATTCATCTCACAGAGTTACAGCTTTTCCCTCAAGAAGCCTTTCGATAAGACTGTTTTTGTGGATTTTGCAAGGTGATATTTGGACGCCCATACAGGGCTTTGGTTAAAAAGGAAATATCTTCCATTAAAAACTGGAAGGAAGCTTTCTGAGAAACTGCTTTGTGTTCTGTTAATTCATCTCACAGAGTTACAGCTTTCCCCTGTAGAAGCCTTTCGCTGAGACTGTTCTTGTGGGATGTGCAAAGTGTAATTTGGAAGCCCTTTGAGGGCTATGGTGAAAAAGGAAATATCTTCAGTTTAAAACTGGAAAGAAGTTTTCTGAGAAACTGCATTGTGTTCTGTTAATTTATCTCACAGATTTACAGCTTTCGCCTCAAGAAGCCTTTTGCTAAGACTGTTCTTTTGGCATTTCCAAAGTGATATTTGGAAGCCCTTAGGGGGCTATGGTGAAAAAGGAAATATCTTCCGTTAAAAACTGGAAAGAATCTTTCTGAGAAACTGCTTTGTGTTCTGTTAATTCGTCTCAGAGAGTTACAGCTTTCCACTCCAGAAACGTTTCGCTAAGACTGCTGTTTTGGAATTTGCAAACTGATATTTTGAGGCCCATTCAAGGCTATGGTGAAAAAGGAAATATCCTAAGATAAAAACTGAAAAGAAGCTTTCATAGAAACTGCTTTGTGTTCTGTTAATTCATCTCACAGAGTTACAGATTTCCCTTCCAGAAGCCTTTCGCTAAGTCTGTTCCTGTGGAATTTGCAAAGTGATATTTGGAAGCTCATAGAGGGCTATGATGAAAAAGGAAATATATTCAGTTAAAAACTGAAAAGAAGCTTTCTGAGAAACTTCCGAGTGTTCTGTTAAGTATACATCTGACCGAGTTACAGCTTTCCCAACAAGAAGCCTTCGCTAAGAATGTTATTGAGGGGTATTCAAAGTCATATTTGGAAGCCCATAGAGGGCTAAGGTGAAAAAGGAAATATCTTCCGTTAAAAACTGGAAAGATGCTTTCTGAGAAACTGCTTTGTGTTCTATTAATTCATCTCACAGAGTTACAGCTACCCCTAAAGATGATTTTCACTAAGACTTTTCTTGTGGAATTCGCAAAGTGATATTTGGAAGCCCAGAGAGGGCTATGGTGAAAAAGGAAATATTCTAAGATAAAAACTGAAAATAAGCTTTCGGAGAAACTACTTTGTGTTCTGTTTATTCAACTCACAGAGTTTCAGCTTTTCCGTCAAGAGGCCTTTCGCTAAGACTGTTCTTGTGGCATTTGCAAGGTGATATTTGTAACCCATAGAGGGCTATGGTGAAAAAGGAAATATCCTAAGATAAAAACTGAAAAAGAAGCTTTCTGAGATACTGCCGTGTGTTCTGTTAATACATCTCACCGAGTTACAGCTTTTCTCACAAGAAGACTTTCGCTAAGTCTGTTCTTGTGGGATTTAAAAAGTGATATTTGGAAGCCCATTGAGGGCAATGGTGAAAAAGGAAATATCTTCAGGTAAAAACTGGAAAGAAGCTTTCTGAGAAAATGCTTTGTGTTTTTTAATTCATCTCACAGAGCTACAGCTTTCCTTCAAGAAGCCTTTCGCTAAGACTCTTCTTGTGGAGTTTGCAAAGTGATATTTGGAAGCCCATAGAAGGCTACGGTGATAAAAGAAATATCTTCCGTTAAATACTGGAAAGAAACTTCTGAGAAACTGCTTTGTGTTCTGTTAATTCATTTCACAGAGTTACAGATTTCACTTCCAGAAGCCATACACTAAGACTGTTCTTGTGGAATTTGCAAATTGATATTTGGAAGCCCAAAAAAAGCTATCTTGAAAAAGGAAATATTCTAAGATAAAAACTGAAAAGAAGCTTTCTGAGAAACTCCTTTCTGTTCTGTTAATTTATCTCACAGAGTTACAGCTTTCACTTCAAGAAGCCTTTCTCTAAGACTGTTCTTGTGGAATTTCCAAAGTGATATTTGGAAGACCATAGGGTGCTATGGTGAAAAAGGAAATAGCTTCCGTTGAAAATGGTTTGTGTTCTGTTAATTCATCTCACAGAATTACAGCTTTCCCCTCAAGAAGCCTTTCCCTAAGACTGTTCTTGTGGAATATGCAGAGTGATATTTTTAAGCCCTTACAGGGCTATGGTGAAAAAGGGAATATCTTCAGTTAAAAACTGTAAAGAAGCTTTCGGAGAAACTGCTTTGTGTTCTGTTAATTCATCTCACAGAGTTACAGCTTTCCCCTCAAGAAGACACTCCCTAAGACTGTTCTTGTGGTATTTTCTAAGTGATATTTGGCAGCCCATCGAGGGCTATGGTGAAAAAGGAAGTATCTTACATTAAAAAGTGGAAAAAGGCTTTCAGAGAAACTGCTTTGTGTTCTGTTAACTCATCTCACAGAGTTACAGCTTTCCCCTCAAGAAGTCTTTCCCTAAGACTGTTCTTGTGGAATTTTCAAAGTGATATTTGGAAGCCCATAAATGGCTAAGGTGAAAAAGGAAATATCTTCCGTTAAAAACTGAAAAGATGCTTTCTGCAGAACAGCTTTGTTTTCTGTTACTTCACCTCACAGAGTTACAGCTTTTCCCTCAAGAAGCCTTTCGCTAAGACTGTTCTTGTGGAATTTTCAAAGTGATATTTGGAAGTCCAGAGAGGGCTCTGGTGAAAAAGGAAATATCTTCAGTTAAAAACTGGAAAGAAGCTTTCTGAGAAACTGCTTCATGTTCGGTTAATTCTTCTCACAGAGTTACAGCTTTCCCCTCAAGAAGCCTTTCGCTTAGATTGTTCTTGTGGAATTTGCAAAGTGATATTTGGAAGCCCGTAGAGGTCTATGGTGAAAAAGGAATTATCTTTCGTTAAAAACTGGAAAAAAGCTTTTTGAGAAACTGCTTTGTGTTCTTTTAATTCATCTCACAGAGTTACAGCTTTCCCCTCAAGAAACCGATCACTAAGACTCTTCTTGTGGAATTTGCAAAGTGATATTTGGAAACCCATAGAGGGCTATGGGCAAAAAGGAAATATCTTCAGTTAAAAACTGGAAATAAGCTTTCTGAGAAACTGCCATGAGTTGTCTTAATGCACCTCACCTAGTTACAGCTTTCCCCTCAAGAAGAATTTCGCTAGGACTGTTCTTGTGGGATTTGCAAAGTAATATTTGGAAGTCCACAGAGGGCTATGGTGAAAAAGGAAATTTCTTCCGTTAAAAACTTGAAAAAATATTTCTGAGAAACTGCTTTGAGTTCTGTTAATTCATCTCACAGAGTTACAGCTTTTCCCTCAGGAAGCCTTTCGATAAGACTGTTTTTGTGGAATTTGCAAAGTGATATTTGGAAGCCCATTGAGGGCTATGGTGAAAAAGGAAATATCCTAAGATAAAATCTAGAAAGAAGCTTTCTGAGAAACTGCTTTGTGTTCTGTTAATTCATCTCACAGAGTAACAGCATATCCCTCCAGAAGCCTTTCGCTAAGACTGTTCTTGTGGAATTCTGCAAAGTGATTTTTGGAAGCCCTTGGAGGGCTATGGTGACAAAGGAAATATCTTCCGTTAAACAGTTTAAAGAAGCTTTCTGAGAAACTGCTTTGTGTTCGGTTAATTCATCTCAGAGAGTTACAGCCTTTCCCTCAAAAAGAATTTTGCTAAGGCTGTTCTTGTGGGATTAACAAACTGACATTTGGAAGCCCATAGAGTGCTATGGTGAAAAAGGAAATATCTACAAATAAAAACTTTAAAGACGCTTTGTGAGAAAGTGGTTTGTGTTCTGTTAATTCATCTCGAAGAGTTACAGATTTTCCCTAAGAAGCCTTTCGCTTAGACTGTTCTTGTGGAATTTGCACAGTGATATATGGAAGCCCCTAGAGGGCAATGGTGAAAAAGGAAATATCTTCAGTTAAAAACTGAAAAGAAGCTTTCTGAGAAACTGCCGTGTGTTCTGTTAATTCTACATCTGACCGAGTTGCAGCTTTCCCCACAAGAAGCCTTCGCTAAGAATGTTCTTGTGGGATATTCAAAGTCATATTTGGAAGCCCATAGAGGGCTATGGTGAAAAAGTAAATATCTTCGTTTAAAAACTGGAAAGAAGTTGTCTGAGAAATTGCTTTGTGTTCTATTAATTCATCTGAGAGATTTACAGCTTCCCCTCAAGAAGCTTTTCACTAAGACTCTTCTTGTGGAATTTGCAAAGTGAATAATGGAAGCCCACAGATGGCTATGGAGAAAAAGGAAATATTCTAAGATAAAAACTGGAAAGAAGCTTTCTGAGAATCTGCTTTGTGTTCTGTTAATTCAACTCAAAGAGTTACAGCTTTCCCCTCAAGAAGCCTTTCACTAAGACGGTTCTTGTGAAATTTGCAAAGTGATATTTGGAAGCCCATAGAGGTTTTTGGTGAAAAAGTAAATATCTTCAGTTAAAAATGGAAATAAGCTTTCTGAGAAACTGCTTTGAGTTCTGTTATTTCATCTCAGAGAAGTACAGATTTCCCCTCAAAAGCCTTTCGCTAAGACTGTTCTTGTGGAATTTGCAAAGTGATATTTGGAAGCCCATAGAGGGCTATGGTGAAAAAGGAAATATCTTCCGTTAAAAACTGGAAAGAAGCTTTCTGAGAAACTGCTTTGTGTTCTGTTAATTCATCTCAGAGAGTTACAGCTTTCTCCTTAAAAAGTCTTTCGTAAGACAGTTCCTGTGGAATTTTCAAAGTGATATTTGGAAGCCCATAGAGGTCTATTGTGAAAAAGGAAATATCTTTCCTTAAAAACTGAAAAGAAGCTTTCTGAAAAACTGCTTTGTGTTCTGTTAATTCATCTCACAGAGTTAGAGCTTTCCCCTCAAGAAGTCTTTCGCTAATACTGTTCTTGTGGAATATGCAAAGTGATATTTGGAAGCCCTTAGAGGGCTATTGTGAAAAAGGAAATATCTTATGTGAAAAACTGAAAACAAACTTTCTGAAAAACTGCTTTGTGTTCTGTTAATTCATCTCACAGAGTTACAGGTTTCCCCTCAAGAAGCCTTTCGCTAAGACAGTTCTTGTGGAATATGCAAAGTGATATTTGGAAGCCCATGGAGGGCTACGGTTAAAAAGGAAATATCTTCCGTTAAAAACTGCGAAGAATCTTTCTGAGAAACTGCTTTGTTTTCTGTTAATTCATCTCACAGAGTTACAGCTTTCCCCTCAAGAAGCCTTTCGCTAAGACTGTTCTTGTGGAATTTGCAAAGTGATATTTGGAAGCCCAAAAAAAGCTATCTTGAAAAAGGAAATATTCTAAGATAAAAACTGAAAAGAAGCTTTCTGAGAAACTGCTTTGTGATCTGTTAATTTATCTCACAGAGTTACAGCTTTCCCTTCAAGAAGCCTTTCGCTAAGTCTGTTCTTGTAGAATTTCCAAAGTGATATTTGGAAGACCATAGAGGGCTATGGTGAAAAAGGAAATAACTTCCGTTAAAAACTGGAAAGAAGCTTTCTGAAAAACTGCTTTGTGTTCTGTTAATTCATCTCACAGAGTTACAGATTTCCCTTCAAGAAGCCTTTCGCTAAGGCAGCTCTGGTGGATTTTGGAAGGTGATATTTGGAAGACCATAGCGGGCTATGGTGAAAAAGGAAATATCTTCAGTTAAAAACTGGAGAGAAGCTTTCTGAGAAACTGCTTTGTGTTCTGTTAATTCATTTCACAGAGTTACTGCTTTCCCCTTAAGATGCCTTTCGGTAAGACTGTTCTTGTGGAATTTGCGAAATGATATTTGGAATCCCATAAAGAGCTACGATGAAAAAGGAAATATCTTCTATTAATAACTGGAAAGAAGCTTTCTGAGAAACTGCTTTGTGTTCTGTTAATTCATCTCACAGAGTTACAGCTTTCCCCTCAAGAAGACTTTCGCTAAGACTGTTCTTCTGGAATTTGGAAAGTGATACTTGGAAGCCCATAGAGGGCGATGGTTAAAAAGGAAATATCTTATTTAAAAACACAAAAGAAGCTTTCTGAGAAACTTCTTTGTGTTCTGTTAATTCATTTCCCAGAGTTACTTCTTTCCCCTTAATAAGCCGGTCGCTAAGATTGTTATTGTGGAATTTGCAAAGTGATGTTTGGAAGCCCATAGAGGACTGTGATGAAAAAGGAAATATCTTCCGTTAAAAACTGTAAAGAAGCTTTCTGCGAAACTGCTTTGTGTTCTGTTAATTCTTCCCTCAGCGTTACAACTTTGCACTCTAGAAGCCTTTCGCTAAGACTGTTCTTGTGGAATTTCCAAAGTAATATTTGTAAGCCCATAGAGGTCTACGGAGAAAAAGGAAATATCCTAAGATAACAACTGAAAAGAAGCTTTCTCAGAAACTGCTTTGTGTTCCGTTAATTCGTCTCACAGAGTTACAGCTTTGCCTTCAAGATTCCGTTCTCTAAGACTGTTCTTGTGAAATTTGCAAAGAGATATTTGGAAGCCCATAGAGTGTTATGATGAAAAAGGAAATATCTTCCATTAAAAACTGGAAAGAAGTTTACTGAGAAACTGCTTTGTGTTCTGTTAATTCATCTCACAGAGTTACAGCTTTCCCCTCAAGAAGCCTTTCGCTAAGACTGTTCGTGTGGAATTTGCAAAGTCATATTTCGAAGCCCATAGAAAGCTATGGTGAAAAAGGAAATTTCCTATGAAAAATACTAAAAAGAAGGTATCTGAGAAATTGCTTTGTGTTCTGTTAATTCATCTCACAGCGTTACTGCTTTCCCCTCAAGAACCTTTTTCTAAGAGTGTTCTTGTGTAACTTGCAAAGTGATATTTGGAAGCCCATAGAGGGCTATGGTGAAAAAGGAAATATCTTCAGTTAAAAACTGGAAAGAAGCTTTCTGAGAAGCTGCTTTGTGTTCTGTTAATTCATCTCACAGAGTTACAGCTTTCCCGTCAAGAAGCCTTTCGCTAATGCTTTTATTGTGGAATTTGCAAAGTGATATTTGGAAGCTCATAGAGGGCTAGGGTGAAAAAGGAAATATCTTCAGTAAAAAACTGAAAAGACGCTTTTGAGAAACTGCTCTTTGTTCTGTTAATTCATCTCACACAGTTACAGTTTTCCCCACAAGAGGCCATTCGCTAAGACTGTTCTTGTGGAATTTGCAAAGTGGCATTTGGAAGCCCATAGAGGGCTATGGTGAGAAAGGAAATATCTTATGTTAAAAACTGAAAACAAACTTTCTGAAAAACTGCTTTGTGTTCTGTTAATTCATCTCACAGAGTTACAGCTTTCCCCTCAAGAAGCCTTTCGCTAAGACAGTTCTTGTGGAATATGCAAAGTGATATTTGGAAGCCCATGGAGGGCTACGGTTAAAAAGGAAATATCTTCCGTTAAAAACTGCAAAGAATCTTTCTGAGAAACTGCTTTGTTTTCTCTTAATTCATCTCACAGAGTTACAGCTTTCCCCTCAAGAAGCCTTTCGCTAAGACTGTTCTTGTGGAATTTGCAAAGTGATATTTGGAAGCCCAAAAAAAGCTATCTTGAAAAAGGAAATATTCTAAGATAAAAACTGAAAACAAGCTTTCTGAGAAACTGCTTTGTGTTCTGTTAATTTATCTCACAGATTTACAGCTTTCCCTTCAAGAAGCCTTTCACTAAGTCTGTTCTTGTAGAATTTCCAAAGTGATATTTGGAAGACCATAGAGGGCTATGGTGAAAAAGGAAATAACTTCCGTTAAAAACTGGAAAGAAGCTTTCTGAGAAACTGCTTTGTGTTCTGTTAATTCATCTCACAGAGTTACAGATTTCCCTTCAAGAAGCCTTGCGCTAAGGCAGCTCTGGTGGATTTTGGAAAGTGATATTTGGAAGACCATAGTGGGCTATGGTGAAAAAGGAAATATCTTCAGTTAAAAACTGTAGAGAAGCTTTCTGAGAAACTGCTTTGTGTTCTGTTAATTCATTTCACAGAGTTACTGCTTTCCCCTCAAGATGCCTTTCGGTAAGGCTGTTCTTGTGGAATTTGCCAAATGATATTTGGAATCCCATAAAGAGCTACGATGAAAAAGGAAATATCTTCTATTAATAACTGGAAGAAGCTTTCTGAGAAACTGCTTTGTGTTCTGTTAATTCATCTCACAGTGTTACAGCTTTCCCCTCAAGAAGACTTTCGCTAAGACTGTTCTTCTGGAATTTGGAAAGTGATACTTGGAAGCCCATAGAGGGCGATGTTTAAAAAGGAAATATCTTATTTAAAAACAGGAAAGAAGCTTTCTGAGAAACTTCTTTGTGTTCTGTTAATTCATCTCCCAGAGTTACTTCTTTCCCCTTAATAAGCCGGTCGCTAAGACTGTTATTGTGGAATTTGCAAAGTGATATTTGGAAGCCCATAGAGGACTGTGATGAAAAAGGAAATATCTTCCGTTAAAAACTGTAAAGAAGCTTTCTGCGAAACTGCTTTGTCTTCTGTTAATTCTTCCCTCAGCGTTACAACTTTGCACTCAAGAAGACTTTCGCTAAGACTGTTCTTGTGGAATTTGCAAAGTCATATTTGTAAGCCCATAGCGGGCTACGGAGAAAAAGGAAATATCCTACGATAACAACTGAAAAGAAGCTTTCTCAGAAACTGCTTTGTGTTCCGTTAATTCGTCTCACAGAGTTACAGCTTTGCCTTCAAGATTCCGTTCACTAAGACTGTTCTTGTGGAATTTGCAAAGTGATATTTGGAAGCCCATAGGGGGCTATGGTGAAAAAGGAAATATCTTCCTTTAAAAACTAGAAAGAGGCATTCTGAGAAACTCCTTTGTGTTCTCTTAATTCACCTCACAGAGTTACACCTTTCCCCTCAAGAAGTCTTTCTTTAAGACACTTTTTGTGGAAATTGGAAAGGGATACCTAGAAGTCCAAACAGGGCTATGGTGAAAAAAGAAATATCCTAAGACAAAAACTGAAAAGAATCTTTCTTACAAACTACTTTGTGCTCTGTTAATTCATGTCACAGACTTAGAGATTTCCCCTGCAGAAGCCTTTCGCTAAGACTGTTCTTGTTCAATTTGCAAAGTGATATTTGGAAGCCCATAGGGTGCTATGGTGAAAAAGGAAATAGCTTCCGTTAAAAATTGGAAAGAATATTTCTGAGAAAATGGTTTGTGTTCTGTTAATTCATCTCACAGAGTTACAGCTTTCCCCTCAAGAAGCCTTTCCCTAAGACTGTTCTTGTGAAATATGCAGAGTGATATTTTTAAGCCCTTACAGGGCTATGGTGAAAAAGGGAATATATTCAGTTAAAAACTGTATAGAAGTTTTCTGAGAAACTGCTTTGTGTTCTGTTAATTCATCTCACAGAGTTACAGCTTTCCCCTCAAGAAGACACTCCCTAAGACTATTCTTGTGGTATTTTCTAAGTGATATTTGGAAGCCCATCGAGGGCTATGGTGAAAAAGGAAGTATCTTACATTAAAAAGTGGAAAAAGGCTTTCAGAGAAACTGCTTTGTGTTCTGTTAACTCATCTCACAGAGTTACAGCTTTCCCCTCAAGAAGCCTTTCCCTAAGACTGTTCTTGTGGAATTTTCAAAGTGATATTTGGAAGCCCATAGATGGCTAAGGTGAAAAACGAAATATCTTCAGTTAAAAACTGAAAAGATGCTTTCTGCAGAACAGCTTTGTGTTCTGTTACTTCACCTCACAGAGTTACAGCTTTTCCCTCAAGAAGCCTTTCGCTAAGACTGTTCTTGTGGAATTTGCAAAGTGATATTTGGAAGTCCCTAGAGGGCTCTGGTGAAAAAGGAAATATCTTCAGTTAAAAACTGGAAAGAAGCTTTCTGAGAAACTGCTTCGTGTTCGGTTAATTCTTCTCACAGAGTTACAGCTTTCCCCTCAAGAAGCCTTTCGCTTAGATTGTTCTTGTGGAATTTGCAAAGTGATATTTGGAAGCCCGTAGAGGTCTATGGTGAAAAAGGAATTATCTTTCGTTAAAAACTGGAAAAAAGCTTTTTGAGAAACTGCTTTGTGTTCTTTTAATTCATCTCACAGAGTTACAGCTTTCCCCTCAAGAAACCGATCACTAAGACTCTTCTTGTGGAATTTGCAAAGTGATATTTGGAAACCCATAGAGGGCTATGGGCAAAAAGGAAATATCTTCAGTTAAAAACTGGAAATAAGCTTTCTGAGAAACTGCCATGAGTTGTCTTAATGCACTTCACCTAGTTACAGCTTTCCCCTCAAGAAGACTTTCACTAGGACTGTTCTTGTGGGAATTGCAAAATAATATTTGGAAGTCCACAGAGGGCTATGGTGAAAAAGGAAATTTCTTCCGTTAAAAACTTGAAAAAATATTTCTGAGATACTGCTCTGTGTTCTGTTAATTCAACTCACAGTGTTACAGCCCTCCCCTCAAGAAGCCTTTCACTAAAACTGTTGTTGTGAAATTTTCAAAGTGATATTTGGAAGCCAATAGAGGGCTATGGTGAAAATATAAATATCCTAAGATAAAAACTGAAAAGAAGCTTATTCAGAAACTGCTTTGTGTTCTGTTAATTCATCTCACAGAGTTACAACTTCCCCTCCAGAAGCCTTTCGCTAAGACTGTTCTTGTGGAATTTGCAAAGTGATATTTGGAAGCCCATAGAGGGCTATGGAGAAAAAGGAAATATCTTCAGTTAAAAAGTGGAAAGAAGCTTTCAGAGAAACTGCTTTGTGTTTTGTTAATTCATCTCTCAGAGTTACAGCTTTCCCCTCAAGAAGCCTTTCGCTAAGACTGTTCTAGTGGAATTTGCAAAGTGATATTTGGAACCCCTAGAGGGCTATGGTTAAAAAGGGAATATCTTCAGGTAAAAACTGGAAAGAAACTTTCTGAGAAACTTCTTTGTGTTCTGTTCATTCATCTCACAGAATTACAGCTTTCCCCTCAAGAATCCTTTCCCAGAGACTGTTCTGGTGGAATTTGCAAAGTGATATTTGGAAGGCCGTATAGGGCTATGGTGAAAAGGAAATATCATCCGTTAAAAACTGAAAAGAAGCTTTCTGAGAAAGTGCTTTGTGTTCTGTTAATTCATCTCACAGAGTTACAGCTTTCCCCTCAAGAAGTCTTTCGATAAGACTGTTCTTGTGGAATTTGCAAAGTGATATTTGGAAACCCATAGTGCGCTATGATGAAAAGGAAGTATCTTCCGTTAAAAACTGTAAAGAGGTTTTCAGAGAAACTGCGTTGTGTTCTGTTACTTCATTTCACAGGGTTACAGCTTTCCTCTCAAGAAGCCTTTACATAAGACTGTTCTTGTGGAATTTGCAAAGTGATATTTGGAAGAACTTAGAGGGCTATGGTGAAAAAGGAAATATCTTCCATTAAAAACTGGAAAGAACCTTTCTGAGAAACTGCCTTGGTTTCTGTTAGTTCATCTCACAGAGTTACAGCTTTCCCCTCAAGAAGCCTTTCGATAAGACAGTTCTGGAGGAATTTGCAAGTGATATTTGGAAGGCCATAGACGGCTATGGTGAAAAAGAATTATCTTTCTTTAAAAACTACAAAGAAGCTTTCTGAGAAACTGCTTTGAGTTCTGTTAATTCATCTCACAGGGTTACAGATTTTCCCTCAAGAAGCCTTTCGATAAGACTGTTTTTGTGGAATTTGCAAAGTGATATTGGAAGCCTGTAGAGGGTTATGGTGAAAAAGGAAATATCCTAAGATAAAATCTGAAAAGAAGCTTTCTGAGAAACTGCTTTGTGTTCTGTTAATTCATCTCACAGATTTACAGCTTTCCCCTCAAGGAAAGAGGTTTTCAGAGAAACTGCGTTGTGTTCTGTTACTTCATTTCACAGGGTTACAGCTTTCCTCTCAAGAAGCCTTTCGCTAAGACTGTTCTTGTGGAATTTGCAAAGTGAAATTTGGAAGCCCTTACAGAGCTGTGGGGAAAAGGAAATATCTTCCGTTAAAAACGAAAAGGAGCTCTCTGAGAAACTGTATTCTGTTCTGTTAGTTCATCTCACAGAGTTTCAGCTTTCCCCTCAAGAAGCTGTTCACTAACACTATTCTTGTGAAATTTGCAAAGTGATATTTCAAAACCCATAGAGGGCTATGATGAAAAAGGAAATATCTTCCGTTAAATACTGGAAAGAAGTTTTTTGAGAACCTACCGTGTGTTTTGTTAATACATCACACCAAGATAAATCTTTCACCTCAAGAAGCCTTTATCCAGGACTGTTCTTGTGGAAATTGCAAAGTGATATTTGGAAGCCCATAGAGGACTATAATGAAAGAGGATATATCCTTAGAAAAAAAATGAAAAGAAGCTTTCTGAGAAACTGCTTTGTGTTCTGCTAATTCATTTCACAGAGATACAGCTTTTCCCTCAAGAAGCCCTTCACTAGGACCTTTCTTGTGAAATTCGCAAAGTGATATTTGGAAGCCCATAGAGGGCTATGGTGAAAAAGGAAATATCTTCGGGTAAAAACTGGAAACAAGCATTCTGGGAAACTGCCGTGTGTTCTGTTAGTATATCTCACCGAGTTACAGCTTTCACCTCAAGAAGCCTTTCGGTAGGACTGTTCTTGTGCGATTTGCAAAGTGATATTTGGAAGCCCCTAGAGGGCATTGGTGAAAATGGAAATATCCTAAGTTAGAAAAAGAAAAGAAGCTTTCTGAGAAACCGCTTTTTGTTCTGTTAGTACATCTCACAGAGTCACAACTTTCCCCTCAAGAAGTCTTTCGCTAAGACTGTTCTTGTGCAATTTACAAAGTGATATTTGGAGGCCCGTAGAGGGTTATGGTGTAAAAGAAAATATATTTTGTTAAAAACTGGAAAGAAGATTTCTGAGAAACTGCTTTGAGTTCTGTTAATTCATCTCACAGAGTTACAGCTTTTCCCTCAGGAAGCCTTTCGATAAGACTGTTTTTGTGGAATTTGCAAAGTGATATTTGGAAGCCCATTGAGGGCTATGGTGAAAAAGGAAATATCCTAAGATAAAATCTAAAAAGAAGCTTTCTGAGAAACTGCTTTGTGTTCTGTTAATTCATCTCACAGAGTAACAGCATATCCCTCCAGAAGCCTTTCGCTAAGACTGTTCTTGTGGAATTCTGCAAAGTGATTTTTGGAAGCCCTTGGAGGGCTATGGTGACAAAGGAAATATCTTCCGTTAAACAGTTTAAAGAAGCTTTCTGAGAAACTGCTTTGTGTTCGGTTAATTCATCTCAGAGAGTTACAGCTTTTCCCTCAAAAAGCCTTTCGCTAAGACTGTTCTTGTGGGATTAACAAACTGACATTTGGAAGCCCATAGAGTGCTATGGTGAAAAAGGAAATATCTACAAATAAAAACTGGAAAGAAGCTTTGTGAGAAAGTGGTTTTTGTTCTGTTAATTCATCTCGAAGAGTTACAGAATTTCCCTAAGAAGCCTTTCGCTTAGACTGTTCTTGTGGAATTTGCACAGTGATATTTGGAAGCCCCTAGAGGGCAATGGTGAAAAAGGAAATATCTTCAGTTAAAAACTGAAAAGAAGCTTTCTGAGAAACTGCCGTGTGTTCTGTTAATTCTACATCTGACCGAGTTGAAGCTTTCCCCACAAGAAGCCTTCGCTAAGAATGTTCTTGTGGGATATTCAAAGTCATATTTGGAAGCCCATAGAGAGCTATGGTGAAAAAGGAAATATCTTCGGTTAAAAACGGGAAAGAAGTTGTCTGAGAAACTGCTTTGTGTTCTATTAATTCATCTGAGAGATTTACAGCTTCCCCTCAAGAAGCTTTTCACTAAGACTCTCCTTGTGGAATTTGCAAAGTGATTAATGGAAGCCCATAGATGGCTATGGAGGAAAAGGAAATATTCTAAGATAAAAACTGGAAAGAAGCTTTCTGAGAAACTGCTTTGTGTTCTGTTAATTCAACTCAAAGAGTTACAGCTTTCCTCTCAAGAAGCCTTTCACTAAGACGGTTCTTGTGAAATTTGCAAAGTGATATTTGGAAGCCCATAGAGGTTTTTGGTGGAAAAGTAAATATCTTCAGTTAAAAATGTAAATAAGCTTTCTGAGAAACTGCTTTGAGTTCTGTTATTTCATCTCACAGAGTTACATCTTTCCCTTCAAGAAGCCTTTCGCTAAGGCTGTTCTTGTGGAATTGGCAAAGGGATATTTGGAAGCCCATAGAGGGCTATGGTGAAAAAGGAAATATCTTCCGTTAAAAACTGGAAAGAAGCTTTCTGAGAAACTGCTTTGTGTTCTGTTAATTCATCTCAGAGAGTTACAGCTTTCTCCTTAAAAAGTCTTTCGTAAGACAGTTCCTGTGGAATTTTCAAAGTGATATTTGGAAGCCCATAGAGGTCTATTGTGAAAAAGGAAATATCTTTCCTTAAAAACTGAAAAGAAGCTTTCTGAAAAACTGCTTTGTGTTCTGTTAATTCATCTCACAGAGTTAGAGCTTTCCCCTCAAGAAGTCTTTCGCTAATACTGTTCTTGTGGAATATGCAAAGTGATATTTGGAAGCCCTTAGAGGGCTACTGTGAAAAAGGAAATATCTTATGTGAAAAACTGAAAACAAACTTTCTGAAAAACTGCTTTGTGTTCTGTTAATTCATCTCACAGAGTTACAGCTTTCCCCTCAAGAAGCCTTTCGCTAAGATAGTTCTTGTGGAATATGCAAAGTGATATTTGGAAGCCCATGGAGGGCTACGATTAAAAAGGAAATATCTTCCGTTATAAACTGCAAAGAATCTTTCTGAGAAACTGCTTTGTTTTCTGTTAATTCATCTCACAGAGTTACAGCTTTCCCCTCAAGAAGCCTTTCGCTAAGACAGTTCTTGTGGAATTTGCAAAGTGATATTTGGAAGCCCATAGAGGGCTATGGTGAAAAAGGAAATACCTTCAGTTAAAAACTGGAAAGAGGCTCTCTGAGAAACTGCTTTGTGTTCTGTTAACTCATTTCACAGACTTACAGCTTTCCCCTCAAGAAGCCTTTCGCTAAGACTGTTCTTGTGGAATTTGCAAAGTGATATTTGGAAGCCCTTAGTGGTCTATGGTGAAAAAGGAAATATCCTAAGATAAAGACTGAAAATTAACTTTCTGAGAAACTGCTTTGTATTCTGTTAGTTCATCTCACAGAGTTAGAGCTTTCCCCTCCAGAAGCCATTCGCTAAGACTGTTTTTGTGGAAATTGGAAAGTGATACTAAATATCCAATAGAGGGCTATGGTGAAAAAGGAAATATCCTAAGACAAAAACTGAAAAGAAGCTTTCTGAAAAATTACTTTGTGCTCTGTTAATTCATCTCACAGAGTTACAGCTTTACCCTCAAGAAGCCTTTCGCGAAGACTGTTCTTGTGGATTTTGCAAAGTGATATTTGGAAGCCCATAGATGTCTATGGTGAAAAAGGAAATATCCTAAGATGAAAACTGGAAAGAAGCTTTCTGAGAAACTGCTTTGTGTTCTATTATTTCATTTCACAGAGTTACAGGTTTCTCCTCAAGAATCCTTTTGTTAAGCCTGTTCTTGGGAAATTTGCAATTTGATATTTGGAAGCATATAGAGGGCTAACGTGAAAAAGGAAATATCTTCCGTTAAAAACTGGAAAGAAGCTTTCTGAGAAACTGCTTTCTGTTCTGTTAATTCACCTCACAGAGTTACAGCTTTCCCCTAACGAAGCCTTTCGCTAAGACTATTCTTGTGGAATTTGCCAAGTGATATTAGGAAGCCCATAGAGGGCTATGGTGAAAAAGGAAATATCTTCAGTTAAACACTGGAAACAAGCTTTCTGAGAAACTGCTTTGTGTTCTGTCAATTCATCTCACAGAGTTATAGCTTCCCTTCAAGAAATCTTTCGCTAAGACTGTTCTTGTGGAATTTGCAAAGTGATATTTGGAAGCCCATAGAGGGCTATATTGAAAAAGGAAATATCTTCCGTTAAAAACTGGAAAGAAGCTTTCTGAGAAACTGATTTGTGTTCTGTTAATTCATCTCACAGAGTTACAGCTTTCTTTCAAGAAGTCTTTCACTAAGTCTGTTCTTGTGGAATTTGCAAAGTGATATTTGGAAGCCCATGGAGGGCTATGGTGAAAAAGGAAATATCTTCCGTTAAAAACTGAAAAGAAGCTTTCTGAGAAGATGGTTTGTGTTCAGTTAATTCATCTCACAGAGTTACTGCTTTCGCCTCTGGAAGACTTTCGCGAAGACTGTTTTTGTGGAATTTGCAAAGTGATATTTGGAAGTCCATAGAGGGCTACGGTGAAAAAGGAAATATCTTCCGTTAAAAACTGGAAAGAAGCTTTGTGAGAAACTGCTTTGTGCTCTGTTAATTCATCTCACAGAGTTACAGGTTTCCGTTCAAGAAGCGTTTCGCTAAATCTATTTTCGTGGAATTTGCGCAGTGATATTTGGAAGCCCATAGAGGGTTATGGTGAAAAAGGAAAATCTTCCCTTAAAAACTGGAAAGAAGCTTTCAGAGAAACTGCTTTGTTTTCGATTAATTCATCTCACAGTTACTGCTTTCCCCTCAAGAAGCCTTTCGCTAAGACTCTTCTTGTGGAATTGGCAAAGTGATATTTGGAAGCCCATAGAGGTCTGTGGTGGAAAAGGAAATATCTTCCGTTAAAAACTGGAAAGAAGCTTTCTGAGAAACTGCTCTGTGTTCTGTTAATTCATCTCAGAGACTCACTGCTTTCACCTCAAGAAGCCTTTCGCTAAGACTGTCCTTGTGGAATTTTCATAGTGATATTTTCAAGCCCATAGAGGGCTAAGGTGAAAAAGGAACTATCCTAAGATAAAAACTGAAAAGAAGCAATCTGAGAAACTACTTTGTGTTCTGTTAATTCATCTCACAGTGTTACAGCTTTCCCCTGAAGAAGACTTTAGCGGAGACTCTTCTTGTGGAATTTGCAAAGTGATATTTGGAAGCCCTTAGATGGCTATGGTGAAAAAGGAAATATCTTCCGTTAGAAACTGGAAAGAAGCTCTCTGAGAAACTGCTCTGTGTTCTGTTAATTCATCTCACAGAGTGACAGCTTTACCCTCAAGAAGCCTTTCGCTAAGAATGTCCTTGTGGAATTTTCAAAGTGATATTTGGAAGCCCCTGGAGGGCTACGTTGAAAAAGGAAATATCTTCCGTTAAAAACCGGAAAGAAGCTTTCTGAGAAATTGCTTTGTGTTCTGTTAATTCATCTCCCAGTGTTACAGCTTGCCCCTCAAGAAGCCTTTCGCTAAGACTGTTCTTGGGGAATTTGCAAAGTGATATTTGGAACCCCTAGAGGGTTAAGGTGAAAAAGGAAATATCTTCACTGAAAAACTGGAAATAAGCTTTCTGAGAAACTGCTTTGTGTTCTGTTAATTCATCTCACAGAGTTACACCTTTCCCCTCAAGATGACTTTCGCGAAGACTGTTCTTGTGGAATTTGCAAAGTGATGTTTGGAAGTCCATAGAGGGCTACCGTGAAAAAGGAAATATCTTCCGTTAAAAACTGGAAAGAAGCTTTTTGAGGAACTGCTTTGCGTTCTGTTAATTCATCTCACAGAGTTACAGCTTTCCCTTCAAGAAGCGTTTGGTTAAATCTATTTTTGTGGAATTTGCACAGTGATATTTGGAAGCCCATAGAGGACTATGGTGAAAAAGAAAATATTTTCCGTTAAAACTGGAACGAAGCTTTCTGAGAAACTACTTTGTGTTCTGTTAATTCATCTCACAGAGTTACAGCTTTCCCCTCAAGAAGCCTTTTGCTAAGACTGTTCTTGTGGAATTTGCACAGTGATATTTGGAAGCCCATAGTGGGCTATGTTGGAAAAGGAAATATCTTCTGATAAAAACAGGATAGAAGCTTTCTGAGAAACTGCTTTGTGTTCTGTTAATTCATCTCACAGAGTTACAGCTTTCCCTTCAATAAGCCTTTTGCTAAGACTCTTCTTGTGGAATTTGCAAAGTGATATTTGGAAGCCCATAGAGCGTTTTTAGCATGAAGGGCTGTTGAATTTTGTCAAAAGCCTTTTCTGCATCTATTGAGATAATGATGTGGTTCTTTTCTTTGGTCCTGTTTATATGCTGGATTCTGTTTATTGATTTGCGAATGTTGAACCAGCCTTGCATCCCAGGGATGAAGCCCACTTGATCATGGTGGATAAGCTTTTTGATGTGCTGCTGAATCCGGTTTGCCAGTATTTTATTGAGGATTTTTGCATCGATGTTCATCAGGGATATTGTTCTAAAATTCTCTTTTTTTGTTGTGTCTCCGAAAATGAGTTAGGGAGGATTCCCTCTTTTTCTATTGATTGGAATAGTTTCAGAAGGAATGGTACCAGCTCCTCCTTGTACCTCTGGTAGAATTCAGCTGTGAATCCATCTGGTCCTGGACTTTTTTTGGTTGGTAGGCTATTAATTATTGCCTCAATTTCAGAGCCTACTATTGGTCTATTCAGGGATTCAACTTCTTCCTGGTTTAGTCTTGGAAGAGTGTAAGTGTCCAGGAAATTATCCATTTCTTCTAGATTTTCCAGTTTATTTGCGTAGAGGTGTTTATAGCATTCTCTGATGGTAGTTTGTATTTCTGTGGGGTCGGTGGTGATATCCCCTTTATCATTTTTAATTGCGTCGATTTGATTCTTCCGTCTTTTCTTCTTTATTAGTCTTGCTAGTGGTCTGTCAATTTTGTTGATCTTTTCAAAAAACCAACTCCTGGATTCATTGATTTTTTGGAGGGATTTTTGTGTCTCTATCTCCTTCAGTTCTGCTCTGATCTTAGTTATTTCTTGCCTTCT
This sequence comes from Chlorocebus sabaeus, assembly GCF_047675955.1. Taxonomy (NCBI): domain Eukaryota; kingdom Metazoa; phylum Chordata; class Mammalia; order Primates; family Cercopithecidae; genus Chlorocebus; species Chlorocebus sabaeus. The sequence goes on along the minus strand of NW_027327471.1, from coordinate 28,005 downwards.
GCTAGCTTTCGAATGTGTTTGCTCTTGCTTCTCTAGTTCTTTTAATTGTGATGTTAGAGTGTCAATTTTAGATCTTTCCTGCTTTCTCTTGTGGGCATTTAGTGCTATAAATTTCCCTCTACACACTGCTTTAAATGTGTCCCAGAGATTCTGGTATGTTGTATCTTTGTTCTCATTGGTTTCAAAGAACATCTTTATTTCTGCCTTCATTTCGTTATGTACCCAGTAGTCATTCAGGAGCAGGTTGTTCAGTTTCCATGTAGTTGAGCGGTTTTGATTGAGTTTCTTAGTCCTGAGTTCTAATTTGATTGCACTGTGGTCTGAGAGACAGTTTGTTATAATTTCTGTTCTTGTACATTTGCTGAGGAGTGCTTTACTTCCAATTACGTGGTCAATTTTGGAGTAAGTACGATGTGGTGCTGAGTAGAATGTATATTCTGTTGATTTGGGGTGGAGAGTTCTATAGATGTCTATTAGGTCTGCTTGCTGCAGAGATGAGTTCAATTCCTGTATATCCTTGTTAACTTTCTGTCTCGTTGATCTGTCTAATGTTGACAGTGGAGTGTTGAAGTCTCCCATTATTATTGTATGGGAGTCTAAGTCTCTTTGTAAGTCTCTAAGGACTTGCTTTATGAATCTGGGTGCTCCTGTATTGGGTGCATATATATTTAGGATAGTTAGCTCTTCCTGTTGAATTGATCCCTTTACCATTATGTAATGGCCTTCTTTGTCTCTTTTGATCTTTGATGGTTTAAAGTCTGTTTTATCAGAGACTAGTATTGCAACCCCCGATTTTTTTTGTTCTCCATTTGCTTGGTAAATCTTCCTCCATCCCTTTATTTTGAGCCTATGTATGTCTCTGCGTGTGAGAAGGTTCTCCTGAATACAGCAGACTGATGGATCTTGACTCTTTATCCAGTTTGCCAGTCTGTGTCTTTTAATTGGAGCATTTAGTCCATTTACATTTAAGGTTAAGATTGTTATGTGTGAACTTGATCCTGCCATTATGATATTAACTGGTTATTTTGCTCGTTAGTTGATGCAGTTTCTTCCTAGCCTTGATGGTCTTTACATTTTGGCATGTTTTTGCAATGGCTGGTACCGGTTGTTCCTTTCCATGTTTAGTGCTTCCTTCAGGGTCTCTTGTAAGGCAGGCCTAGTGGTGACAAAATCTCTAAGCATTTGCTTATCTGTAAAGGATTTTATTTCTCCTTCACTTATGAAACTTAGTTTGGCTGGATATAAAATTCTGGGTAGAAAATTCTTTTCTTTAAGAATGTTGAATATTGGCCCCCACTCTTTTCTGGTTTGAAGAGTTTCTGCCGAGAGATCTGCTGTTAGTCTGATGGGCTTCCCTTTGTGGGTAACCCGACCTTTCTCTCTGGCTGCCCTTAAGATTTTTTCCTTCATTTCAACTTTGGTGAATCTGGCAATTATGTGTCTTGGAGTTGCTCTTCTCGAGGAGTATCTTTGTGGCGTTCTCTGTATTTCCTGGATTTGAATGTTGGCCTGCCCTACTAGGTTGGGGAAGTTCTCCTGGATGATATCCTGAAGAGTGTTTTCCAACTTGGTTCCATTTTCCCCCTCACTTTCAGGCACCCCAATCAGACGTAGATTTGGTCTTTTTACATAATCCCATACTTCTTGCAGGCTTTGTTCATTTATTTTTCTTCTTTTTTCTTTTGGAAGCCCATAGAGGGCTATGATGAAAAAGGAAATATCTTCCATTAAAAACTGGAAAGATGCTTTCTGAGGAACTGCTTTCTGTTCTGTTAATTCATCTCACAGAGTTACAGCATTCCCCTCAAGAAACCTTTCGCTAAGACTGTTCTTGTGGAATTTTGAAATTGATATTTGGAAGCCCATAGAGGACTATGGCAAAAAAGAAAATATCTTCCCTTAAAAGCTGTAAAGAAGCTTTCTGAGAAACTGCTTTGTGTACTGTTAATTCTTCTCACATAGTTACAGTTTTCCCTTCAAGAAGCATTTCGCTAAGATTGTTCTTGTGGAATTTGCAAAGTGATATTTGGAATCCCATAGATGGCTATGGTGAAAAAGGATATATCTTCCGTTAAAAAATGGAAAGAAGCTTTCTGAGAAACTGCTTTGTGTTCTCTTAATTGTTCCCACAGTGTTACAGCTTTCCCCTGAAGAAGCTTTTCGCTATGACTGTTCTGGTGGAATTTGCAAAGTGATATTTGGAAGCCCGTAGAGGATTATGGTGGAAAAGGAAATATCTTCCGTTAGAAACTGGAAAAAAGCTTTCTGAGAAACTACTTTGTGTTCTGTTAATTCATCTCACCGAGTTACAGCTTTCCCTTCAAGAAGCCTTTCGCTAAGTCTGTTCTTGTGGAATTTGGAAAGTGATATTTCTTAGCCCATAGAGGGCTATGGTGGAAAAGGAAATATCTTCAGTTAAACACTGGAAAGAAGCTTTCTTAGAAACTGCTTTGTGTTCTGTCAATTCACCTCACAGAGTTACAGCTTCCCTTCAAGAAACCTTTCGCTAAGACTGTTCTTGTGGAATTTGCAAAGTGATATTTGGAAGCCCATAGAGGGCTATGGTGAAAAAGGAAATATCTTCCGTTAAAAACTGGAAAGAAGCTTTCTGAGAAGCTGGTTTGTGTTCTGTTAATTCATCTCACAGAGTTACAGGTTTTCCGTCAAGAAGACTTTCGCTAAGACTGTTCTTGTGGAAATTGCGAAGTGATATTTGGAAGCCCATAGAGGGTTATGGTGAAAATGGAAATATCCTAAGATAAAAACCAAAAAGAAGCTTTCTGAGAAACTGCTTTGTGTTTTGCTAGCTCATCTCACAGAGTTACAGCTTTCCCCTCAAGAATCCGTTCACTAAGACTGTTCTTGTAAATATTGCAAAATGATATTTGGAAGCCCTTAGAGGACTATGGTGAAACAGGAAATATCTTCCGTTAAAAACTGGAAAGAAGCATTCTGAGAAATTACCGTTTGTTGTGTTAATACATCTCACCGACTTACAAGTTTCCCCTCAAGAAGCCTTTCGCTAACACTGTTCTTGTGGAATTTGCAAACTGATATTTGGAAGCCCATTGAGGACTACGGTGAAAAAGAAAATATCTTCAGTTAAAAGCTGGAAAGAAGCTTTCTGAGAAACTACAGTGTGTTCTGTTAATACATCTCACCGAGTTACAGCTTTCCCCACAATAAGCCTTTCGCTAAGACTGTTCTTGTCGGATTTGCAAAGAGATATTTGGAAGCCAATGGAGGGCTATGGTGAAAAAGGAAATATCCTAAGATAAAAACTGAAAAGAAGCTTTATGAGAAACTGCTTTGTGTTCTGTAAATTCAACTCAGATTTACAGCTTTCCCCTCAAGAAGCCTTTCACTAAGGCTGTTGTTGTGGAATTTGGAAAGTGATATTTGTAAGCCCATTGAGGGCTATGGTGAAAAAGGAAATATCTTAAGTTTTAACTGGAAAGAAGCTTTCTGAGAAACTGCTTTGTGTTCTGTTAAGTCATCTCACAGAGTTACAGCATTCCCCTCAAGAAGTCTTTCGCTAAGACTGTTCTTGTGGAATTTGCAAAATGATATTTGCAAGCCCGTAGAGGGCTATGGTTAAAAAGGGAATATCTTCCATTCAAAACCGAAAAGAAGCTCTCTGAGAAACTGCTTTGTGTTCAGTTAATTCGTCTCACAGTGTTACAGCTTTCCCCTCAAGAAGCCTTTCGCTAAGACTGTTCTAGTGTAATTTTCAAAGTGATATTTGGAAGCCCCTAGAGGGCTATGGTGAAAAAGGAAATATCTTTCGTTAAAAAGTGGAAAGAAGCTTTCTGAGAAACTGCTGAGTGTTCTGTTAGTACACCTCACCGAGTTACAGCTTTCCCCTCAAGAGGCCTTTCGCTAAGACTGGTCTTGTGGGATTGGCAGAGAGATATTTAGAGGCCCATAGAGGGCTACGGTGAACTAGGAAATATCTTTAGTTAAAAACTGGAAAGAAGCTTTCTTCGATACTGCTTTGTGTTCTGTTAATTCATCTCACAGAGTTACAGCTTTCCCCTCCAGAAGCCTTTCGCTGAGACTGTTCTTGTGGAATTTTCAGAGTGATATTTAGAAGCCCATAGAGTGCTATGGTGAAAAAGGAAATATCTTCCGTTAAAAACCTGAAGGAGCTTTCTGAGAAACTGCCGTGTGTTCGTGTAATACATCTCACCGAGTTACAGTTTTCTCCTCATGAAGCCTTTCACTGAGTCTGTTCTTGTGGGATTTGCGAAGAGATATTTGGAAGCCCCTAGAGGGCTATGGTGAAAAAGGAAATACCTACCGTTAAAAACTGGAAAGAAGCTTTCTGAGAAACTGCTTTGTGTTCTGCTAATTCATTTCGGAGAGTTACAACTCTCTCCTCAAGAAGCCCTTCGCTAAGACTGTTCTTGTGGAATTTGCAAAGTGATATTTTGAAGCCCATATGGGACTATCTTGTAAAAGGAAATATCTTCCGTTAAAAACTGGAAAGAATATATTTGAGAAACTGCTTTGTGTTCTGTTAATTCATCTCACAGAGTTACAGCTTTCCCCTTAAGAAGCCTTTCGGTAAGACTGTTCTTGTGGAATTTGCAAAGTGATATTTGCACGCCCATAGAGGGCTATGGTGAAAAAGAAAATATCTACCGTTAAAAACTGGAAAGAAGCTTTCTGAGAAACTGCTTTGTGTTCTGCTAATTCATCTCACAATGTTACAGCTTTCCCCTCCAGAAGCTTTTCGCTAAGACTGTTCTTGTGGTATTTGCAAAGTCATATTTGGAAGCCCATTGAGGGCTATGGAGAAAAAGGAAATATCTTCAGTTAAAAACTGGAAAGAAGCTTTCTGAGAAACTGCAATGTGTTCTGTTAGTACATCTCACCGAGTTACAGCTTTCCCCACCAGAAGCCTTTCGCTAAGACTGTTCCTGTCGGATTTGAAAAGTGATATTTGAAAGCCCATGGAGGGCTATGGTGAAAAAGGAAATATCCTAAGATAAAAACTGAAAAGAAGCTTTCTGAGAAACTGCTTTGTGTTCTGTAAATTCAACTCAGATTTACAGCTTTCCCCTCAAGAAACCTTTCGCTAAGGCTGTTGTTGTGGAATTTGCAAAGTGATATTTGAATGCCCATTGAGGGCTATGGTGAAATAGGAAATATCTTCAGTTTGAACTGGAAAGAAGCTTTCTGAAAAACTGCTTTGTGTTCTGTTAAGACATCTCACAGAGTTACAGCTTTCCCCTCAAGAAGTCTTTCGCTAAGACTGTTCTTGTGGTATTTGTAAAATGATATTTGGAAGCCCGTAGAGGGCTATGGTGAAAAAGGGAATATCTTCCATTAAAAACCGAAAAGAAGCTCTCTGAGAAACTGCTTTGTGTTATGTTAGTTCATCTCATTGTGTTACAGCTATCCCCTCAAGAAGCCGTTCACTAAGACTATTCTTGTGAAATATGCAAAGTGATATTTGGAAACCCATATTGGCCTATGGTGAAAAAGGAAATATCTTAATTAAAAACTGGAAAGAATCTGTCTGAAATACTGCCGTGTGTTCTGTTAATACATCTCACCGAGTTACATATTTCCCCTCAAGAAGCCTTTCGCTAAGACTAGTCTTGTGGAATTTGCAAAGTGACATTTGAAAGCCCATTGAGGGCTATGGTGAAAAACGAAGTATATTCCTCAAACACCGGAAAGACGATTTCTGAGAAACTGCTTTGTGTTCTGTTAATTGATCTCACAGTGTTACAGCTTTCCCCTCAAGAAGCGTTTCGCTAAGACTGTTCTTGTGGAATTTGCAAATTGATATTTGGAATCCCATAGAGGGCTATGATGAAAAAGGAAATATCTTCAGTTAATAACTGGAAAGAAGATTTCTGAGAAACTGCTTTGTGTTCTGTTAATTCATCTCACAGAATTACAGCTTTCCCCTCAAGAAGCCGTTCACTAAGACTGTTCTTGTGGAATTTACAAAGTAATATTTGGAAGCCCGTAGAGGGCTATGGAGAAAAAGGAAATATCTTCAGTTCAAAACTGGAAAGAAGCTTTCTGAGAAACTGCAGTGTGTTCTGTTAATACATCGCACCAAGTTACAGCTTTCACCACAAGAAGGCTTTCGCTAAGACTGTTCTTGTCGGATTTGAAAAGTGATATTTGGAAGTCCATGTAGGGCTATGGTGAAAAAGGAAGTATCCTAAGATAAAAACTGAAAAGAAGCTTTCTGAGAAACTGCTTTGTGTTCTGTAAATTCAACTCAGATTTACACCTTTCCCCTCAAGAAGCCTTTCGCTAAGGCTGTTGTTGTGGAATTTGCAAAGTGATATTTGAAAGCCCATTGAGGGCTATGGTGAAAAAGGAAATATCTTCACTTTAAACTGGAAAGAAGCTTTCTGAGAAACTGCTGTGTGTTCTGTTAAGTCATCTCACAGATTTACAGCTTTCCCCTCAAGAATCCTTTCGCTAAGACTGTTCTTGTGGAATTTGCAAAATGATATTTGGAAGCCCGTAGAGGGCTATGGAGGAAAAGGAAATAACTTCCATTAAAAACCGAAAAGAAGCTCTCTGAGGAACTGCTTTGTGTTCTGTTAGTTCATCTCACAGAGTTTCAGCTTTCCCCTCAAGAAGCCGTTCACTAAGACTGTTCTTGTGAAATTTGCAAAGGGAAATTAGGAAACCCATAGAGGGCTATGGTGAAAAAGAAAATATCTTCCGTTAAAACTGGAAAGAAACTTTCTGAGAAATTGCCGTGTGTTCTGATAACACACCTCACCAAATTACAGCTTTCCCCTCAAGAAGATTTTCGCTAAGTCTGCTCTAGTGGAATTTTCAAAGTGATATTTGGAAGCCCCTAGAGGGCTATGGTGAAAAAGGAAATATCTTCCGTTAAAAAGTGGAAAGAAGCTTTCTGAGAAACTGCTGCGTGTTCTGGTAATACACCTCAGCGAGTTACAGCTTTCGCCTCCAGAAGCCTTTCGCTAAGACTGGTCTTGTGGGATTGCAGAGAGATATTTGGAGGCCCATAGAGGGCTACGGTGAATTAGGAAATATCTTCAGTTTAAACTGGAAACAAGCTTTCTGAGATACTGCTTTGTGTTCTGTTAATTCATCCACAGAGTTACAGCTTTCCCCTCCAGAAGCCTTTCCCTAAGACTTTTCTTGTGGAATTTTCAAAGTGATATTTGGAAACCCATAGAGTGCTATGGTGAAAAAGGAAATATCTTCCGTTAAAAACTGGAAAGGAGCTTTCTGAGAAACTGCCATGTGTTCGTGTAATACATCTCACCGAGTTACAGCTTTCTCCTCATGAAGCCTTTCACTGAGACTGTTCTTGTGGGATTTGCAAAGAGATATTTGGAAGCCCAGAGATTGCTATGGTGAAAAAGGAAATATCTACCGTTAAAAACTGGAAAGAAGCTTTCTGACAAACTGCTTTGTGTTCTGTTAATTCATCTCACAGGGATACAGCTTTCGCCTCCAGAAGCCTTTCGCTAAGACTGTTCTTGTGTGATTTGCAAAGTGATATTTGGAAGCCCATAGAGGGCTGTGGTGAAAAAGAAAATATCTTCCGTTAAAAACTGGAAAGGAGCTTTCTGCGAAACTGCCGTGTGTTCTTGTAATACATCTCACCGAGTTACAGCTTTCTCCTCAAGAAGCCTTTCACTGAGACTGTTCTTGTGGGATTTGCAAAGAGATATTTGGAAGCCCATAGAGGGCTACGGTGAAATGGGAATATCTCCAGTTTAAACTGGAAAGAAGCTTTCTGAGAAACTGCTTTGTATTCTGCTAATTCATCTCGCAGGGTTACAGCTTTCCCCTCCGGAAGCCTTTCGCTAAGACTGTTCTTGTGGGATTTGCAAAGTGATATTTGGAAGCCCATTGAGGGCTGTGGAGAAAAAGGAAATATCTTCAGTTAACAACTGGAAAGAAGCTTTCTGAAAAACTGCAGTGTGTTCTGTTAATACATCTCACCGAGTTACAGCTTTACCCACCAGAATCCTTTCGCTAAGACTGTTCTTGTCGGATTTGAAAAGTGATATTTGGAAGAACATGGAGGGCTATGGTGAAAAAAGTAATAATCTAAGATAAAAACTGAAAAGAAGCTTTCTGAGAAACTGCTTTGTGTTCTGTAAATTCAACTCAGATTTACAGCTTTCCCCTCAAGAAGTCTTTCGCTAAGACTGTTCTTGTGGAATTTGCAAAATGTTATTTGGAAGCCTGTATAGGTCTATGGTGAAAAAGGGAATATCTTCCATTAAAAACCGAAAAGAAGCTCTCTGAGAAACTGCTTTGTGTTATGTTAGTTCATCTCACAGTGTTACAGCTATCCCCTCAAGAAGCCGTTCACTAAGACTATTCTTGTGAAATTTGCAAAGTGATATTTGGAAACCCATATTGGGCTATGGTAAAATAGGAAATATCTTCCGTTAAAAACCGGAAAGAAGCATTCTGAGAAATTACCGTGTGTTGTGTTAATATATCTCACCAACTTACACGATTCCCCTCAAGAAGCCTTTCACTAACACTGTTCTTGTGGAATTTGCAAACTGATATTGGGAAGCTCTTTGAGGGCTATGGTGAAAAAGGAAATATCTTCAGTTAAACACTGGAAAGAAGCTTTCTGAGAAACTGCAGTGTGTTCTGTTAATACATCTCACCGAGTTAGAGCTTTCCCCACAAGAAGCCTTTCGCTAAGACTGTTCTTGTCGGATTTGAAAAGTGATATTTGGAAACCCATGGAGGGCTATGGTGAAAAAGGAAATATCCTAAGATAAAAACTGAAAAGAAGCTTTCTGAGAAACTGCTTTGTGTTCTGTTAATTCAACTCAGATTTACAGCTTTCCCCTCAAGAAGCCTTTCGCTAAGGCTGTTGTTGTGGAATTTGCAAAGTGATATTAGAAAGCCCATTGAGGGCTATGGTGAAAAAGGAAATATCTTCAGTTTAAACTGGAAAGAAGCTTTCTGAGAAACTGCTTTGTGTTCTGTTAAGTCATCTCACAGAGTTACAGCTTTCCCCTCAAGAAGTCTTTCGCTAAGACTGTTCTTGTGGAATTTGCAAAATGATATTTGGAAGCCCGTAGAGGGCTATGGTGAAAAAGGAAATATCTTCCATTAAAATACGAAAAGAAGCTCTCTGAGAAACTGCTTTGTGTTCTGTTAGTTCATCTCACAGAGTTTCAGCTTTCCCCTCAAGAAGCCGTTCACTAAGACTGTTCTTGTGAAATTTGCAAAGTGATATTAGGAAACCCATAGAGGGCTATGGTGAAAAAGAAAATATCTTCCGTTAAAAACTGGACAGAAACTTTCTGAAAAATTGCCGTGTGTTCTGATAATACATCTCCCCAAATTACAGCTTTCCCCTCAAGAAGACTTTCGCTAAGACTGTTCTAGTGGGATTTGCAAAGTGATATTTGGAAGCCCCTAGAGGGCTATGGTGAAAAAGGAAATATCTTCCGTTAAAAAGTGGAAAGAAGCTTTTTGACAAACTGCTGTTTGTTCTGTTAATACACCTCACCGAGTTGCTGCATTCCCCTCAAGAAGCCTTGCGCTAAGACTGGTCTTGTGGGATTTGAAGTGAGATATTTGGAAGCCCATAGATGGCTATGGTGAATAAGGAAACATCTTCAGTTAAAAACTGGATAGAAGCTTTCTGAGATACTGCTTTGTGTTCTGTTAATTCATCTCACAGAGTTACAGCTTTCCGCTCCAGAAGCCTTTCCCTAAGACTGCTCTTGTGGAATTTTCAAGGTGATATTTGGAAGGCCATAGAGTGCTACGGTGAAAAAGGAAATATCTTCCGTTAAAAACTGGAAAGAAGCTTTCTGAGAAACTGCCGTGTGTTCTGTTATTTCATCTCACAGGGTTACAGCTATCCCTTCCAGAAGCCTTTCGCTAAGACTGTTACTGTGTGATTTGCAAAGTGATATTTGGAAGCCCATAGAGGGCTATGGTGAAAAAGGAAATATCTTCAGTTAAAACCTGGAAAGAGGCTTTCTGAGAAACTGCTTTGTGTTCTGTTAATTCATCTCGGAGACTTACAGCTCTCTCCTCAATAATCCCTTCGCTAAGACTGTTCTTGTGGGATTTGCAAAGTGATATTTTGAAGCCCCTAGGGGGCTATGGTGTAAAAGGAAATATCTTCCGTAAAAAACTGGAAAGAAGCTTTCTGAGAAAATGCTTTGTGTTCTGTGATTTCTTCTCACAGAGTTACAGCTTTGCCCTCAAGAATTCTTTTGCTGACACTGTTCTTGAGCAATTTGCATAGTGATATTTTGAAGCCCATAGAGGGCTATTGTGAAAAAGGAATTATCCTAAGATAAAAACTGAAAAGAAGCATTCTGAGAAACTGCTTTGTGTTCTGTTAATCCATCTCACAGAGTTACAGCATTCCCCTCAAGAAGTCGTTCACTAAGACTGTTCTTGTGAAATTTGCAAAGTGATATTTGGAAGTGCTTAGAGAACTATGGTGAAAAACGAAATATCGTAAGATAAAAAACTGAAAAGAAGCTTTCTGAGAGACTGCTTTGTGTTTTGTTAATTCATCTCACACAGGTACAGCTTTCCCCTCCAGATGCCTTCCGCTAAGACTGTTCTTGTGGAATTTTCAAAGTGATATTTGGAAGCCCACAGTGGGCTATGGTGAAAAAGGATATATCTTCTGTTAAAAACTGAAAAAAAGGTTTCAGAGGAACTGCTTTGTCATATGTGACTTCCACTCACTGAGCTACAGCTGTACTTCATAGAGCTGTTTGCTAGCCTTATTTCTGTGTAATATGAGAACTGTTATTTCGTATCCCTTTGAAGACTATAAGATTAAAGAAAATATCCACCGCTAAATGTGAGAAAGAAGCTTTCTGAGAAACTTATTTGTGATCTGTGAATTCATCTCTCCGAGTTTCAGCTTTCCCCTCAAGAAGGCTTTCGGTAAGACTGTTCTTGGGGACTTTACAAAGTGATATTTGGAAGCCCATAGAGGGCTACGGTGAAAAGGAAATATCTTCAGATAAAAACAGGAAAGAAGCTTTTTGAGAAACTGCTTTGTGTTCTGTTAATTCATCTCACAGACTTACAGCTTGCCCCTCAAGAAGCCATTCACGAAGACTGTTCTTGCGGAATTTGCAAAATGATATTTCGCAGCCCAAAGAGGGCTAAGGGTGAAAAAGAAAATATCTTCAGTTAAAAAACGGAAACAAGCTTTCTGAAAAACGGCTTTGTGTTCTGTTAATTCATCTCACAGATTTACTCCTTTCCCCGCAAAAGTGGTTCACTAAGACTGTTCTTGTGGAATTTGCAAAGTGATATTTGGAAATACACAGAGGGCTAGAGTTAAAAGGAGATATCTACAGTTAAAAACTGGAAAGAAGCTTTCTGAGAAACCGCTTTGTGTTCTGTTAATTCATCTCACAGTGATACAGCTTTCCCCTAAAGGAGCCCTTCAACTAAGACTGTTCGTGTGGAATTTGAAATGTGATATTTGGATGCCCATAGAGGGCTATGGTGGAAAAGGAAATAACTTCAGTTAAAAACTGGAAAGAAGACTTCTGAGAAACTGCTTTGTGTTCTGTTATTTCAACTCACAGAGTTACAGCTTTCCCCTCTAGAAGCCTTTCGCTAAGTATGCTTTTGTGGAATTTGCAAAGTGATATTTGGAAGCGCTTAGAGAACTATGGTGAAAACGGAAATATCCTAAGATAAAAATTGAAAGGAAGCTTTCTGAGAAACGGCTTTGTGTTCTGTTAATTCTTCTCACAGAGTTACAGCTTTCCCCTCAGGAAGTCCTTCACTAAGACTGTTCTTGGGGAATCTGCAAAGTGATATTGGAATGTCCATAGAGGGCTATGGTGAAAAAGGAAGTGTCCTCAGATAAAAACCGCAAAGAAGCTTTCTGAGAAACTACATTGTGCTCTGTTAATTCATCTCACAGAGTTACAGTTTTCCCCTCAAGAAATCGACCACTAAGACTGCTCTTGTGGAGTTTGCAAAGTGATATTTGAAGCCCATAGAGGGCGATTGTGAAAAGGAAATATCTTCAGATAAAAACTGGAAAGAAACTTTCTGAGAAACTGCTTTGAGTTCTGTTAATTCATCTCACAAACTTACAGCTTTCCCCTCAAGAAGCCTTTCGCTAAGATTGTTCTTGTGGAATTTGCAAAGTGATATTTGGAAGCCCATAGAGAGCTATGGTGAAAAAGGAAATATCCTAAGATAAAAACTGCAAAGAAGCTTTCTGAGAAACTGCTTTGTGTTCTGTTAGTTCATCTCACAGAGTTTCAGCTTTCCCCTCAAGAAGCCGTTCACTAAGACTGTTCTTGTGAAATTTGCAAAGTGATATTAGGAAACCCATAGAGGGCTATGGTGAAAAAGAAAATATCTTCCGTTAAAAACTGGAAAGAAACTTTCTGAAAAATTGCCGTGTGTTCTGATAATACATCTCCCCAAATTACAGCTTTCCCCTCAAGAAGACTTTCGCTAAGACTGTTCTAGTGGGATTTTCGAAGTGATATTTGGAAGCCCCTAGAGGGCTATGGTGAAAAAGGAAATATCTTCCGTTAAAAAGTGGAAAGAAGCTTTTTGACAAACTGCTGTTTGTTCTGTTAATACACCTCACCGAGTTGCTGCATTCCCCTCAAGAAGCCTTGCGCTAAGACTGGTCTTGTGGGATTTGAAGTGAGATATTTGGAAGCCCATAGATGGCTATGGTGAATAAGGAAACATCTTCAGTTAAAAACTGGATAGAAGCTTTCTGAGATACTGCTTTGTGTTCTGTTAATTCATCTCACAGAGTTACAGCTTTCCGCTCCAGAAGCCTTTCCCTAAGACTGCTCTTGTGGAATTTTCAAGGTGATATTTGGAAGGCCATAGAGTGCTACGGTGAAAAAGGAAATATCTTCCGTTAAAAACTGGAAAGAAGCTTTCTGAGAAACTGCCGTGTGTTCTGTTATTTCATCTCACAGGGTTACAGCTATCCCTTCCAGAAGCCTTTCGCTAAGACTGTTACTGTGTGATTTGCAAAGTGATATTTGGAAGCCCATAGAGGGCTATGGTGAAAAAGGAAATATCTTCAGTTAAAACCTGGAAAGAGGCTTTCTGAGAAACTGCTTTGTGTTCTGTTAATTCATCTCGGAGACTTACAGCTCTCTCCTCAATAATCCCTTCGCTAAGACTGTTCTTGTGGGATTTGCAAAGTGATATTTTGAAGCCCCTAGGGGGCTATGGTGTAAAAGGAAATATCTTCCGTAGAAAACTGGAAAGAAGCTTTCTGAGAAAATGCTTTGTGTTCTGTGATTTCTTCTCACAGAGTTACAGCTTTGCCCTCAAGAATTCTTTTGCTGACACTGTTCTTGAGCAATTTGCATAGTGATATTTTGAAGCCCATAGAGGGCTATTGTGAAAAAGGAATTATCCTAAGATAAAAACTGAAAAGAAGCATTCTGAGAAACTGCTTTGTGTTCTGTTAATCCATCTCACAGAGTTACAGCATTCCCCTCAAGAAGTCGTTCACTAAGACTGTTCTTGTGAAATTTGCAAAGTGATATTTGGAAGTGCTTAGAGAACTATGGTGAAAAACGAAATATCGTAAGATAAAAAACTGAAAAGAAGCTTTCTGAGAGACTGCTTTGTGTTTTGTTAATTCATCTCACACAGGTACAGCTTTCCCCTCCAGATGCCTTCCGCTAAGACTGTTCTTGTGGAATTTTCAAAGTGATATTTGGAAGCCCACAGTGGGCTATGGTGAAAAAGGATATATCTTCTGTTAAAAACTGAAAAAAAGGTTTCAGAGGAACTGCTTTGTCATATGTGACTTCCACTCACTGAGCTACAGCTGTACTTCATAGAGCTGTTTGCTAGCCTTATTTCTGTGTAATATGAGAACTGTTATTTCGTATCCCTTTGAAGACTATAAGATTAAAGAAAATATCCACCGCTAAATGTGAGAAAGAAGCTTTCTGAGAAACTTATTTGTGATCTGTGAATTCATCTCTCCGAGTTTCAGCTTTCCCCTCAAGAAGGCTTTCGGTAAGACTGTTCTTGGGGACTTTACAAAGTGATATTTGGAAGCCCATAGAGGGCTACGGTGAAAAGGAAATATCTTCAGATAAAAACAGGAAAGAAGCTTTTTGAGAAACTGCTTTGTGTTCTGTTAATTCATCTCACAGACTTACAGCTTGCCCCTCAAGAAGCCATTCACGAAGACTGTTCTTGCGGAATTTGCAAAATGATATTTCGCAGCCCAAAGAGGGCTAAGGGTGAAAAAGAAAATATCTTCAGTTAAAAAACGGAAACAAGCTTTCTGAAAAACGGCTTTGTGTTCTGTTAATTCATCTCACAGATTTACTCCTTTCCCCGCAAAAGTGGTTCACTAAGACTGTTCTTGTGGAATTTGCAAAGTGATATTTGGAAATACACAGAGGGCTAGAGTTAAAAGGAGATATCTACAGTTAAAAACTGGAAAGAAGCTTTCTGAGAAACCGCTTTGTGTTCTGTTAATTCATCTCACAGTGATACAGCTTTCCCCTAAAGGAGCCCTTCAACTAAGACTGTTCGTGTGGAATTTGAAATGTGATATTTGGATGCCCATAGAGGGCTATGGTGGAAAAGGAAATAACTTCAGTTAAAAACTGGAAAGAAGACTTCTGAGAAACTGCTTTGTGTTCTGTTATTTCAACTCACAGAGTTACAGCTTTCCCCTCTAGAAGCCTTTCGCTAAGTATGCTTTTGTGGAATTTGCAAAGTGATATTTGGAAGCGCTTAGAGAACTATGGTGAAAACGGAAATATCCTAAGATAAAAATTGAAAGGAAGCTTTCTGAGAAACGGCTTTGTGTTCTGTTAATTCTTCTCACAGAGTTACAGCTTTCCCCTCAGGAAGTCCTTCACTAAGACTGTTCTTGGGGAATCTGCAAAGTGATATTGGAATGTCCATAGAGGGCTATGGTGAAAAAGGAAGTGTCCTCAGATAAAAACCGCAAAGAAGCTTTCTGAGAAACTACATTGTGCTCTGTTAATTCATCTCACAGAGTTACAGTTTTCCCCTCAAGAAATCGACCACTAAGACTGCTCTTGTGGAGTTTGCAAAGTGATATTTGAAGCCCATAGAGGGCGATTGTGAAAAGGAAATATCTTCAGATAAAAACTGGAAAGAAACTTTCTGAGAAACTGCTTTGAGTTCTGTTAATTCATCTCACAAACTTACAGCTTTCCCCTCAAGAAGCCTTTCGCTAAGATTGTTCTTGTGGAATTTGCAAAGTGATATTTGGAAGCCCATAGAGAGCTATGGTGAAAAAGGAAATATCCTAAGATAAAAACTGCAAAGAAGCTTTCTGAGAAACTGCTTTGTGTTCTGTTAGTTCATCTCACAGAGTTTCAGCTTTCCCCTCAAGAAGCCGTTCACTAAGACTGTTCTTGTGAAATTTGCAAAGTGATATTAGGAAACCCATAGAGGGCTATGGTGAAAAAGAAAATATCTTCCGTTAAAAACTGGACAGAAACTTTCTGAAAAATTGCCGTGTGTTCTGATAATACATCTCCCCAAATTACAGCTTTCCCCTCAAGAAGACTTTCGCTAAGACTGTTCTAGTGGGATTTTCAAAGTGATATTTGGAAGCCCCTAGAGGGCTATGGTGAAAAAGGAAATATCTTCCGTTAAAAAGTGGAAAGAAGCTTTTTGACAAACTGCTGTTTGTTCTGTTAATACACCTCACCGAGTTGCTGCATTCCCCTCAAGAAGCCTTGCGCTAAGACTGGTCTTGTGGGATTTGAAGTGAGATATTTGGAAGCCCATAGATGGCTATGGTGAATAAGGAAACATCTTCAGTTAAAAACTGGATAGAAGCTTTCTGAGATACTGCTTTGTGTTCTGTTAATTCATCTCACAGAGTTACAGCTTTCCGCTCCAGAAGCCTTTCCCTAAGACTGCTCTTGTGGAATTTTCAAGGTGATATTTGGAAGGCCATAGAGTGCTACGGTGAAAAAGGAAATATCTTCCGTTAAAAACTGGAAAGAAGCTTTCTGAGAAACTGCCGTGTGTTCTGTTATTTCATCTCACAGGGTTACAGCTATCCCTTCCAGAAGCCTTTCGCTAAGACTGTTACTGTGTGATTTGCAAAGTGATATTTGGAAGCCCATAGAGGGCTATGGTGAAAAAGGAAATATCTTCAGTTAAAACCTGGAAAGAGGCTTTCTGAGAAACTGCTTTGTGTTCTGTTAATTCATCTCGGAGACTTACAGCTCTCTCCTCAATAATCCCTTCGCTAAGACTGTTCTTGTGGGATTTGCAAAGTGATATTTTGAAGCCCCTAGGGGGCTATGGTGTAAAAGGAAATATCTTCCGTAAAAAACTGGAAAGAAGCTTTCTGAGAAAATGCTTTGTGTTCTGTGATTTCTTCTCACAGAGTTACAGCTTTGCCCTCAAGAATTCTTTTGCTGACACTGTTCTTGAGCAATTTGCATAGTGATATTTTGAAGCCCATAGAGGGCTATTGTGAAAAAGGAATTATCCTAAGATAAAAACTGAAAAGAAGCATTCTGAGAAACTGCTTTGTGTTCTGTTAATCCATCTCACAGAGTTACAGCATTCCCCTCAAGAAGTCGTTCACTAAGACTGTTCTTGTGAAATTTGCAAAGTGATATTTGGAAGTGCTTAGAGAACTATGGTGAAAAACGAAATATCGTAAGATAAAAAACTGAAAAGAAGCTTTCTGAGAGACTGCTTTGTGTTTTGTTAATTCATCTCACACAGGTACAGCTTTCCCCTCCAGATGCCTTCCGCTAAGACTGTTCTTGTGGAATTTTCAAAGTGATATTTGGAAGCCCACAGTGGGCTATGGTGAAAAAGGATATATCTTCTGTTAAAAACTGAAAAAAAGGTTTCAGAGGAACTGCTTTGTCATATGTGACTTCCACTCACTGAGCTACAGCTGTACTTCATAGAGCTGTTTGCTAGCCTTATTTCTGTGTAATATGAGAACTGTTATTTCGTATCCCTTTGAAGACTATAAGATTAAAGAAAATATCCACCGCTAAATGTGAGAAAGAAGCTTTCTGAGAAACTTATTTGTGATCTGTGAATTCATCTCTCCGAGTTTCAGCTTTCCCCTCAAGAAGGCTTTCGGTAAGACTGTTCTTGGGGACTTTACAAAGTGATATTTGGAAGCCCATAGAGGGCTACGGTGAAAAGGAAATATCTTCAGATAAAAACAGGAAAGAAGCTTTTTGAGAAACTGCTTTGTGTTCTGTTAATTCATCTCACAGACTTACAGCTTGCCCCTCAAGAAGCCATTCACGAAGACTGTTCTTGCGGAATTTGCAAAATGATATTTCGCAGCCCAAAGAGGGCTAAGGGTGAAAAAGAAAATATCTTCAGTTAAAAAACGGAAACAAGCTTTCTGAAAAACGGCTTTGTGTTCTGTTAATTCATCTCACAGATTTACTCCTTTCCCCGCAAAAGTGGTTCACTAAGACTGTTCTTGTGGAATTTGCAAAGTGATATTTGGAAATACACAGAGGGCTAGAGTTAAAAGGAGATATCTACAGTTAAAAACTGGAAAGAAGCTTTCTGAGAAACCGCTTTGTGTTCTGTTAATTCATCTCACAGTGATACAGCTTTCCCCTAAAGGAGCCCTTCAACTAAGACTGTTCGTGTGGAATTTGAAATGTGATATTTGGATGCCCATAGAGGGCTATGGTGGAAAAGGAAATAACTTCAGTTAAAAACTGGAAAGAAGACTTCTGAGAAACTGCTTTGTGTTCTGTTATTTCAACTCACAGAGTTACAGCTTTCCCCTCTAGAAGCCTTTCGCTAAGTATGCTTTTGTGGAATTTGCAAAGTGATATTTGGAAGCGCTTAGAGAACTATGGTGAAAACGGAAATATCCTAAGATAAAAATTGAAAGGAAGCTTTCTGAGAAACGGCTTTGTGTTCTGTTAATTCTTCTCACAGAGTTACAGCTTTCCCCTCAGGAAGTCCTTCACTAAGACTGTTCTTGGGGAATCTGCAAAGTGATATTGGAATGTCCATAGAGGGCTATGGTGAAAAAGGAAGTGTCCTCAGATAAAAACCGCAAAGAAGCTTTCTGAGAAACTACATTGTGCTCTGTTAATTCATCTCACAGAGTTACAGTTTTCCCCTCAAGAAATCGACCACTAAGACTGCTCTTGTGGAGTTTGCAAAGTGATATTTGAAGCCCATAGAGGGCGATTGTGAAAAGGAAATATCTTCAGATAAAAACTGGAAAGAAACTTTCTGAGAAACTGCTTTGAGTTCTGTTAATTCATCTCACAAACTTACAGCTTTCCCCTCAAGAAGCCTTTCGCTAAGATTGTTCTTGTGGAATTTGCAAAGTGATATTTGGAAGCCCATAGAGAGCTATGGTGAAAAAGGAAATATCCTAAGATAAAAACTGCAAAGAAGCTTTCTGAGAAACTGCTTTGTGTTCTGTTAGTTCATCTCACAGAGTTTCAGCTTTCCCCTCAAGAAGCCGTTCACTAAGACTGTTCTTGTGAAATTTGCAAAGTGATATTAGGAAACCCATAGAGGGCTATGGTGAAAAAGAAAATATCTTCCGTTAAAAACTGGACAGAAACTTTCTGAAAAATTGCCGTGTGTTCTGATAATACATCTCCCCAAATTACAGCTTTCCCCTCAAGAAGACTTTCGCTAAGACTGTTCTAGTGGGATTTTCAAAGTGATATTTGGAAGCCCCTAGAGGGCTATGGTGAAAAAGGAAATATCTTCCGTTAAAAAGTGGAAAGAAGCTTTTTGACAAACTGCTGTTTGTTCTGTTAATACACCTCACCGAGTTGCTGCATTCCCCTCAAGAAGCCTTGCGCTAAGACTGGTCTTGTGGGATTTGAAGTGAGATATTTGGAAGCCCATAGATGGCTATGGTGAATAAGGAAACATCTTCAGTTAAAAACTGGATAGAAGCTTTCTGAGATACTGCTTTGTGTTCTGTTAATTCATCTCACAGAGTTACAGCTTTCCGCTCCAGAAGCCTTTCCCTAAGACTGCTCTTGTGGAATTTTCAAGGTGATATTTGGAAGGCCATAGAGTGCTACGGTGAAAAAGGAAATATCTTCCGTTAAAAACTGGAAAGAAGCTTTCTGAGAAACTGCCGTGTGTTCTGTTATTTCATCTCACAGGGTTACAGCTATCCCTTCCAGAAGCCTTTCGCTAAGACTGTTACTGTGTGATTTGCAAAGTGATATTTGGAAGCCCATAGAGGGCTATGGTGAAAAAGGAAATATCTTCAGTTAAAACCTGGAAAGAGGCTTTCTGAGAAACTGCTTTGTGTTCTGTTAATTCATCTCGGAGACTTACAGCTCTCTCCTCAATAATCCCTTCGCTAAGACTGTTCTTGTGGGATTTGCAAAGTGATATTTTGAAGCCCCTAGGGGGCTATGGTGTAAAAGGAAATATCTTCCGTAAAAAACTGGAAAGAAGCTTTCTGAGAAAATGCTTTGTGTTCTGTGATTTCTTCTCACAGAGTTACAGCTTTGCCCTCAAGAATTCTTTTGCTGACACTGTTCTTGAGCAATTTGCATAGTGATATTTTGAAGCCCATAGAGGGCTATTGTGAAAAAGGAATTATCCTAAGATAAAAACTGAAAAGAAGCATTCTGAGAAACTGCTTTGTGTTCTGTTAATCCATCTCACAGAGTTACAGCATTCCCCTCAAGAAGTCGTTCACTAAGACTGTTCTTGTGAAATTTGCAAAGTGATATTTGGAAGTGCTTAGAGAACTATGGTGAAAAACGAAATATCGTAAGATAAAAAACTGAAAAGAAGCTTTCTGAGAGACTGCTTTGTGTTTTGTTAATTCATCTCACACAGGTACAGCTTTCCCCTCCAGATGCCTTCCGCTAAGACTGTTCTTGTGGAATTTTCAAAGTGATATTTGGAAGCCCACAGTGGGCTATGGTGAAAAAGGATATATCTTCTGTTAAAAACTGAAAAAAAGGTTTCAGAGGAACTGCTTTGTCATATGTGACTTCCACTCACTGAGCTACAGCTGTACTTCATAGAGCTGTTTGCTAGCCTTATTTCTGTGTAATATGAGAACTGTTATTTCGTATCCCTTTGAAGACTATAAGATTAAAGAAAATATCCACCGCTAAATGTGAGAAAGAAGCTTTCTGAGAAACTTATTTGTGATCTGTGAATTCATCTCTCCGAGTTTCAGCTTTCCCCTCAAGAAGGCTTTCGGTAAGACTGTTCTTGGGGACTTTACAAAGTGATATTTGGAAGCCCATAGAGGGCTACGGTGAAAAGGAAATATCTTCAGATAAAAACAGGAAAGAAGCTTTTTGAGAAACTGCTTTGTGTTCTGTTAATTCATCTCACAGACTTACAGCTTGCCCCTCAAGAAGCCATTCACGAAGACTGTTCTTGCGGAATTTGCAAAATGATATTTCGCAGCCCAAAGAGGGCTAAGGGTGAAAAAGAAAATATCTTCAGTTAAAAAACGGAAACAAGCTTTCTGAAAAACGGCTTTGTGTTCTGTTAATTCATCTCACAGATTTACTCCTTTCCCCGCAAAAGTGGTTCACTAAGACTGTTCTTGTGGAATTTGCAAAGTGATATTTGGAAATACACAGAGGGCTAGAGTTAAAAGGAGATATCTACAGTTAAAAACTGGAAAGAAGCTTTCTGAGAAACCGCTTTGTGTTCTGTTAATTCATCTCACAGTGATACAGCTTTCCCCTAAAGGAGCCCTTCAACTAAGACTGTTCGTGTGGAATTTGAAATGTGATATTTGGATGCCCATAGAGGGCTATGGTGGAAAAGGAAATAACTTCAGTTAAAAACTGGAAAGAAGACTTCTGAGAAACTGCTTTGTGTTCTGTTATTTCAACTCACAGAGTTACAGCTTTCCCCTCTAGAAGCCTTTCGCTAAGTATGCTTTTGTGGAATTTGCAAAGTGATATTTGGAAGCGCTTAGAGAACTATGGTGAAAACGGAAATATCCTAAGATAAAAATTGAAAGGAAGCTTTCTGAGAAACGGCTTTGTGTTCTGTTAATTCTTCTCACAGAGTTACAGCTTTCCCCTCAGGAAGTCCTTCACTAAGACTGTTCTTGGGGAATCTGCAAAGTGATATTGGAATGTCCATAGAGGGCTATGGTGAAAAAGGAAGTGTCCTCAGATAAAAACCGCAAAGAAGCTTTCTGAGAAACTACATTGTGCTCTGTTAATTCATCTCACAGAGTTACAGTTTTCCCCTCAAGAAATCGACCACTAAGACTGCTCTTGTGGAGTTTGCAAAGTGATATTTGAAGCCCATAGAGGGCGATTGTGAAAAGGAAATATCTTCAGATAAAAACTGGAAAGAAACTTTCTGAGAAACTGCTTTGAGTTCTGTTAATTCATCTCACAAACTTACAGCTTTCCCCTCAAGAAGCCTTTCGCTAAGATTGTTCTTGTGGAATTTGCAAAGTGATATTTGGAAGCCCATAGAGAGCTATGGTGAAAAAGGAAATATCCTAAGATAAAAACTGCAAAGAAGCTTTCTGAGAAACTGCTTTGTGTTCTGTTAGTTCATCTCACAGAGTTTCAGCTTTCCCCTCAAGAAGCCGTTCACTAAGACTGTTCTTGTGAAATTTGCAAAGTGATATTAGGAAACCCATAGAGGGCTATGGTGAAAAAGAAAATATCTTCCGTTAAAAACTGGACAGAAACTTTCTGAAAAATTGCCGTGTGTTCTGATAATACATCTCCCCAAATTACAGCTTTCCCCTCAAGAAGACTTTCGCTAAGACTGTTCTAGTGGGATTTTCAAAGTGATATTTGGAAGCCCCTAGAGGGCTATGGTGAAAAAGGAAATATCTTCCGTTAAAAAGTGGAAAGAAGCTTTTTGACAAACTGCTGTTTGTTCTGTTAATACACCTCACCGAGTTGCTGCATTCCCCTCAAGAAGCCTTGCGCTAAGACTGGTCTTGTGGGATTTGAAGTGAGATATTTGGAAGCCCATAGATGGCTATGGTGAATAAGGAAACATCTTCAGTTAAAAACTGGATAGAAGCTTTCTGAGATACTGCTTTGTGTTCTGTTAATTCATCTCACAGAGTTACAGCTTTCCGCTCCAGAAGCCTTTCCCTAAGACTGCTCTTGTGGAATTTTCAAGGTGATATTTGGAAGGCCATAGAGTGCTACGGTGAAAAAGGAAATATCTTCCGTTAAAAACTGGAAAGAAGCTTTCTGAGAAACTGCCGTGTGTTCTGTTATTTCATCTCACAGGGTTACAGCTATCCCTTCCAGAAGCCTTTCGCTAAGACTGTTACTGTGTGATTTGCAAAGTGATATTTGGAAGCCCATAGAGGGCTATGGTGAAAAAGGAAATATCTTCAGTTAAAACCTGGAAAGAGGCTTTCTGAGAAACTGCTTTGTGTTCTGTTAATTCATCTCGGAGACTTACAGCTCTCTCCTCAATAATCCCTTCGCTAAGACTGTTCTTGTGGGATTTGCAAAGTGATATTTTGAAGCCCCTAGGGGGCTATGGTGTAAAAGGAAATATCTTCCGTAAAAAACTGGAAAGAAGCTTTCTGAGAAAATGCTTTGTGTTCTGTGATTTCTTCTCACAGAGTTACAGCTTTGCCCTCAAGAATTCTTTTGCTGACACTGTTCTTGAGCAATTTGCATAGTGATATTTTGAAGCCCATAGAGGGCTATTGTGAAAAAGGAATTATCCTAAGATAAAAACTGAAAAGAAGCATTCTGAGAAACTGCTTTGTGTTCTGTTAATCCATCTCACAGAGTTACAGCATTCCCCTCAAGAAGTCGTTCACTAAGACTGTTCTTGTGAAATTTGCAAAGTGATATTTGGAAGTGCTTAGAGAACTATGGTGAAAAACGAAATATCGTAAGATAAAAAACTGAAAAGAAGCTTTCTGAGAGACTGCTTTGTGTTTTGTTAATTCATCTCACACAGGTACAGCTTTCCCCTCCAGATGCCTTCCGCTAAGACTGTTCTTGTGGAATTTTCAAAGTGATATTTGGAAGCCCACAGTGGGCTATGGTGAAAAAGGATATATCTTCTGTTAAAAACTGAAAAAAAGGTTTCAGAGGAACTGCTTTGTCATATGTGACTTCCACTCACTGAGCTACAGCTGTACTTCATAGAGCTGTTTGCTAGCCTTATTTCTGTGTAATATGAGAACTGTTATTTCGTATCCCTTTGAAGACTATAAGATTAAAGAAAATATCCACCGCTAAATGTGAGAAAGAAGCTTTCTGAGAAACTTATTTGTGATCTGTGAATTCATCTCTCCGAGTTTCAGCTTTCCCCTCAAGAAGGCTTTCGGTAAGACTGTTCTTGGGGACTTTACAAAGTGATATTTGGAAGCCCATAGAGGGCTACGGTGAAAAGGAAATATCTTCAGATAAAAACAGGAAAGAAGCTTTTTGAGAAACTGCTTTGTGTTCTGTTAATTCATCTCACAGACTTACAGCTTGCCCCTCAAGAAGCCATTCACGAAGACTGTTCTTGCGGAATTTGCAAAATGATATTTCGCAGCCCAAAGAGGGCTAAGGGTGAAAAAGAAAATATCTTCAGTTAAAAAACGGAAACAAGCTTTCTGAAAAACGGCTTTGTGTTCTGTTAATTCATCTCACAGATTTACTCCTTTCCCCGCAAAAGTGGTTCACTAAGACTGTTCTTGTGGAATTTGCAAAGTGATATTTGGAAATACACAGAGGGCTAGAGTTAAAAGGAGATATCTACAGTTAAAAACTGGAAAGAAGCTTTCTGAGAAACCGCTTTGTGTTCTGTTAATTCATCTCACAGTGATACAGCTTTCCCCTAAAGGAGCCCTTCAACTAAGACTGTTCGTGTGGAATTTGAAATGTGATATTTGGATGCCCATAGAGGGCTATGGTGGAAAAGGAAATAACTTCAGTTAAAAACTGGAAAGAAGACTTCTGAGAAACTGCTTTGTGTTCTGTTATTTCAACTCACAGAGTTACAGCTTTCCCCTCTAGAAGCCTTTCGCTAAGTATGCTTTTGTGGAATTTGCAAAGTGATATTTGGAAGCGCTTAGAGAACTATGGTGAAAACGGAAATATCCTAAGATAAAAATTGAAAGGAAGCTTTCTGAGAAACGGCTTTGTGTTCTGTTAATTCTTCTCACAGAGTTACAGCTTTCCCCTCAGGAAGTCCTTCACTAAGACTGTTCTTGGGGAATCTGCAAAGTGATATTGGAATGTCCATAGAGGGCTATGGTGAAAAAGGAAGTGTCCTCAGATAAAAACCGCAAAGAAGCTTTCTGAGAAACTACATTGTGCTCTGTTAATTCATCTCACAGAGTTACAGTTTTCCCCTCAAGAAATCGACCACTAAGACTGCTCTTGTGGAGTTTGCAAAGTGATATTTGAAGCCCATAGAGGGCGATTGTGAAAAGGAAATATCTTCAGATAAAAACTGGAAAGAAACTTTCTGAGAAACTGCTTTGAGTTCTGTTAATTCATCTCACAAACTTACAGCTTTCCCCTCAAGAAGCCTTTCGCTAAGATTGTTCTTGTGGAATTTGCAAAGTGATATTTGGAAGCCCATAGAGAGCTATGGTGAAAAAGGAAATATCCTAAGATAAAAACTGCAAAGAAGCTTTCTGAGAAACTGCTTTGTGTTCTGTTAGTTCATCTCACAGAGTTTCAGCTTTCCCCTCAAGAAGCCGTTCACTAAGACTGTTCTTGTGAAATTTGCAAAGTGATATTAGGAAACCCATAGAGGGCTATGGTGAAAAAGAAAATATCTTCCGTTAAAAACTGGACAGAAACTTTCTGAAAAATTGCCGTGTGTTCTGATAATACATCTCCCCAAATTACAGCTTTCCCCTCAAGAAGACTTTCGCTAAGACTGTTCTAGTGGGATTTTCAAAGTGATATTTGGAAGCCCCTAGAGGGCTATGGTGAAAAAGGAAATATCTTCCGTTAAAAAGTGGAAAGAAGCTTTTTGACAAACTGCTGTTTGTTCTGTTAATACACCTCACCGAGTTGCTGCATTCCCCTCAAGAAGCCTTGCGCTAAGACTGGTCTTGTGGGATTTGAAGTGAGATATTTGGAAGCCCATAGATGGCTATGGTGAATAAGGAAACATCTTCAGTTAAAAACTGGATAGAAGCTTTCTGAGATACTGCTTTGTGTTCTGTTAATTCATCTCACAGAGTTACAGCTTTCCGCTCCAGAAGCCTTTCCCTAAGACTGCTCTTGTGGAATTTTCAAGGTGATATTTGGAAGGCCATAGAGTGCTACGGTGAAAAAGGAAATATCTTCCGTTAAAAACTGGAAAGAAGCTTTCTGAGAAACTGCCGTGTGTTCTGTTATTTCATCTCACAGGGTTACAGCTATCCCTTCCAGAAGCCTTTCGCTAAGACTGTTACTGTGTGATTTGCAAAGTGATATTTGGAAGCCCATAGAGGGCTATGGTGAAAAAGGAAATATCTTCAGTTAAAACCTGGAAAGAGGCTTTCTGAGAAACTGCTTTGTGTTCTGTTAATTCATCTCGGAGACTTACAGCTCTCTCCTCAATAATCCCTTCGCTAAGACTGTTCTTGTGGGATTTGCAAAGTGATATTTTGAAGCCCCTAGGGGGCTATGGTGTAAAAGGAAATATCTTCCGTAAAAAACTGGAAAGAAGCTTTCTGAGAAAATGCTTTGTGTTCTGTGATTTCTTCTCACAGAGTTACAGCTTTGCCCTCAAGAATTCTTTTGCTGACACTGTTCTTGAGCAATTTGCATAGTGATATTTTGAAGCCCATAGAGGGCTATTGTGAAAAAGGAATTATCCTAAGATAAAAACTGAAAAGAAGCATTCTGAGAAACTGCTTTGTGTTCTGTTAATCCATCTCACAGAGTTACAGCATTCCCCTCAAGAAGTCGTTCACTAAGACTGTTCTTGTGAAATTTGCAAAGTGATATTTGGAAGTGCTTAGAGAACTATGGTGAAAAACGAAATATCGTAAGATAAAAAACTGAAAAGAAGCTTTCTGAGAGACTGCTTTGTGTTTTGTTAATTCATCTCACACAGGTACAGCTTTCCCCTCCAGATGCCTTCCGCTAAGACTGTTCTTGTGGAATTTTCAAAGTGATATTTGGAAGCCCACAGTGGGCTATGGTGAAAAAGGATATATCTTCTGTTAAAAACTGAAAAAAAGGTTTCAGAGGAACTGCTTTGTCATATGTGACTTCCACTCACTGAGCTACAGCTGTACTTCATAGAGCTGTTTGCTAGCCTTATTTCTGTGTAATATGAGAACTGTTATTTCGTATCCCTTTGAAGACTATAAGATTAAAGAAAATATCCACCGCTAAATGTGAGAAAGAAGCTTTCTGAGAAACTTATTTGTGATCTGTGAATTCATCTCTCCGAGTTTCAGCTTTCCCCTCAAGAAGGCTTTCGGTAAGACTGTTCTTGGGGACTTTACAAAGTGATATTTGGAAGCCCATAGAGGGCTACGGTGAAAAGGAAATATCTTCAGATAAAAACAGGAAAGAAGCTTTTTGAGAAACTGCTTTGTGTTCTGTTAATTCATCTCACAGACTTACAGCTTGCCCCTCAAGAAGCCATTCACGAAGACTGTTCTTGCGGAATTTGCAAAATGATATTTCGCAGCCCAAAGAGGGCTAAGGGTGAAAAAGAAAATATCTTCAGTTAAAAAACGGAAACAAGCTTTCTGAAAAACGGCTTTGTGTTCTGTTAATTCATCTCACAGATTTACTCCTTTCCCCGCAAAAGTGGTTCACTAAGACTGTTCTTGTGGAATTTGCAAAGTGATATTTGGAAATACACAGAGGGCTAGAGTTAAAAGGAGATATCTACAGTTAAAAACTGGAAAGAAGCTTTCTGAGAAACCGCTTTGTGTTCTGTTAATTCATCTCACAGTGATACAGCTTTCCCCTAAAGGAGCCCTTCAACTAAGACTGTTCGTGTGGAATTTGAAATGTGATATTTGGATGCCCATAGAGGGCTATGGTGGAAAAGGAAATAACTTCAGTTAAAAACTGGAAAGAAGACTTCTGAGAAACTGCTTTGTGTTCTGTTATTTCAACTCACAGAGTTACAGCTTTCCCCTCTAGAAGCCTTTCGCTAAGTATGCTTTTGTGGAATTTGCAAAGTGATATTTGGAAGCGCTTAGAGAACTATGGTGAAAACGGAAATATCCTAAGATAAAAATTGAAAGGAAGCTTTCTGAGAAACGGCTTTGTGTTCTGTTAATTCTTCTCACAGAGTTACAGCTTTCCCCTCAGGAAGTCCTTCACTAAGACTGTTCTTGGGGAATCTGCAAAGTGATATTGGAATGTCCATAGAGGGCTATGGTGAAAAAGGAAGTGTCCTCAGATAAAAACCGCAAAGAAGCTTTCTGAGAAACTACATTGTGCTCTGTTAATTCATCTCACAGAGTTACAGTTTTCCCCTCAAGAAATCGACCACTAAGACTGCTCTTGTGGAGTTTGCAAAGTGATATTTGAAGCCCATAGAGGGCGATTGTGAAAAGGAAATATCTTCAGATAAAAACTGGAAAGAAACTTTCTGAGAAACTGCTTTGAGTTCTGTTAATTCATCTCACAAACTTACAGCTTTCCCCTCAAGAAGCCTTTCGCTAAGATTGTTCTTGTGGAATTTGCAAAGTGATATTTGGAAGCCCATAGAGAGCTATGGTGAAAAAGGAAATATCCTAAGATAAAAACTGCAAAGAAGCTTTCTGAGAAACTGCTTTGTGTTCTGTTAGTTCATCTCACAGAGTTTCAGCTTTCCCCTCAAGAAGCCGTTCACTAAGACTGTTCTTGTGAAATTTGCAAAGTGATATTAGGAAACCCATAGAGGGCTATGGTGAAAAAGAAAATATCTTCCGTTAAAAACTGGACAGAAACTTTCTGAAAAATTGCCGTGTGTTCTGATAATACATCTCCCCAAATTACAGCTTTCCCCTCAAGAAGACTTTCGCTAAGACTGTTCTAGTGGGATTTGCAAAGTGATATTTGGAAGCCCCTAGAGGGCTATGGTGAAAAAGGAAATATCTTCCGTTAA